>NW_027362855.1:4950000-5550000 GCF_046119375.1 Phyllobates terribilis | reverse complement strand
TCTTCTGAGCAGTTTGTCAGCTTTTGGACACCTTTGAAGGTGTTTTCTATGTGTTTCTATGTGTTTTGTTTGCCTGCCATTGGTTTTAACGGTGTTCGAAGGTGTTCGACGAACAGTTCGACGAACAGTTCGGCGAACACACGGGTGTTCGACGAACCGAACCGAACTCGAACACTACGGGGGTGGCTCAACACTAGTGGCTACATGGGGCGTGCAACTGTCAGGCCTCTTTCAGACTAACAGTTTTGCCGGCGATTATCACAACATTTTAAAAACTGCGGCGGTAAAACCACTAGATAGCACTTGATTTGCCCAATGCAAGTCAATGGGCTCAAATCGCGGGAAAACTGTGCAGCAGAAAGCCGCGCGGTTTTACATTTTAAAACTTGTTCTATCTTCCTGGTGATTACCGCTGCGGTTTTAAACTGTCGCGGTAATCGCCAGGAAAACAACAAGTCTGAAAGAGGCATCAACGTGCTCTCTATGATGTATACAGGGCTGCTGGTTCACAGCCCCCTGCAAAGCTCCCCAACTCCCCATGTGCTCAGTCCTTTACTGACTTTACATGGGGGGGGGGAGCCCTCCTCTTGTCCAGGATGAAGCACATGAGGGGAGGGGGAAGGGGAACTTTCCAGAGGGCTGTGAACGAGCAGCCCTGAATGTATCACAGGAAGCCTGAATCCATCCACAATTTCTGCTACCAAGGGGGCCCAACTTCCTTAGTAACCACTGAAATCCTGCAGCACATAGAGCCTGCTGCTGTAACTTGGATGGGACTTTTCAGACAAAACGAAATAAAATTTAGAAAAAAATTATATTTAAAAAAAAAAAAAAAAAAGGCTGCTGGAATGGGTCTCCATTGGAAAATAACAGTGCCACAGGTACTATAACATATCAAAATTTTTTTGGGGAGTTACACTTTAAATATATTGTTCTGCAATGTTGGTTGGTTTGACCAATTGTTAATATTTTTCTGTCTGTAAGTTACTTATCTAGAAAATTTTAAAGTTTTGGAATAAAAAAAAAACACATAAATTGACCACATTTATACATCTTAGACCCAAAATATGATTAGTGAGAAGTGAACCTGCTAAAGTTCCGTTCGGGCAGTTCCGTCCCAAACAAGAAAATCCGGGTTTGGATTCAGCACCCCCAAACTATCATCTCCATTGGACTCAATGGGTATGGAGACTCTGAGGAGTGGAGGATCTGTCCACCACATCCTCATCACTGACCAGATAGTAAAAAGAAAATATATATATTGTTACTTACCCCTTTGCTGAGGTACCGGCAGACGCGGAGGGTCCTCTTCCATGCACTTCTACATTGTGAATATGTCATCGTACCTGAGGGAATCCCTTTCAGGATTCCTAGCTAGGGATCCCCTTGGTCAAGAAGACTCTCCACGCAGATGAGCAGACTCCGAACATTGCCTGTTTGGGGTCGGTGTGGTTGAACCCGAGCAGACAATGTTTGATACGAACCCTGAACTTTCCAGATCGGGTTTGCTCATCACTAGATACAGTATGATATGTAATGGATGACAAAAAGAAGCCATTAAATGCAACCCCAGATCTCATCGCGGCACTGCGCATGCGCAGCAGTGTCTTGGTGAGAGGAGAGGCATCCTGCCCCCGGGATTGACTGATAAATGGGGCAGGAGTGACGTCATGTCAGTGAGCGGCCGGGAGACATTCGGCATCACAGCCGCAGCATTCATCATGCTTCATGGATCAGTGATCCAGGCAAGATGAAAAGACAGCCGGAAGCAGGAGAAGACGTCACGGGGAACCGCTAGACTACACTTCGGGACCCAAGGAGCTGCAGCTGCGACAGGTAAGTATGTCAGTTGTTTTGTGTTCTAGGGTGATAATACTCCTTTAAGGCCAGCCAGAAGAGACACGGGGTGAGCGGCTGAAAAGGCAGCGACAGGTTCCACTACAGCACAATTCTACAGCCTGCCACTGCTACTCACCGAGCCCAGGTTTTAGAAAGTTTCTTACCCAGCAATTGTGGTCCTGTATATTTTACCCCCAGGTATGTTCAGCCCTAGATGTTTTGTTCCATGCATGTTGACCCCAAAAGCTGAGGGTGAAACATCTGGGGTCAAAATGCTAGGGGAGAAACATCAGATGGCGACACATCCAGGGACAAAATGCTGTAGGTGAAACATCCGGGGGCGAAACATCCGAAACGTGAGGGGGCGAAACATCCGGGGCGAGAAGTGCAGGGTGAAACGTGCGGGAGGGAAACATACGGGGGTGAAATGTGCGGGGGCGAAATGATAGGGGCGAAATGTACCTGGGGGCGAACTGATGGGGGCAAATTGCTGGGGGAGAACTGCTGGGGGCGAAACTTCCTATAACCCCTCTGACCAGTTGGAAAAATCAGACCCCTTCTTAGTCATGTCAGTAAGGGGTTTCACTACCACCGAGTAATTTTGGATGAATTTCCTGTAAAAATTAGTAAAGCCCAGAAAATGTTGTAGGGCCTTCAGGTTCTCTGGACTTTCCCAGTCAAGGACTGCATGGATCTTCTCCGGGTCAATCCGAAAACCTGAAGATGACAACAAGTACCCCTCAGTACTCCTGAACAGCAAAAATACATTTTTCTAGTTTGGCATAAAGTTTGTTATCCCTTAATATCTGGAGCACCTGCTTAACATGCCCCCGATGGGTCTCAAAATCAGGTGAATAAACCAAAATATCGTCCAGATAGACCACCACAAACCTCCTCACCAAATGATGAAAAATATCATTTATGAAATGTTGGAATACCTCAGGTGCATTGGTCAAAGCAAAAGGCATAACCAGACTCTCGAAATGACCTTCCGGGGTATTGAACGCTGTCTTCCATTCGTCCCCCTCTCTGATTCTAACCAGATTGTAGGCTCCCTTTAAATCCAACTTTGAGAATACCTTAGCTCCCACAACCTGACTGAACAAATCAGGAATCAGAGGAAGAGGGTATGGATCACGGAGGGTAATTTGATTTAATTCCCGGAAATCTAAACAGGGACGAAAACCCCCATCTTTGTTCTTCACAAAGAAGAACCCTGCCACCACGGGCGAAGATGAGGGTCTGATATGTCCCTTCTCCAGACTTTCCGCAATGAAAACCTTCATGGCTGGTGTCTCAGGGTCAGAAAGATTATATAGTCTGGACTTTGGTAGTTTAGCTTCGGGGTTCAGGTTAATAGGACAGTCATAAGCACGATGAGGAGACTAATCCTGACACCCCTTTTCAGAAAAAACGTCCTCAAAACCAGACAGAAAAGCAGGCAGTATCCCCGTAGAGACAGCAGCAATAGAAACATTCAGACAGTTCTCATGGCAGTAATCTCCCCATTCAGTAATCTCCCCGGTTTGCCAATCCACCAACGGATTATGTTTAACAAGCCAGGGGATACCTAAAACAATTGGAGTAGGGAGATTTTCCAAAACATAGCAAGGGATGATTTCACAATGAACTGACCCCACCCTCAGTTTTACATTATGTATAATCTGAGTAAATGCTTTCTGTGCAAGTGGCGCTGAGTCAATGGCAAAGTTGGGAATAGGTTCAGCTAAAGCACAGCAAGCAAGACCATGAATTTTCACAAACTCAGCATCAACCATGCTGACCCCGGCTCCACCTCCACAGTCAAAAAACACAGTAATTTTTTCGGTTTTGCTCTCTAGCACCACCTCTGCTGTCAGGACAAAGCGGGAACTGTAGTTTGACCACAAATGCACCCCTTGTTTATCCAACTCCAGACTACCGAGAGTTAAACGAGTCTCCTTTTGTTTATAAATTGAAGGACAGGTCCCAACAAAGTGTCCCTTTTTCCCACAAAAAAACATATGCCTCTTTTCTTGTGAATCTCTGGGAGATGTATGATGTAGAGACACCCCCCAACTGCATAGATTCCTCCACCTCTCCCAGTACTGGTTCACTCCCAGACCACTCACTTGGCAAAGGTACACAACCCCGACAAGAAGGCCCCGGAGAAGAAGGTTGCACCCGTCTATCCCGAAGGCGCTTATCCAGACGTATGGCCAAAGACATGGCAGCCTCCAAGGACTGAGGGGTATCATATACAGCAAAGGCATCTTTCAACCTTTCTGTAAGCCCCTCACAAAATTTACTTTTAAGGGCTGAGTCATTCCACTTGGAATCCGTTGTTCATCTACGGAAATCCGAACTGTACGTTTCCACTAAGCGAATCCCCTGCTGAAGGCGACGTAGCTTAGACTCAGCCAAAGCGACTCAGCAAGAGCTCCAAAAAACCCCTCCACAGACTGGAGACAAACTGAGTCCTGCGGTAACAAAAACGCCCATGACTGAGTATCGCCCTGCAGTAGAGAAATCACAATTCCAACACATTGCTCCTCATTAGTGGAGGATTAGGGATGAAGTTTGAAGTATGCCTTCTTAAACACAAAAAACTTGTCCCTACCTCCTAAAAACCTGTCCAGGAGGGCAACCTTGGCTTCAGACTGGACAGGTCTACCAGTAAAAACCCCTACATTTGCAGCCTGTAACCGGTGATACTGCTGCTGAACCTCACAGCGGTGGTCATTCACCTCCAGAGACAGACAGCGGAACTGCTCTGCGAGCTCTGCAACTGATCCCATACTAAAGGGAGTAAGGAAAAAAGTGCACACCCAAAGCACACAAAGAAAAAAAAAACAAAATGTCAATCTTGTGTTTTTTTTTCTTTTTTTTCCAAAACGTGCTCGGCCGGTTATAATGTCACGCCTGGAGTGCAACACAGAGAGTCATGCCAGGTGTGAGTGCAACACAGAGGGGAAAGGGAGCCCAGACACTAGGGAAAGGGGGAAGAGTTGGCCTCCTAACTGTAGCATCAGCGTCTCTGCCCCCCGCCAGGCAGAGACGCCGTCCCCCTTACCGCTGCGGTCCTCCTCTGGCGTGTTCCGGCCTCCCGGCTGCTGCTGGTGCACACAGCTTCCCTGGCTCTGTGCTTAGGGCGTGCGCGCGCGCGCGCTCCCTCCCTCTTAAAGGGGCCGCACGCCATCCTAAAAAGTCCCCGGCCAATGGTCGGAAGACTTTCTCTATAAAAGGCACCTCCTCCAATATGGAGGTGCCCGTGCAAGGTTGTTGCTCTGTGATACTTACTTTGCTTCAGCCCTCAGGTTTTCTGCTTGTCAGTCCTGTCCGCCAGTCTGATCTTCAGTCAGTCCGCCAGTCTGACTACTTTCCAGCCCGACAGTCTGTCTACAGTTCAGTCCGCCAGTCTGTCTATGGGCTCTGCCTGCCTGCTTCCCTGGAAGCACCTGCCTGTTACCTGTCATGTCTGCCCGCCTGCTTACCTGGAAGCACCAGCCTGTTACCTGCCCTGCCCGCCTACTTACCTGGAAGCACCTGCCTGTTACCGGCCGTGCCCGCTAGCCCGCTTACCTGGAAGCACCTGCCAGTTACCTGTTGAGCCCGCCTGCCTGCTTACCCGGACCACCCATCTGGCTATCAGCTGAATCAGCCTGCTTGACTACCCGGACCACCCGTCAGCTTGCCTGCCGTGCTCATCCGCTGTACCGGTCAGTTCCTGCCTTCTGACCCGTGGGAGTCACCTGCTCTCATACAAGGTCGGTCCCAGAGTGGCACCTGGTCCTTCTGCTCGGTTCCTCCCTGGTTAACGGAGTCGACTGAGCCGCCGTGCGACCTTGGTCGGGACGAGTAGATACTTAGTCACGCCCCTCTGGTCCCTCCTTGCACCGCAGCACAGAGGTTCCACCACCCGGATCCGTAACACTAATCTGGACTAGCGTCACCCTGTCTCCCCCTAACGTCTCTATACAGCCTCCGTAGCTGTCGCCGATCACGTGCCTCGCCCTACTATCACTGGCATAAGGCTATAGCTGGGGGTGGAAGGAGATGAGCACTTGTCAACCTCCGCTAGCACTCTAAAGACAAAAGGGGAAGACAACACAGGGGAACAACAACTCAGCTTTAGAAGAACTCCAACAGGGCACACGGCCTCAAGACTCCAGAGAGGACGTGATGCTGCTTCAGCCAAGTTCCAAGTAGAAATGAGTATAACCGGCGACGCCCACCTATACAGACCAGATATACATACACCCAGACTAAAGGGAGGTAGTCGCTGGGTCCTAAAGACAGCTTCCTATCTAGGCAGCTGTCTGCATTGCCAAACGTGGAGATCTCCTGCAAACCACCGCAGGGTGACTGTCTGTCACCTCTGAAACACCCTTGACAAAATGGGAGCGCATGATGTCCCTGCCATGCGCCCCCCTGTCACTTGCATGCTGACATCAGCTGCTGGCCTCTGATTGGCCAGCAGCGTGTATTGCTGCACACAGACCCAATGGGTCTGTGCGCAGTACTACACTTCAGCTGAATGGATGTCCAAGGATGCACATCCAGCTGAAGTATTTGCTGATGTCTGCAGGCTCCTCATCCACCGGGCCCAAGCAGTCGCAGCTGCGATCTCTGTAGTTGCACACCTACCATCGCCACTTTCCCAGGTGCATGGGTGGTGACGCTGGTCCTACATGTTTGGTATCTGCGTACTCAGACTGACTTGAAGAATCCTACTGTTTTTTCAGTTTTACCCTACAGTGTACATGGTAAACTCAAAATACAATTTTGGTATTGCAATTTCAATGCACTTGATTTTTTTTCACCTACTTTCCAGTGCATCACATGATGAAAAGAATGATGTAATCTAAAAGTACAACTCACCTCACAAAAAACAAATCCTCATGCAGCTATTTTGTCAGAAATGTAAAAGTTATGGCTTTTGGAAAAGGAGGTTAAAATTGGAGGTGATTGTCCTCTTTCAGCAATCTTTTGCATGCTAGCTTTGCTTGCTTTTACTGGGTCATACACTGAGTCTTCACCACTGCCCCTTTCTCTGTTGTTTGGCTACAACGTTTACATTCGCAGAGCTGCTGAGCTAAGTGATTGGCTGCATTGCTGTCAATGTTATGTGGCACCCTGCTGTTCAACAGGTACCACAGGACCCAGGGTGCATGGACGGACTTCTACACAAGAGGCCCTCACTACATACAAACACCTCCACCATTCCACCTCATACCAGCAGAGGGAGCCCGTTAGGGACATATATATATATGGAGGGTGGAGCTAGGCAGTTCAGTTTAGTTAGTAGCCAGACAGAGTTAGGGAGTCTGAGAGCGTGCTGACGCTGAGAGCAGCGAAGATGCAGCGCATCTGCTGCTGAGTTATGAGGGCCCCGAGTGTGGTCGACAGCAAGGAGGAGAGGAGAGAGGAGTTGAAAGGGGCAGAGGAGCATCATAAGGCTCACCCCGAAGATACAAACCGGACACCGGGTCCGCACCTACAGGGTCCTTTATACCCAGTAGGGATCACCGGCATACCAGGGGGACTACAAGTCCCTGGCCGACCTGAAGCTAGACCCATTACAGGACCAAGAAGCATGAAGGCCCCGGTGACCAGGGATAGTGGTGGCCAGCAGAAGGTCCTACTACCGAGCGACAGGTGAAGGAACAGCACAACACATAAGCTAGGCCCAGTTGCAGGCTGGCCAGGAGCTTAGAGAGAGGGAGACACAGACCAGGAGGCCCCATACCCGCTCACTGGGGAGAAGTCCTGAAGTGCACCCATCCTACTGAGTACCCTGGACAGTACCTGACATCCGCACCAGTAAAGGTGCGGATGTCAGGTCAATTACTCCGGCTGCGCCATCCCGCCTGCACTACAAGTCCCAGCATCACCACCCACCAAACTCCACACTGCCCCGGGGGCCTGCTCCACCTGTGGGGAGTAGAAACACCTCAGCTGCCATCCCATCACCCCCGGAGGTCTGCAGCAGCGCTGGTAAACCTTACCAAGTACCACAGGTGGCGTCACAAACTATTTACTTTATTTTTATCTCTATCCAAGTTACAATCCCCTTTTTGGTTGACCGCCCTTGGGCCACGGACTGGGCCAGCCACTGTGACATATCCCCCCAGCATCCATAGGCCCGGCTGCTGAGTACCCCATTGCCCCGGGGGAGCATCAGTTAAGTCACTGCTGAGGCCACACAACAGGGACCGGGGTAGCAACACACAGTATTGGCTCTTTGCTTAACCCCTTTATGACCAATGACGGAGGTAGCGCTTAAACATGCAGTGACAGTTCCGTGCCAGTATGATCATGCGGGAAGTGCTAAAATTTCAGCACCTCCCGCACGATCACCGCAGGAGTCTGACGCAGCTAATGGCCGAGCTCCTGCAGTACACACATAACAGTACACACATTTGGTACAGCTTCATCTGGAACAACCTAATCTATAAAACTGTCCCACCAGCTAACCTCTTCAGTGAACACCGTTAAAAATATGGCAAAAAAGTATGGTTTTTCATCATACTGCTGGAAAAAAGTGGAATAAAACACGATAAAAAAGTTCAGTGAAAAAATAAAAAAAACGATATCTCTCAGAATAAAGTGATTTACAAACAATATTTTTTTATAAAATTGGTTTTATTCTGTAGAAGCAACAGAATATAAAAAAAAATTATATAGATGCGGTATCGCTGTATTCGTACTGACCTGAAAAATAAAGATGTTTTATCACTTTTACCACACAGTGAACACCATTAAATAAAACCACACAAAAAACAATTACTGAATTGCTGGCTTTTGTTCATTCTGCTGCCAAAAATTACAATAGATAACGATCAAAAAATGTTATGTGCCCAAAAATGGTATAAATAAAAATGTCAAATTGTCCTACAAAAAACAAGCCCTTATATAACTGTTTGCAGAAATATGGGAAAATTATAGCTCTCAAAATATGGCAAT
Source organism: Phyllobates terribilis (assembly GCF_046119375.1). Lineage (NCBI taxonomy): Eukaryota > Metazoa > Chordata > Amphibia > Anura > Dendrobatidae > Phyllobates > Phyllobates terribilis. The sequence goes on along the minus strand of NW_027362855.1, from coordinate 5,541,216 downwards.
GCAAAAACTTTATTTTGCAAAAAAAGGCATTTTTTTTAGTTTGTGACTAAACATAAAAATCTGATATACAGTGGCTTGAGAAAGTATTCACCACTCTTGGTAGTTTTTGTGCTTTGCTACCTCACAACCTGGAATTTCAGTTTTTTTTATAGGCTTTGCATGAGTTCATGTAAAGGACATGCCTACAAGTGTGAACATTTGGTTTTCTTTTTGCTGTGAAGCAAACAACAAATAGGGCAAAATAGCTGAAAACTTCAGTGTGCATAACTATTCACACGTACTTTTGTAGAGCCTCTTTTTGCAGCAATTACAGCTGAAAGTCACTATGGGTACGTGTCTATGAGCTTTTCACATCTTGCCACTGGGATTTTTGCCCATTTCTTAATGCAAAACTGCTCCAGCTCCTTCAAGTTAGGTGATTTCCTCTGGTGAACAGCAATCTTCAAATCTGACCACAGATTCTCAGTTGGATTACTGTCTGGGCTTTGTCTCTCCAAAACATTTATACTTTCTCCCTTAAACCACTCAAGTGTTGCTTTAGCAGTATGCTATGGGCCCCAGTCTCAAATCACTAAAATCTTCTGCATGGTGTCTGGTGATCAGATCAGCTGTCACGTGCCTGAAAAGATGAGGGCTCAGCATTGGGGCCTGCATCAAAGAGGGGGAGGTGACCTATGACGTACCTATACGTCATAGGTCATAAAGGGGTTAAACCACCCAAGTGTTGCTTTAGCAGTATGCTTTGGGTCATTGTCTTGTTGGAAGGTGAACCTCTATCCTAGTCTCAAATCACTGACAGACTCAAACAGGTTTTGCTCAAAAATATCCCTGTATTTCGCAGGATTCATCTTCCCAACGACTCAGATCATTTCCCGTGTCCCTGCTGCCAAAAAACATCCCTATAGCATGATGCTACCACCACCATGTTTCTATGTAGGGATGGTGTTCTTGGGGTGATGACTCCAGACATAGCGTTTACCTTGGTGGCAAAAAAGTTCAATTTTGGTTTCATCTGACAGCAGCACCTTTCTCTAAACATTTGGGGAGTCTGCCAGGTGTCTTTTGGGAAACTCAAATGAGCCTTACAATTTTGGATTGCAAGTAAAGGCTTTTTTCTTGTTCAGTTGTTTTTATTGGTATGTTAAAACATTTTAAAGAGAGAAACACACACAATATAAGCCTAAAGGGTGGGGGAGAGCAGAAGGAGAGTAGGGGAGGTAGGAAAGTTAACAAGGTTTTAATATAGGGGGAGGGAATGGGGGAAAGGGAAGGAAAAGGTAATCCCTATGAAAATAGGGAAAAGAGAGGCAAGTGAACAAAAAGCTGTCATTGAATTTTACATGTACTGTAACTTACACTTGTTAAAATTTTACCTTATTCCTTATTATGAATTAAATGCTCAAAGAGAAAGACAGAAAAATAGGCCAGACACATTTGTTGCATTAAAAGTAGCTTAATGATATATTTGGACACTTATCGGTGTCAAGATGTAGGTGGGGTTAGTTTGGTTTAAGTTTTCATTCAGTCAGAATGAAGTATGAACATAAGTTCCCGGACCTAAATCAAATCTTGGAGATTGTTTCAATTGGAAGATGAAGAAAAAAAAATGATTATGATCTTTTTGTAATCTAGTTCTTGAAGATAGATTGTAATACAATGGTAAAACTGGAAAATTGTATTACAATCCAGATTAGCTCCTTTCTGACATTGTCAGTAATAGTACGTCCCTGTGCCCACGGCCTTATGGACCAGGTATTGTACGTACTACAAGGCGATCGCCAGGTGTCAGCTGATTCTGACAGCTGACCCACGGCACTCAGTGCCAGGGGCAGTGCCCGCACCGCTCCCAGCACTTTAAGCCCCTAAATGCTGCGATCAGTGCGATTGCAGCATTTAGCGAGCCAACAGAGAGACAGAAGCCCCTCAGCCCTTGGATCAGAGATAGGCTCGATCATTGCCATGGTGACCCGATATTGTCATGACAACATCTGGGACACCAGTAAGTTACTTAGATCATGCGCAGTTCATGATCGAAGTAACTTGTGTCTGCAACACTGACACGTTATAATGTATAGCAGTGATCCTGCACTTATATACATTATAACTGCGATCAGACTGCAGATAGTGGGACTCAGTAAAAAAGTGAAAAAAAAAGTGAAAAAAAGTTGTAAAAATATTTATTAAAAAATAATAATAATAATAATAATAAAATATATATATATATAAAAAAAAAAATCAAAAGCAGCACAAAAATATAGCAGGAGGTGCTAAACCACCCAGGTACATACCAGACCTATAAGTATCCACAAAAATTGGAGGCAGCACACAAATAGAAGATGAAAAAATATCTTATTTAATAGCTCATATGTGGCTGTGGCGACATTTCGGTCCAATATTGTGGACCTTTCTCAATATACAGGGTGGGCCATTTATATTGATTGCCTTCAGATGACCCCAAAGATAAAAGTCTAAGGGGGTCAGATCAGGAGACCTTGGTGGCCATTCAACTGGCCCACGACGACCACTCCACTTTCCAAAGTCTTCGTTCCCAAAAGACTTTTATTTTTGGGGTTATCTGAAGGCAATTGTCTATGCTGTGAAGATACGAGATGTGCAGCATCTGAAACAACGGATACTGGAAGCCTGTGCTAGCATTTCTTCTGCGGTGTTGCTATCAGTGTGTCAAGAGTGGGAGAAGAGGGTTGCATTGACAATCCAACACAATGGGCAGCACTATGAACACATTTTATAAGTGGTCATAAACTTGTAAAAAACTCATGAAAAAATAAAGTTACGTTAAAACGAAGCACAGCATTGTTTTTCTTATAAAATTCTCAATAAGTTTGATGTGTCACATGGCCCTCTTCCCTTTGAAAAAAATAAAGTTGGATCCAAAATGGCTGACTTCAAAATGGCCGCCATGGTCACCACCCATCTGGAAAAGTTTTCCCCCTCCCATATACTAATGTGCCACAAACAGGAAGTTGATATTACCAAACATTCCCATTTAATTTAGGTGTATCCATATAAATGGCCCACCCCGTATATATATATGTGTGTATATACACTGCTCAAAAAAATAAAGGGAACACTCAAATAACACATCCTAGATCTGAATGAATGAAATATTCTCATTGAATACTTTGTTCTGTACAAAGTTGAATGTGCTGACAACAAAATCAAACAAAAATCATCGATGGAAATCACATTTATTAACCAATGGAGGCCTGGATTCGGAGTCACCCCCAAAATTAAAGTGGAAAAACACACTACAGGCAGATACAACTTTGATGTAATGTCCTTAAAACAAGTCAAAATGAGGCTCAGTATTGTGTGTGGCCTCCATGTACCTGTATGATCTCCCTACAACGCCAGGGCATGCTCCTGATGAGGTTGCGGATGGTCTCCTGTGAGATCTCCTCCCAGACCTGGACTAAAGCATCCGCCAACTTCTGGACAGTCTGTGGTGCAATGTGATGTTGGTGGAAAGAGCGAGACATGGTGTCCCAGATGTGCTCAATTGAATTCAGGTCTGGGAAACGGACAGGCCAGTCCATAGCTTCAATGCCTTCATCTTGCAGGAACTGCTGACACACTCCAGCCACATGAGGTCTGGCATTGTCCTGCATTAGGAGGAACCCAGGGCCAACCGCACCAGAGTATGGTCTCACAAGGGGTCTGAGGATCTCATTTCGGTACCTAATGGCAGTCAGGCTACCTCTGGCGAGCACATGGAGGGCTGTGCGGCCCTCCAAAGAAATGCCACCCCACACCATTACCGATCCACTGCCAAACCGGTCATGCTGAAGGATGTTGCAGGCAGAAGATCACTCTTCATGGCGTCTCCAGACTCTGTCATGTCTGTCACATATGCTCAGTGTGAACCTGCTTTCATCTGTGAAGAGCACATGGCGCCAGTGGCGACTTTGCCAATCCTGGTGTTCTGTGGCAAATGCCAAGCGTCCTGCACGGTGTTGGGCTGTGAGCACAACCCCCATCTGTGGACATCGGGCCTTTATACCACCCTCATGGAGTCGGTTTCTAACAGTTTGTGCAGACACATGCACATTTGTGGCCTGCTGGAGGTCATTTTGCAGGGCTCTGGCAGTGCTCCTTGTAACGGGTCTGGGAGGCGGAACCTCTGAGCTACTATACAAGGGGGCGGTCCTTGTAAGGGAGTGGGTGGCGACCAGGCAGGCAGTCACAGCAGGTGACCGGGACAGTCTCTGGAAGAACGGGCAGGAGATCACGGCAAGTGACTGGGGCAGTCTCTGGGTGAACGGGCAGATGGTCACGGAAAGTGACCGGGACAGTCTCTGGGTAAAGGGTTGGTACGACCTGTGGCGGCTGATGGTAGACGTGAGCTCCCAGGTGAGCGGGCGAGAGTCTCTGGATAAGCGGGTGGTCACAGCACGTGACGGCAGAGCCTCCAGGTAGGCTAGCAGACAGGCAGCAGATGAGCGCTCCCAGGTGAGCGGGCAGGAGTCACTGGACAGGCAGGTGGTCACAGCACGTGACGGCGGAGCCTCCAGGTAGGCTAGCAGGCAGGTAGCAGATGTGCGCTCCCAGGTGAGCGGGCAAGCTGGTCCATAGACAGACTGACAAGAGTTGGAAGGCAGACCGTCGGACCTCAGGCTAGCAGGCAGGTAGCGGAATATCAGGCAGGAATAAGACAGCAAGCTGGCAGGAATCTGGCAGGTATCTGGCAGGTAACTGGCAACGGGACCTGAGGGCTGAAGCAGAGTAGTGAACAGTGCAACAACATTGCTCGGGCACCTCCATTTTGGAGGAGGTGCCTTATATATGGTGAAGTCCTCCGGCCATTGGCCGGGGACTCCTTAGGACGGCGCGCGCGGCCCCTTTAAGAGGGAGGGAGCGCGCGCGCCCTAAGCACAGTGGCCGGGAAGGAGCGCGCGCTGCCAGCAGAGCGGGAGGAGGACGCCGGGCTCGGAGCAGAGAGGTGAGGGGAACAGCGTCCCTGCCTAGCAGAGGGCAGGGACGCCGACGCTACAGTACCCCCCCCTTTAGGCCCCCCCTTTTTTAGGCCAGACAGAAATTTAGCTAGGATGAGAGGGGCATGGATGTTCTCCCGGGGCTCCCACGTTCTCTCTTCAGGACCAAACCCCTTCCAATCTACTAGAAAAAAGGTCTTCCCTCTTACCCTTTTGGTGGCCAGAATGTTCTCTACCTCAAATTCGTTTTCAGCGGAGGCGTGCCTGTAGACTTGGAAAAAGAGTTAAGTACCACAGGTTTGAGGAGAGATACATGGAAGGAGTTAGGGATCCGCAAGTTGGCCGGGAGTTTCAATTTATAGGCCACCGGGTTGATCTGACTGATGACCTCCAGAGGACCGATGAACCGAGGCCCTAACTTATAGGAAGGAATCTTGAGCCGGACATACTTGGACGAGAGCCAGACCTTATCCCCTGGACGGAATTGAGGAGGATCCAGACGTTTTTTGGCAGCATGTCTTTTCATACGCTCGGATGACAGAAGGAGTGCGGAACGGGTACTCTCCCATATGGAGGAAAATTTGTTAACAAGAGATTCCGCAGCCGGATTGTCCACCGAGGTGGAGACGGGAAACGGGATCCGAGGATGCTGACCGAAGACTACAAAAAACGGGGATTTGGAGGAAGATTCGCTCTCGTGATTGTTGTACGAGAATTCGGCCCATGGCAGGAGATCCACCCAGTCTGAATGATGGGCATTAACGAAGTGCCAGAGGTAACTGGTCAGGTTCTGATTGATCCGCTCCACTTGACCATTAAACTGTGGGTGGTAAGCGGAGGAGAAGTCCAGGGTGACGTCTAGCAGTTTACAAGTGGCTCTCCAGAAACGGGAAGTGAACTGTACCCCACGATCCGACACGAAGTGACGGGGCAGGCCATGAAGACGGAAGATGTGGCGGATAAAGTCTTTAGCCAGCTCGGGTGCAGACGGGAGACCAGGCAGGGGAATGAAGTGAGCCATCTTGGAAAAGCGGTCAGCAACCACCCAAATGACCGTACAACCGGCAGAGACGGGAAGATCAGTTATGAAGTCCATTGCTATATGCTGCCAGGGGGCAGCAGGTACTGGCAGAGGAAGGAGGCGACCGGCTGGCAGGTGTCTCGGAACTTTGTTGCGGGCGCAGGACACACAGGCAGAAACAAAGTCTATTACATCCTTGTGCAGGTTAGGCCACCAGTAGTGCCGGGTAATAAGCTGGAGGGTCTTTTTCTGACCGGCGTGGCCAGCTAGTTTAGACGAATGACCCCAGTGTAGGATCTTCTCCCGATCAGGTACCGATACGAATGTCTTACCGGGAGGGAGACGATTTAGACTCACGGGAGCCACCTGCATTACTCTGGCGGGATCGATGATATGTTTAGGTTCCTCCTCGAGGTCAGATACCAGAAAGGATCGGGACAAGGCGTCCGCTTTGATGTTCTTGTCAGCCGGGCGAAAATGTAGAACAAAATCAAAGCGAGCAAAAAACAAGGACCACCGGGCTTGGCGCGGATTAAGTCTCTGGGCATGCTGGAGGTAAGCTAAGTTCTTGTGGTCAGTGTAAATTATTACCGGATGAAGAGCCCCCTCGAGTAGGTAACGCCACTCCTCTAATGCCAGCTTGATGGCCAATAACTCTCGGTCTCCTATGGAATAATTGCGCTCTGAGGAGGAGAAGAGTTTAGAGAAGAAGCCGCAAGTTACCATCCTCCCGGAAGATGATTTTTGAGTAAGTACCGTTCCGGCTCCTGAGGAGGAGGCGTCAACTTCCAGGAAGAACTGCTTGTTGCCGTCCGGGCGATGCAGCACCGGGACGGAAGAGAAGGCCTGTTTTAAGGAAAGAAAGGCTTCTTCTGCTTCGGGCGGCCACTCTTTGGGATTAGTACCCTTACGGGTGAGCGCGGAAATTGGGGCAGTCCGGGAAGAGAAGTGCGGTATGAAGAGGCGGTAGTAGTTGGCGAAGCCCAGGAACCGCTGAATGGTCTTCAACCCCTCCGGTCGGGGCCATTTCTCGATGGCAGACAGTTTCTCTGGATCCATTCGTAGGCCGGTCTGAGAAATAATGTAGCCCAAAAACGGAAGCGAGGTCTGCTCAAAGAGGCACTTCTCAAATTTAGCGAAGAGGTGGTTCTGCCTGAGCCTGAGCAGGACCTGACGAACGTCCCTCCGGTGAGTCTGGAGATCCGGAGAGAAGACCAAGATGTCGTCCAGGTACACCACAACGCAGGAGTAGAGAAGGTCCCGGAAGATGTCATTGACCAACTCTTGAAAGACGGCAGGAGCGTTACAGAGACCAAAGGGCATTACCAGATATTCATAGTGGCCGTCCCGGGTGTTGAATGCCGTCTTTCATTCATCCCCTTGACGGATACGAACCAGGTTGTACGCCCCACGGAGGTCCAGTTTGGTGAAGATTCTAGCCCCCCTCAGGCGATGAAATAATTCTGGAATGAGCGGAAGGGGGTACTTATTCTTCACCGTGATCTGGTTAAGGCCTCTATAGTCTATACAGGGACGGAGAGAGCCGTCCTTCTTTTTTACGAAGAAGAAGCCTGCTCCCGCCGGGGAGGTAGATTTCCGGATGAATCCCCTGGCCAAATTCTCCTCAATATATTCGGACATCGACCGGGTCTCAGCAGCGGACAATGGGTAAATACGCCCACGGGGAGGAGTAGTACCGGGTAGCAGGTCGATAGGACAGTCGTATGGTCTATGAGGGGGTAATGTCTCTGCCTCCTTTTTATTAAAGACATCAGCAAATGACCAATAGGGAATCGGAAGTCCAGGTAGATTAATTGGGGTAGGAGAAGGACGGACGGGATGAACAGGAACCAAACAAGTCTTATGACAGTCCTGTCCCCAGCGAAGGACTTCTCCGGTCTGCCAGTCAAGCACGGGTGCATGTCTCTGGAGCCAAGGTAGACCTAGTAAGAGGGCGTGAGAGAGTCCAGGCAGAACATGAAAAGAGATGCTCTCAGAATGCAGCATTCCCACCTGCAGAGTTATGGATTCGGTGATGAGTTGGATGGGACGTGGTAAGAGGCCCCCATCCACAGCAGCGACAGATAATGGTACAGCCAGAGGTTTGGTGGGAATGCGGTATTTTTCTACCAGGGACTGTGAAATAAGATTCCCGGCCGCTCCAGAGTCAAGTTGGGCTAGTTCGAAATAACGATTCTCCCCGCAGATAATAGAGACTGACAGTAGCAGAGATGGAGAGGATTTATTCTTGTCTAGGTCGACCTCTCTGAGCGAACCTAGACACAGGCGTTTCCCGACCTCTCCGGGCAGGTACGGATCCGGTGCTCCTTACTGCCAGAGTAGAAGCAGCTCCCCTCGGCACGGCGTAAGTCCTGACGGGTTTTGACCATCTTGGTCTGGTCGACCTGCATAGGCTCAGGAGAGTGTACCTGGGGAGAAACGGAGGGAGTGACGGATTTCTGAAAAGTAGGAGCTAGACGTGGAAACCTCCTCTCACGGGTGACCTCTTTGGCACGCTCCTGGAACCGTAGGTCAATCCGGGTGGCAAGAGTTATTAGGTCATCGAGAGTGGTAGGAATGTCCCGACCGGCAAGTTCATCTTTAATACGGCCGGACAGACTCTCCCAGAAGACGGATACCAGAGCGTCGTTATCCCAGGCCAGCTCCGAGGCAAGGGTACGGAACCGTATGGCATATTGGCCCACGGTGAGACTTCCCTGACGGAGGCGTAGCAGAGATGATGCGGATGAGGTCTTCCGTCCGGGTTCGTCGAAGACTTTCCGGAAAGCCGTGAGAAAGGCAGGCAAGTCGGACACCAGGGGGTCTCCTCTCTCCCATAGACGATTTAGCCAGTCCAGGGCCTCCCCGGTGAGATGGGACATGATGAAAGCAATTTTGGCCCGGTCGGAGTTAAACTGGTGGGACAATAGTTCAAAGTGCAGGGTGCACTGATTTATGAAGCCCCGAGCCTGGGCGGAGTCGCCTCCGAAGCGAGGAGGTGCAGAAAGCCGGGGTCCGGGGTAGGATACCATGGTATTAGTGGGCAGTGGAGCTGCCGGATTGCGAGTCATGGCACTGGCGGAGGTTGCTGGCGGAGCAGTCAGAGTGTCCAGGCGAGAATTGACATTCCGCAGGTGACCCAGGATGGACTCCTGTTGGGACCTCTGACGGGACAGTTCATGACACAGGTCCGAGAGCGAGGGAGCTTGGGTGCCACCGGGTTCCATGGCCCGAGCAAACTGTAACGGGTCTGGGAGGCGGAACCTCTGAGCTACTATACAAGGGGGCGGTCCTTGTAAGGGAGCGGGTGGCGACCAGGCAGGCAGTCACAGCAGGTGACCGGGACAGTCTCTGGAAGAACGGGCAGGAGATCACGGCAAGTGACTGGGGCAGTCTCTGGGTGAACGGGCAGATGGTCACGGCAAGTGACCGGGACAGTCTCTGGAAGAACGGGCAGGAGATCACGGCAAGTGACTGGGGCAGTCTCTGGGTGAACGGGCAGATGGTCACGGCAAGTGACCAGGACAGTCTCTGGGTAAAGGGTTGGTACGACCTGTGGCGGCTGATGGTAGACGTGAGCTCCCAGGTGAGCGGACGAGAGTCTCTGGATAAGCGGGTGGTCACAGCACGTGACGGCAGAGCCTCCAGGTAGGCTAGCAGACAGGCAGCAGATGAGCGCTCCCAGGTGAGCGGGCAGGAGTCACTGGACAGGCAGGTGGTCACAGCACGTGACGGCGGAGCCTCCAGGTAGGCTAGCAGGCAGGTAGCAGATGTGCGCTCCCAGGTGAGCGGGCAAGCTGGTCCATAGACAGACTGACAAGAGTTGGAAGGCAGACCGTCGGACCTCAGGCTAGCAGGCAGGTAGCGGAATATCAGGCAGGAATAAGACAGCAAGCTGGCAGGAATCTGGCAGGTATCTGGCAGGTAACTGGCAATGGGACCTGAGGGCTGAAGCAGAGTAGTGAACAGTGCAACAACATTGCTCGGGCACCTCCATTTTGGAGGAGGTGCCTTATATATGGTGAAGTCCTCCGGCCATTGGCCGGGGACTCCTTAGGACGGCGCGCGTGGCCCCTTTAAGAGGGAGGGAGCGCGCGCGCACGCGCCCTAAGCACAGTGGCCGGGAAGGAGCGCGCGCTGCCAGCAGAGCGGGAGGAGGACGCCGGGCTCGGAGCAGAGAGGTGAGGGGAACAGCGTCCCTGCCTAGCAGAAGGCAGGGACGCCGACGCTACACTCCTCCTGTTCCTCCTTTGCACAAAGGCGGAGGTAGCGGTCCTGCTGCTGGGTTGTTGTCCCCTCCACGTCTCCTGGTGTACTGACCTGTCTCCTGGTAGCGCCTCCAGCTTCTGGACACTACGCTGACAGACACAGCAAACCTTCTTGCCACAGCTTGCATTAATGTGCCATCCTGGATGAGCTGCACTACCTGAGCAACTTCTGTGGAGTCCGTCTCATGCTACCACGAGTGTGAAAGCACAACCAACATTCAAAAGTTACCAAAACATCAGCCAGAAAGCATTGGTACTGAGATGTGGTCTGTGGTCCCCACCTGCAGAACCACTCTTTTATTGAGGGTGTCTTGATAATTGCCAATAATTTCCATCTATTGTCTATCCCATTCGCACAACAACATGTGAAATTGATTGTCAATCAGTGTTGCTTCCTAAGTGGACAGTTTGATTTCACAGAAGTTTGATTTACTTGGAGTTATATTCTGTTGTTTAAGTGTTCGCTTTATTTTTTTGAGCAGTGTGTATGTATATATATATATATATATATATATATATATATATATATATACAGTACAGACCAAAAGTTTGGACACACCTTCTCATTTAAAGATTTTTCTGTATTTTCATGACTGAAAATTGTACATTCACACTGAAGGCATCAAAACTATGAATTAACACATGTGGAATTATATACTTAACAGAAAAGTGTGAAACAACTGAAAATATGTCTTATATTCTAGGTTCTTCAAAGTAGCCACCATTTGCTTTGATGACTGCTTTGCACATTCTTGGCATTCTCTTGATGAGCTTCAAGAGGTAGTCACAGGAAATGGTCTTCCAACAATCTTGAAGGAGTTCCCAGAGATGCTTAGCACTTGTTGGCCCGTTTGCCTTCACTCTACGGTCCAGCTCACCCCAAACCATCTCGATTGGGTTCAGGTCTGGTGACTGTGGAGGCCAGGTCATCTGGCGTAGCACCCCATCACTCTCCTTCTTGGTCAAATAGCCCTAACTCAGCCTGGAGGTGTGTTTGGGGTCATTGTCCTGTTGAAAAATAAATGATGGTCCAACTAAAAGCAAACTGGATGGAATAGAATGTCGCTGCAAGATGCTGTGGTAGCCATGCTGGTTCAGTATGCCTTCAACTTTGAATAAATCCCCAACAGTGTCACCAGCAAAGCACCCCCACACCATTACACCTCCTCCTCCATGCTTTACGGTGGGAACCAGGCATGTAGAGTCCATCCGTTCACCCTTTCTGCGTCGCACAAAGACACGGTGGTTGGAATCAAAGATCTCAAATTTGGACACTTCACAGGTGTGCCCTGTCAGGTTTAATAAGCAGGATTTCATGCCTTATAAATGAGGTTGGGACCATCAGTTGTGCTGTGCAGAAGTCAGGTGCATACACAGCTGATAGTCCTACTGAATAGACTGTTAGAATTTGTATTATGGCAAGAAAAAAAGCAGCTAAGTAAAGAAAAACGAGTGGCCATCATTACTTTAAGAAATTAAGGTCAGTCAGTTAAAAAAATTGTGCAACCTTTGAATGTGTTCCCAAGTGCAGTTGCAAAAACCATCAAGCGCTAGAAAGAAACTGGCTCACATGAGGACCGCCCCAGGAAAGGAAGACCAAGGGTCACCTCTGCTTCTGAGGATAAGTTTATTTGAGTCACCAGCCTCAGAAGTCGCAGGTTAATAGCAGCTCAGATTAGAGACCAGGTCAATGCCACACAGAGTTCTAGCAGCAGACACATCTCTACAACAAGAGTTAAGAGGAGACTTTGTGCAGCAGGCCTTCATGGTAAAATAGCTGCTAGGAAACCACTGCTAAGGACATGCAACAAGCAGAAGAGACTTGTTTGGGCTAAAGCACACAAGGAATGGACATTACACCAGTGGAAATCTGTGCTTTGGTCTGATCAGTCCAAATTTGAGATCTTTGGTTCCAACCACCGTGTCTTTGTGCGACGCAGAAAAGGTGAATGGATGGACTCTACATGCCTGGTTTCCACCGTGAAGCATGGAGGGGGAGGTGTAATGGTGTGGGGGTGCTTTGCTGGTGACACTGTTGGGGATTTATTCAAAATTGAAGGCAGGGCTGTGGAGTCGTAGTTGTAGAGTCTGAGTCGGCGTGCATTTTGTTGGAGTAGGTATAAAATGGACCGACTCCAACTCCTAAAATATATAATAAATTGGATACAGTAGTTCAATGCAGTTTGTGGGGAATATTTTTTTCATAAGAATTTGGGAAAGTTATGAAATCTCCTATAAATGTCTGTCCTATTCCTTATCTAAGGGTCTAGACTTGTAGCTGAGATAAATCTGTGCAACAGTAAATTTATCACTTAAACATGAGCCATGTATGAGAAAGTCGGAGGTTTGGCTTACCGACTCCACAGCCCTGGTGACAGCTGCCTATCATAAAAACCCGATATAAATCTGGTATCGCTGTAATAGCACTGACCCAAAGAATAAAGTCATCTAATCACTTACACCACACGAGGAACAGTGTAAACAAATAAATAAAACCAATCATTCACATGCTGCTGATTTGTTCATTCTGCCTCCCAAAGATCTTCCTGAGCGCTTACACCGGTGTTTTCGTGTAAATCTCTGAAATAAGTGATTCAGATGGAACCCCCGGCGAAAGATTTCCTATAATTAGGCAGATGAAGGCACTGTGGATGCCGTCTGGCCTGTGATCCCACGGTGTCCGTCTTTTTATTAGGCGTGCATACAAGTGCCATTGGCCACACCCCTGACACGGCCCCTCTCCTCCAGAGTCTTCAATAAAACACTGCGCAGGCACCTCCCATCCCGGCTTCGAACAGAAGGACACAGCCACCATTCTATATCAGACCAGTGGACTCTGCTACCGTTTTGTCAGGGATGGTTTTTAGTGCCGCCAGGGGTATTAGAACATATACGCAATAATAGTATAGGAAACTCACTCCTTAATAATGGGAAGGCCAATTCAAATTGATTCTGTATTCTACAATATTACCTCTCTTATCATAAATTCATTTACGGGTGAGTAGTCGCAGTATGGATAGCGTATTACACCGATCCAGCCATTTATTATCGCCTAATATTGCGTGCTGCTGGTGCTGCAGAAAAAAAAAAAAAATCTATTCTATTCCCTATTGATACTGCTGATAGCTGTATTTACAATAGGGACAGGTGCTAGGTGGTATCATCAGCTGGAGTGAATGTTCATTCTGTTCGCATACATCTCTTCCACAGTCAATAACTTAATTGATTTTTTTGGCATGCACTCATTGACTGATTCATAATTTTTACGGTGATCTGTACTCAGAAATTAATCAAGGTTGACAGAAGTTTATAATAGTTGACAGAAATTAATCAAATTTACTGATTTAATGTGCCATTCGCAGTTTCTCTAGCTTTTGAGAATTACCACTGCAGTGCTTTATTTCCATCCATTTCTGGGTGCTTCTTGAAGTATGTTTGGGGTCATTGTCCTTCTGGAAGACCCATGAACTAGGATGCAAACCCAGCTTTATAACACTGCTACCCAAAATCGTTAGGAATCTTCACATTTCATGATGCCTTGCACATAGTCAAGGCACCCTGTGCTAGAGGAAGCAAAGCAACCCCTAAATATCTTTGAATGTCCACCATATTTGACTGTTAAGTATTGTGATTTTGTATTTGTATGCCTCATTCTAATTAGAATACACAGTTGAATGATGTGCTTTACCAGAAAGCTTCATCTGGGTCTCATCTGTCCCCAAGACGCCTGCTGGCCCTCTAAAAGTAGTGGTGGCCGCCTGCTGACACTCTATAAATTGTGAGGGCTGCTTTCTGAACATCCATAAATTGTGAGGGCCGCCTGATGGACATCCAAATTTCAAACTTTATAGAATATATACGAAAAAGAAAACGTGACCAACTCAGATGGATACGTTATATTGCAGTAGTAATATGCTGCTATGAAAAGCATGGCTGGCTGATGACCCTTTAGCAATAGTGAGGGCCAGCTGCTGGCCCTGTAAAAATAGGCTTTGTGACTTTCAGTGTCCCTCCTTCATAAATGAAACAGGATGTGTCTGTTGATGTCTCACACACCACATGGCCAGGTAAGGTATTTAAATGTTAAAATTACATTTACTGGTGAATGTATTTTTCACCATTGAAAGCAATGCAAAAGTGCAAAAACACATCAAAAACACTACGTGTTAACATACGACAAGGTGTGGAGCAGCATTTATTTTGTTATTTATTTGGCCTTATATACAAGTCATGACCCTGGAAAGAATGTTTCTTAATATTTCTTCCAGGAAAATCCATTTTAGCTTAGTTTTTGTATGTTTTATTGTCAGTCCGTAACAGGGGCGTAATATTGTCACAAAATTGTTCACAGATATGGAATTGGTCAGCGACCAAGTGTGAATAGGTTTGAACGAACACACGGCTGGCAGGTTTTAAATGGAGTATAATATTTGTCATGTTGCAAAAATGTCTTTATTATTACCACAGTAATATAGGATCACGTCTGATGACCACGGTTTTAGGCAGTGGCCTTATAGTATGGTATTGGTCAGCGACAAAGTGTGAATAGGTTTGAACACACAACTGTCAGACTTTAAATGAAGTATAATATTTGTCATGTTGCAAAAAATATCTGTATTGTTACCGCAGTAATATCGGATCACGTCTGATGATGGACAAGTTTCTCTGCTTCCACAATACAGCAGTGCTATTAAAAACAACCAAATCTGGCTGTATGCTGTTAAGAAGCAAATGGAGCAGTAAAAATGGTGAATTATATTGATTTTTACCAAAATAATCAGGATTAAGAGCAAAAAGATCATTAGTCTTGATATATAGGGCTATGGATATGAGTAACCACAGCAGAAAGTGCAATGGACCCTATTCTTGAAGAAAAATATTCCAGAGGCATAAATTAGTCATCATGGCTGGAGATTTTTTAAGGGTTCATATCTCCCCATTATTTGAAAACAGACAAAACAATGCAGTGGCAATACAGCAAACAATGCATGTAGGCAACCTATACTTGGATAAAAAAAATCCAAAAACCACTTGCAATAATATAAAACAGATTTTTATTGAAAAAATATTTAAAAACACAAATAGAAATTCTACAAACAGGTGAAAAAGGGGATTCAAGAGATTGTGGAAAACGTGCTCTGAAATGTGACCCTGTAGTAATTTAATAGTAGTATGCAGGATCTCAAAAAAAGGGAAAGAAAAATGCCATATAGGTAAATGACACCCATTTCTCACACTTGTTGAGAGATGGGGAAATTTTCTGAAGCAGAAAAGGGAAAAGTCACACCAAAGTAATGCCCCAAGTACATAAGGGGGAGAGATCAAAAAGAATTATTGATGGTCAAGACTTACCCATTAATAATCCTGCTGTACCCAGACCACCGCCACAACTTACACCCCAATGCTCGTTTCCCACTTCGATGGGCTTTCTCAAGGGGATTGTGTGTGCAGTCAGAGGTCATCATCTTTATACCCATCTTAATCGCCCGCACACCAATGAATGCAGCACGTGTTCGCACCGCGCCAGAGCCCTGGAGGTGCTGGGATTCGGTGCTCCATTCCGGCAAGCGTCAGGGGAAATCCCCTTTAGACGTCATCGGCGCATACCGGAAGTGATGGAGGCCTTCACCCATACACAGGAGCACTGATGCAGTGCGCACGCGTCTGCCGGCGCCATACTTTTGGAGTCCCTTCCCCAGTGCCTGGTTGTCAGGGAACTATACAGGTGTATACAGTCCACACACTTACTCACCCAGGTACGCACACACACACATAAGGGATATAATTGTCCACATAACCAAGGGAATCACACAATAAATATAAAAGAAAATATAGAATCAAATGTGTCAGTATGGTGGTACATAATCTGGGGGAAAGAGACCTTATTAAGCATATCCCATTGTGCTCATAAAGAGTACAACCAGAGTATAAGTATAAGGTGTAATCTAACAGGTAAGTTCCCATAATAAAGGTACACCTTAATTCCTAAGGGAGAAAAGAGGGGGGGGGGGTAAAGGTGGGGAGGGGAAGGGAGGGGGAGGAATGGGAAAAAGGAAAGTGGGACATAAGGAAAGAGGGAGGGGAAAAAACATCATCGTTTAGATGACGTGGAAGCATACAGGTCCAATATATCTTGAATAATTAAAACGATGAAGAATAATTATAGGAAGTCCTGATGATATTTCCATCTCCATTGCAGTAGGTGTAATAAAAAGTACCTCCCCAAAGCAGAAGAGCTCCACAGCAAGAACAGGCATCACTGGGGACCGTTTCTCCCAAGGTGAGTGTATCCAAAATTCAATTAGACGACAGGATGGTATTAACAATATCCTTACTATGACAAAAGTAGAAAGCAAAAACAGTAGTTTAAAATCATGTTAAAACAGAAAAACACACACACAGGTTAAAAATACAGAGATCACAGGAATGGTGAGAAACTAAGTTTCTCATTTAGTCCATTTGGGGACATAGTTCCCAGATTGATGATCCATTTTAGCTCAAGCTGAGCCAGGGCCTTCTTAGTGTCAACTCCCCTGATCCCACAATGGAGCCTATCAATTCCTCTAATTTTAAAGCCCCGAGGATCAGAGTTATGAAAGAGCTTGAAATGCTTTGGTACTGTTTTCAGTGTCATCAGGTCCTCCACCTTCTCCTGCCGCAGTGATGTCCCTGACGTGTTCGTGAACACGTACACGCAGTTCTCTGGATGTGAGTCCAATGTAGATCTTACCACATGGGCAAACACCATAGTATATGACAAAGGATGTACTGCAGGAGATGTAGTTGGTGACCGCGAAAGTCCAAGTCCCATCAGCTGAAACAAAGGAATCAGTTCTAATGATGTTACCCTTTTTGCAGGCAAGGCAATCCCCGCAGGGGAAGCAACCCCATCTCTGTCTACTATTGCCCAAAAATTTTTTGGGTGTTGCCACATAGTGGCTCTTCACCAAATGGTCATAAGGTTCTTACTGCGTCTTGCAGTCATGAGAGGGATCTCAGGATTCTCCCTCTGGAGAACTGGATCAGTAAGTAAAATGGGCCAATGTCTTTTTAGGATATTTTTCATCAGATCCCACTCAAAATTAAAAGTAGAAATGAACCTTACTTTTGGATTGATGTCAGATTTCTTTTTAACAGAGGTGAGTAGCTTCACCCGCGGAGTTGCCTTTGCTCTGCTGTATCCGTTTTTAATTGTTTTACGACTATACCCTCTACTAATGAACCTATCCCTTAGGTCACGTGCCTGCTGTTCAAAACCCGTTATTGTGGAGCAAGTTCTTTTTGCCCTCAGGAACTGACCAGTGAGGATGGCTCTAATAGTCGAGGGCAAGTATGCTGATGAGGCATGTAGCACAGCATATACAGAGGTGGCCTTACGGTGAATATCAGTTTGGATCAAGCCCATGCAGTCAACCGATATGGCAATATCCAGAAAATCAATTGAATTTTTACTGCATTTGTGTATCAATTTAATATTGTATTCATTTATATTTAGCCCTCTCATGAAGTTGTTCAATTCAATTTCGGTTCCCTGCCAAATAATTAGAAGGTCATCAATGTATCGGAGCCAGCACTGCACATGGTCGGCGGCGCATGCCCCGCCGCCACAAAATACCTCCCTCTCCCAAAGGCCGAGGAAGAGATTCACATATGACAGGGCACATGCCGCCCCCATGGCAGTGCCCCGTGTCTGCAGATAGAATCGATCCTTGAAAAAAAAAAATTGTGTTTCAGGATGAATTCCAATAATTTCACTATCAGATTGACCATGGGTCTGTCCAGGCTGCTCATCTCTAGGAAGAAGCAGGTTGCTTTGATCCCATTGCAATGGTCAATACATGTATATAGGGACTCTACATCCGGGGTCACCAACCACATGTCCTTGTCCAAAATAATCCCATTAATCCATCCGAAGAGTCCCTGACATAGGAGGTAATGGTTTGAGGTAATGATCGATAAATTTACATGTTGGTTCACACAGCCCTCCAATGCCAAAGACTATCGGACGACCTGGGGTGCCCACCGGATCTTTGTGGACCTTAGGGAGCAGGTAGAATGTTGGAATTTTGGGAGACTTGACCGTTAACCCTTCAAGTACCTTTTTAGGAATAATCCCTGCTTCAAAAGCTCTCACGAGAATGTACTGGAGCTCATTACAAAAATTAGATATGGGATTACTGGGTAAAGTGATATAATTATCCTTATTCCTGAGCTGTTTGTGTTTTTCTCATATTTGGCAGTAGGCCATATTACAACATTCCCTCCCTTGTCGGCTGCTTTTATTACTACATCGTCTAATTCCTTGAGCTCTTTCAGAGCTCTTCTATGCTGAGGATGTAGATTATCTCTCCTGATGCCACGGGGAATCTTAAGTCCTGCATTACCAACTTGGCAAAAATTTTGATCTGTGAGCAAGCCGACAAGGGAGGGAAGGTAGTTGATCTGGGCATAATTGTACTAGGGAAATCACTTATGGGTGTTGATTCCTGTTCTAATAATAGGTCTTCCAAAGCACTAAGTGCCTCCAATTCCGCCTCACTCTCAAAAATTGGGTCCTGCCTAGGCCGATGGTGTAATTTTTTTAAAATGAACTTACGGCAGAAGAGGTGGAGGTCTTTGACCGCCGAAAAGTAATCAAAGCCGCTGGCTGGTGAAAAGGATAGCCCTAATTTAGGAAGATCACAATGCACAAGGGGATAATTTATGTGTGGAGAGATTAATTAACTCCATATTCTTGCTCCTGGTTTTCTTGATATATTGATATGGAAGAGTAGTTTTTCTTTTAGAGTAGGTTTTAGTACTATTGTTTCTCAGTTCCCTCGTGTTCCCCGAGATGACATTACTTTCTGATTTAGGATCACTTGTTGTTGGACGTGCCTCGTCCATAGAGGTGTATGAGAAACTGAGCCAGAGAGGGACCTGAATACAGATCCTTTTCTGGATCCCCTACTCTTCCAACGATATACAGTATTATTTTGTAGGTCTGTCATATCCCTCTGTAATTTCCTCGATTTCAGGGTGCAGATTTCATTTTCCCATTTGGTGAAGTTTTTTTCCAGATCTTTATTAATTTCTTCAAGGGCTTTTTCGGATAATTCTTTCTTAATGTTACATTGGATTTCCTCAATTTCCTTCTCAATATCTTTGAGGATCTTATCATCCAGTTGGATTAGGATCTCTATGAAGCCACGGGAGCATTCCCCGGCAATTTTTTCCCACCTACACTTTAGTGACTCATCATCTACCAGGAAAGATGGGAAGATCTGTACACGCAACCCTCGTGGTATCAGGTCCTTGGCCACATATCGTTCCAGGAATGCCCTATTCCACAAGACGCGAGTGCGTCGGTGGAGAAGCTCCTTGAGCCGATCTACATGTTCCTTATTGTCTCTGTAATCTAAAAACAGACTTGAATCATCCTTAAACACTTCGTTAAGTTTATTTAACCACGTTTGATCACGGGCCCGGTAATCCATATGCTTAGAATCAGAAGCTGTGAATAACACAGAAATAAATACATGAAGAAAAATATTCCAGAGGCATAAATTAGTCATCATGGCTGGAGATTTTTTAAGGGTTCATATCTCCCCATTATTTGAAAACAAACAAAACAATGCAGTGGTTCTACATGTAGGCAACCTATACTTGGATAAGAAAATCCAAAAACCACTTGCAATAATATAAAAAGATTTTTAATGAAAAAATATTTAAAAACACAAATAGAAATTCTACAAATAGGTGAAAAAGGGATTCAAGAGATTGTGGAAAACATGGTCTGAAATGTGACCCTGTAGTAATTTAATAGTAGTATGCAGGATCTCAAAAAAAGGGAAAGAAAAATGCCATATAGGTAAATGACACCCATTTCTCACACTTGTTGAGAGATGGGGAAATTTTCTGAAGCAGAAAAGGGAAAAGTCACACCAAAGTAATGCCCCATGTACATAAGGGGGAGAGATCAAAAAGAATCATTGATGGTCAAGACTTACCCATTAATAATCTTGCTGTACCCTGAAACCACCGCCACAACATACACCCCGACGCTCGTTTCGCACTCTGATGGGCTTTCTCAAGGGGATTGTGTGTGCAGTCAGAGGTCATCATCTTGAATCCCCTTTTTCACCTATTTATAGAATTTCTATTTGTGTTTTTAAATATTTTTTCAATAAAAATCTGTTTTATATTATTGCAATTGGTTTTTGGATTTTCTTATCCAAGTATAGGTTGCCCAATGGACCCTATTCTGTTGAATATGATCTCCACAAACTTTGCCTGCCTAACTACTGCTATCACCAGGATTAATATTCAGTAGAATTAGTCCGTAGAAGGACTGTTAGTGTAGATTTGTAATGCTGTGGAATACCTCACTAAAACAACCACCAATTCTCTCCCTCACTCAGCAGCACCTCTCCCTACTCTGCCTGTTTCCAGGGTAGACTGTGACGAACACAGGGTCCCTGGTCTTGTATAGAACCGATAATGCTATGCGTCCAGCCAATCACTGTAGTACCACAACCAAAATGGCTACAGGATTACAGTAACTGGCAGGCAATCCCTGCATGTCAATTGGCTGTCTAAAAAGCGCCAAAAATGCGGGACCCGCGCTACCGCCCTAGCATTCCAAAAATACTCATCAAGCACTGAGCCTTTCAAGCACTGTGATGCTCGGGTGAGTGCTGAATAGTGGCGAGCATGCTCGCACATCACTAATAGTCATATGACAAACAGCCTCTCTTCCTGCTTCCCTCAGTTTTTAACTGAACATTGAGAGAATTAGGCAGAGCAGTTCGTCGGCACGTGACTAAGTGTGAAAATCACATATGTGCTTGGTGGTGGGGGGGCGCCAAACTGAATATTTGCCCCTGTTACCAGAAAAACCTTGATACACCTTTGAATCAGACCATGTTCCTGCACGGCCAGACACAGCCATTACACAGTACACAGCCATGGCACATTGATAAGATTATAAATACATCATGGTTTAAGGCATCTTGCTGAAACACGTAGGTTTTTTTATATTCCTTGTGAACAGGTGCATACAGATTTTAATATTTCTACAACAAAGATGGATTTTTAACTGTCTTTCATCGCTGGAGAACCCTTTTTTTTTGTTTTTGCATTTGTCTTCACGTCCAAGGCTTGGACGGCTCCGTGCGAGGCTTTGTACCTGCTGTAAGTCTTCAGTATGGTGAGCTGAAATCCCTTCCCTATTCCCCTCTATATACAGTACAGACCAAAAGTTTGGACACACCTTCTCATTTAAAGATTTTTCTGTATTTTCATGACTTTGCTGGTGACACTGTTGGGGATTTATTCAAAATTGAAGGCATACTGAACCAGCATGGCTACCACAGCATCTTGCAGCGGCATGCTATTCCATCCGGTTTGCGTTTAGTTGGACCATCATTTATTTTTCAACAGGACAATGACCCCAAACACACCTCCAGGCTGTGTAAGGGCTATTTGACCAAGAAGGAGAGTGATGGGGTGCTACGCCAGATGACTTGGCCTCCACAGTCACCAGACCTGAACCCAATCAAGATGGTTTGGGGTGAGCTGGACCGCAGAGTGAAGGCAAAAGGGCCAACCAGTGCTAAGCATCTCTGGGAACTCCTTCAAGATTGTTGGAAGACCATTTCCGGTGACTACCTCTTGAAGCTCATCAAGAGAATGCCAAGAGTGTGCAAAGCAGTCATCAAAGCAAAAGGTGGCTACTTTGAAGAACCTAGAATATAAGACATACTTTCAGTTGTTTCACACTTTTTTGTTAAGTATATAATTCCACATGTGTTAATTCATAGTTTTGATGCCTTCAGTGTGAATGTACAATTTTCAAAGTCATGAAAATACAGAAAAATCTTTAAATGAGGTGTGTCAAAACTTTTGGTCTGTACTGTATATGTATGTGTTAGATCATTGTCATGTTAGAAACTTGTATGTCTGCCAAGGGCACAGAATTACTATAGCATCTTTTCTTTCAATATAGGGCAGTACTTCTCTGAACTCATGATACCTTCAATGAAATGTAGCTCCCCAACACCAGCAGTACTCATAGAGCTCCACTTAAGGACACTGCTGCCAGCATGTTTTACTGTAGGCATTTTGCATTTAGAAATATGAATTTAGAAAAATGCATGATGCCTACAGTGAAACGTGGTGACAGCAATGTCCTTATGTGGGGCGGCATGAGTGCTGCTGATGTCGGGGAGCTACATTTCATTGTAGGCATCATGACTTCATATTATACTGATCTAAGAAGATACTACCACAAGTTCTTGCTAGAAATGCACCTTTCCAACGTGGCTATGATCCCAAACACTCATATGTTGCATTTTTGAAGAACAGATTGAAAATGATTCAGTGACCAAGTATGTCTTCTAATCCAAACCCAAATGAAACACTTATGGGGAATTCTGAAGAGATAAGCATCACGCTGCATCCAGGCTTTAAAAAAGTAGTTTTAATGTCACCAATTTGGTTATTCCACTCCTAGATGACTTTCTGTCTTTAGAAATTATGAAAGTCAGGCAAAATACTAGTGGTTTTTATGTGGGGTGTATTCATTTTTGCATCAACTAATTTGAGTACAACTGAAGATTTTGCCATGAAAGTTACAATATTAACCTTACTTTCTTGTTTTGGGTTAAAAAAATGTTCTGTGAAACTTAGTCTTGTCAAAATGTTTGAAATTGTTGTGTCCAATGACTTTTCAAATGGTGTCTACTCATTTATGGTGAGCATGGAATTTATTTATATATACAGTATGTATATATAATATATATCTAATGTATATATATTTTTCACCCTGACTAATAAGTATTTCATTACTTTACAGAGGAAGATTCAGAGGGAGAGGACGCTTCACCTATAGGTATGTACTGCACATTACCATTCCATGTTTCTTAACCCTGTCTCATGATAATCAGCATTAACCTTCCTGACAGCCACATTTTTGAAGTCTGACACGTCACTTTATGTGGTAATAACTCTAAAATGCTTCTTCTTCTGCCAGTAATTCTTAGATTGTGATTTTGTTTTTGTAAAACATTGTACCTGTTACTACTGGTAAATTTAGATCAGTTGTTTTGCCGTTATTCATGAAAGTATTCCAAATTTTCAAAAAATGTTGAAAAATTTCCAATTTTTAAAGTTAATTGTATACCCTTAATGATATGTATATAGCTATAAAACATTAGTGTCTGGTAATGCTCCTTTCAGGAGAAATTGCTTAATAAATTGCGACGGCTAAAATTTGGGTATGAGGTAACATTTTAGCTAAATGGAATTTGACTAAATGGAATTTTTCATTTTTTTATTCCATTTTGCATTAATTAATGTAAAACACCTCAAGGATTATCAAAATTGAATACTTTGAAGCCTCCTTTCATTAAACTGGGTGACTTTTAGGATGTTACAAAGTCACTTCAAGAGTGAGAAGGTCCCTAAAAATGCAGTTTATTTTAAATATCCTTGAAAATATGCTGCTAAAATTTTAACCCCTTCATGACCCTCGACATACCTATACGTCATGATGGTGAAGGGGTTCCCAACCAATGACATACAGTTATTAGTGATGAGCGAAAACTAAAATGCTCAGGTGCTCGTTGCTTGGGTCGAGCAAATCGTAATGCTCGGGTGCTCGACCCGAGCAACGGGCCCAATGTAAGTCAATGGGAAATGAGAATTTTTCCGGCGGTTCTCCCTGGAGGTCTGGAGAGGGCCTAAAAATTGGCTGAATCGATGGGAACAGTGCTAAAATGACATGGGAACAGCATGGGGAAGACCCCTGTAAGCATCTCTGACTCCCAGGTTACTGCTGTGAACAATGTTATCAGAGTATTACGCCACTTTTACAGCCTGACAATAAAACATACAAAAACGAAGCCAAAATGGATTTTCCTGGAAAAAAATGTTAAGGAACATCATTTCCAGAGTAATGACTTGTACATAATGCAAAATAAACACCAAAAACAAAAATGCTCCTCTACACCTTGGGCTATGTTCACACTTAGCATTTTTGATGCATTTTTGCATTGCTTTCAACGATGAAAAATACATTCACCAGTAAATGTAATTTTAACATTTTACTACCTTATCTGGCCATGTGGTATGCGAGACATTATCAGACACATCCTGTTTTATTTATGAAGGAGGGACTCTGAACGTCACAAAGTCATTTTTACAAGGCCATTAGGCGGCCCTTAATATTGTTAAAGGGCCAGCAGTCGGTCCTCATTATTGTTACAGGGCTATTAACCGGCTATGCTTTGTTGTTCGCATTATTAAGGAGTGGGTCTCCTATACTATTATTGCAAATGCAGTGAGTGGCAGGGCTGCCAAAAAGTTGGCCGCACTTCAATACCCCATCGAGGAGACGTAGAGGAGGGCTTCATTAAAAAAAAATGTTCCCATAGTGGGTCTCCTATAGCGGTAATGCCCATTCAGTGACTGCAAGGGCTGCCAAAAATTAGGATGCACTTTAATACCCCTTTGAAGAGATGTAGAGGAGGACCTCATTAAAAAAATTGTTCCCATTTTTAAGGAGTGGGCCTCCTATAGCAGTAATGCCCATGCAGTGACTGCAAGGGCTGCCAAAAATTATGACGCACTCCAATACCCCTTTGAAAAGACGGAGAGGAGGGCCTCAGTAAAAAAAGTGTTCCCATTATAAAGGAGTGGGCCTCCTATACTGTTATTTTAGCATGTAGTGGGTGACAGTGCTACCAAAATTTTGGAGGCACTCCAATACCCCTTTGAAGAGACTTAGAGGAGGGCAAAAAATTGTTCCCATTATTTTTAATTTTTTTATTTATTGAAATTTTAACAGAATATAGAATACTTCTATAAAAAAAATATGAAGTATAATAAACAAACATAAGAACAAGAAGTGGTACAAATATAAAGGAGAATGACTATACAATTGTTCCCATTATTAAGGAGTGGGTCTCCTATAGCTGTAATGTCCATGCAGTGACTGCAAGGGCTGCCAAAAATTAGGACACACTCCAATACCCCTTTGAAAAGACATTTAGGAGTGCCTCATTAATTTTTTTCCCATTATTAAGGAATGGGTCTCCTATAATGGTAATGCCCATGCACTAAATGCATGGGCTGAAAAACATTTACCCCTGGGGAATATATATGAACATACTGTATAACATACAGAATGTTAGAGGTAGGCCTCTAAAAAAAATTCCTACGGGCATCATAAACACCCTTTAAAAATTGTGAGGGTGTTGCATGATGGTCACCCTGTTGATATTCTGGTGGAGGATGAGGAGAAGGGGGAAGACTATAGAACATAGACAAAATCAGGAAGCGTATGTCTTTATTACCCAGATTCCTATACCTATTTGAAACCATCCCAGTTAAAATACCGATGAATACACTTAAAACAATCCAATCTATGCTATTAAAATTCATTTGGCATTCTGGCCGCCACCGTATTCCTAGATCGGTATTATGTGCCCCTAAAACACAAGGAGGACTAAATTGCCCTGATATTGTTAAATACTACTACGCAGCCCACTTGCGCCATATTCCCTCCTGGTCAAAACTTCTCGCGTACAATAAATGGACGGAAATTGAGAAATTATGGTTAGCCCCCTACCATCCGGCATCCTTGATATGGGGTCCACCTAACGACATACCTACAAAAGCACTCTTAGGCCCTATGGCATTCACCAGGGAGATTTGGAGATCCTCGAGGATGAAATTCCAGTTAGCGTCCTATGCATCCTTCCTGACCCCATTCCTGTATAATCCGCATCTATCATATCTCTTGTCAGCAGGAATAGTTACCCTTTGGGCAAATGCAGGTCTTTTCTCCTTTAGAGACCTGCTGGACCCTTTGACTAAGAAATTTAAACTTTTTACTGATCTGACTGATAAATATAATCTACCACATACCTTATTTTACTCATATCAACAGATAATTCATTATTCCAGATCTAATTTGGGTCCTCCTGAATCCCACACTCTACCTAGATTCGAGCAGCTGTGCACCGGCGTCCCTTCAACCAAAGGACTAATTTCAGATATATATACTATCTTGCAGACTCCGACTCCACTCCCTAATGTGCAACATTCCTACATGTCCAGATGGGAAAGCTGGCTAGGTCATACGCTATCTACCCAGCAATGGCAGATGATTTGGTCCCGGGCCTACAAGTCCTCTGTTAACACCCTTTATAAAGAAAACCAGATAAAGATCCTGATGCACTGGTATCATACCCCAGAATTGCTACACAAAATGAATCATACCATCCCAGATATTTGCTGGAGATGTGGTGCCAATGGGGCCTCCCTCTTCCACATATTCTAGTCATATCCCGGGATATTGGATTATTGGAAAAAAGTAGAACAGTTGCTAAGTGACGTACTTGGGGTTTTCGTTCCCCTAGACCCACATATATACAGTGCCTACAAGTAGTATTCAACCCCCTGCAGATTTAGCTGGTTGACACATGCGGAATTAACTTGGCATTGTGACATTTGTACTGTAGATCAGCCTGAAAGTGGGAAATGCACTGCAGCAAATTTTTTTTTTTTTTTTTAAACGTAAAAAGGTAATTCAGAGTATCATTTATTATTCAACCCCTCAAACCACAAGAATTCTGTTTGGTCCCCCTAAAGTATTAAGAAGTAGTTCAGGCACCAAGAATAATGAGCTTCACATGTGTGGATTAAAGATCTCTTTTGCCAGCCTTTTCTGACTATTTAAGACCCTCCCCAAACTTGTGAACAGCACTCAGACATGGTCAACATGGGAAAGACAAAGGAGCATTCCAAGGCCATCAGAGACAAGATCGTGGAGGGTCACATGGCTGGCAAGGGGTACAAAACCCTTTCCAAGGAGTTGGGCCTACCTGTCTCCACTGTTGGGAGCATCATACGTAAGTGGAAGGCTTATGGAACTACTGTTAGCCTTCCACGGCCAGGACAGCCTTTGAAAGTGTCCTCCCGTGCCGAGGCCAGGCTTGTCCGAAGAGTCAAGGCTAACCCAAGGACAACAAGGAAGGAGCTCCGGGAAGATCTCATGGCAGTGGGGACATTGGTTTCAGTCAATACCATAAGTTACGTACTCCACCGCAATGGTCTCCGTTCCAGACCAGCCCGTAAGGTACCTTTACTTTCAAAGCGTCATGTCAAGGCTCGTCTACAGTTTGCTCATGATCACTTGGAGGACTCTGAGACAGACTGGTTCAAGGTTCTATGGTCTGATGAGACCAAGATCGAGAACTTTGGTGCCAACCACACAAGTGACGTTTGGAGACTGGATGGCACTGCATACGACCCCAAGAATACCATCCCTACAGTCAAGCATGGTGGTGGCAGCATCATGCTGTGGGGCTGTTTCTCTGCCAAGGGGCCTGGCCATCTGGTCCGCATCCATGGGAAGATGGATAGCACGGCCTACCTGGAGATTTTGGCCAAGAACCTCCGCTCCTCCATCAAGGATCTTAAGATGGGTCGTAATTTCATCTTCCAACAAGACAACGACCCAAAGCACACAGCCAAGAAAACCAAGGCCTGGTTTAATAGGGAAAAAGTCAAGGTGTTGGAGTGGCCTAGTCAGTCTCCTGACCTTAACCCAATTGAAAACTTGTGGAAGGAGCTCAAGAATAAAGTCCACATGAGACACCCAAAGAACCTAGATAACTTGGAGAAGATCTGCATGGAGGAGTGGGCCAAGATAACTCCACAGACCTGTGCCGGCCTGATCAGGTCTTATAAAAGAAGATTATTAGCTGTAATTGCAAACAAGGGTTATTCCACAAAATATTAAACATAGGGGTTGTATAATAATTGACCCACAATTTTATGTTTAAAATTTAATAAAATTCAACTGAGCAACATAACTTTTTGGTTTGTAAGATTTATGCTTCTGTTCATAAAACCTACTCTCGTTTGCAGTTTGAAGGCTCTAACTTATTTGCATCTTATCAAACCAGCTAAATCTGCAGGGGGTTGAATACTACTTGTAGGCACTGTACATCCTTAATCTCCCCCCCAGAGGACTGGAGAAAACAAAAAGTAAACTACTACTACATTTGCTGACAGCTGCTAAATGTTTGATTCCATTATTCTAGCGGAAGCCCACTACTCCCACGATATCCGATCTTTACACTAGAATAAGCGACATCCACATTATGGAAAAAATGACTGCAAACCTACATAACACTAGGGATGGTTTTGAAAAAATCTGGGGATTATGGGACCTGTTTAGGGAACGCTTCCATTTATAACCTCAAGTTTAGCAGTTCATTGCTATGTCTCTCGTTGTCCTATAACAATAATAGTTATTGTATTCTTGGGGGGTTGTTCACCGTGTCATATGTAACTTTATCTACACCCTACGCTTTATTGCAGAATCAAAGAGAGAACTCTAGAGCTCTATATTCACTTTTTTCTTTTTTTTTATTTCTGTTAATGTTTATTTTTATATCATTGTCTTCTCACCTTGACTCTGTACTTCATGTGTATGCAAACTGAACGACAATGTTATTTTTGTTATGAAAATTGTTTAATAAATATAAAGTTGAAACAAAATCAGGAAGCGTAGACCCATGTCTGGGTGTGAAGAGGTGCATGGGAATAGATCTCCCCCCCAAAAAAAACCCCACTGGATTTGACTTTGTTCCGCTGCTATCCGGTGGTGTTGAGAAGTCTGGCCCAATCCAGCCCTTGTTTATTTTGATAAGAGTCAGCCTGTCAGCATTTTCAATTGCGGCACTAAAAACCTGCTCTGACAAAACGCTAGTGGCAGGGCAGGCCAGGACCTCCAAGGTGTAGAGAGCCAGTTCATGCCACGTGTCCAGCTTGGATACACTATAGTTACAAGGCAAAGAGGCATTACGGAGGACATTAGTAAGATACTCCTTCAGCATTGTCCAAAACTTTTCCCTCTTTGTCAGAGTACCCCGCACATTAGGTCCTGGGCGCTGGGCGGGTCTGAGAAAACTGTCCCCAGCTTCTGCTGCATTGTATTTGCGTCTCCCTCACCTGTACTCCTTGTTTGTCCAACAAACTGTGACATCTGCCTCCAGCATTTTTAGATATTCCTCAACAAGGGCCTTCTGGTACTGCACCATTTTATTAGACCTCTCCACCACGGGAAGGAGAAATATAAAATTCTCCTTGTAGCGTGGGTCTAGAAGTTTGACTAACCAGTAATTACTGTTTCCCAAAATGTTTACAACGCGAGGGTCACGGGGAAGGCAGCGGAACATAAAGTCAGCCATGTGTGCCAGACTGCCAACAGCCAAGACTTCCCAGTCCTGACCAAGGGGACGATAGTTCATGCTCTCCTTCTTGGGCTCCTGGTCCTCCTCCTCAGTCTCCCTCTCCTCAGGCCATCCACGCTGAACAAACGGTATGACTGTTGTGTGAGTAGTACCGTATGCAGCGCAGGAAAACATCTCCTGTTTCTCCTCTGCCTCTTCCACCTCCTCATTATCACCCAATCCACGTTGAGATGAGATGAGGCTGGGCAGTGTGGAAGAACCCTTCTTTGTTCCTTGCTCCATCTAATAGTCCTCTGCCTGCAATGTCTCCTCTTTAACCGTGAGCAGTGAGCTTTCAGTAGACAGAGAAGTGGGATGGATACACTAATTATGGCATCATCGCCGGTCACCATCTTGGTGTAGTCCTCAAAGTTTTAGAAGATGGCACAAATGTCAGACATCCATGCCCACTCATCAGCTCTTATGTGCGGAGGCTGACCTGAATACCGAGGGGCGTGTTGTAGCTGGTACTCAACAACTGCCCCCTGCTTCTCACAAATGGTTCCCAACATATGCAATATTGAGTCCCAACGCATGGTGACATGGCACACCAGTTAGTGAGCTGGAAGCTGCAAACGCTGCTGAAGCACGGCGAGGGCGGCGGAAGCTGTAGCTGAATTTCTGAATTGGGCATACACGCATCATACTTTCACAAGCAGATCAGGCAGATCTGGTTAGGTTTTGAGAAACTGTTGAACCACTAGATTAAGCACATGGGCCAGGCATGGTGTAGCGTCGGCGTCCCTGCCTCCTGCTAGGCAGGGACGCTGTTCCCCTCACCTCTCCGCTCTGTGCCCGGCGTCCTCCTCCCGCTCTGCTGGCAGCGCGTGCTGCTTCCCGGCCACTGTGCTTAGGGCGCGCGCGCCGTCCTAAGGAGTCCTCGGCCAATGGCCGGAGGACCTCACCATATATAAGGCACCTCCTCCAAAATGGAGGTGCCCGAGCAATGTTGTTGCAAAGCCTTCACTCTGCTTCAGCCCTCAGGTCCCGTTACCAGTTACCTGCCAGTCACCTGCCAGATTCCTGCTAGATACCTGCCTGATATCTGCTTACCTGCTTGCAAGCCTGCGGTCCGACGGTCTGCCTTCCGACACCTGTCAGTCTGTCTATGGAACAGCCTGCCCGCTCACCTGGGAGCGCTCACCTGCTACCTGCCTGCTAGCCTACCTGGAGGCTCTGCCGTCACTTGCCGTGACCACCTGCCAGTCCAGAGACTCTTGCCCGCTCACCTGGGAGCGCTCACCTGCTACCTGCCTGCTAGCCTACCTGGAGGCTCTGCCGTCACTTGCCGTGACCACCTGCCAGTCCAGAGACTCTTGCCCGCTCACCTGGGAGCGCTCACCTGCTACCTGCCTGCTAGCCTACCTGGAGGCTCTGCCGTCACTTGCCGTGACCACCTGCCAGTCCAGAGACTCTTGCCCGCTCACCTGGGAGCGCTCACCTGCTTTCTGCCTGCTAGCCTACCTGGAGGCTCTGCCGTCACTTGCCGTGACCACCTGCCTGTCCAGAGACTCTTGCCCGCTCACCTGGGAGCGCTCACCTGCTACCTGCCTGCTAGCCTACCTGGAGGCTCTGCCGTCACTTGCTGTGACCACCTGCCCGTCCAGAGACTCTTGCCCGCTCACCTGGGAGCGTCCACCTGCTACCTGTCTGCTAGTCTACCCAGAGACTGTCCCTGTCACTTTCCGTGACTACCTGCCCTTCTACCCAGAGACTGTCCCTGTCACTTGCCGTGACTACCTGCCCTTCTACCCAGAGACTGTCCCTGACACTTGCCGTGACTACCTGCCCGTCTTCCCTGGGAGCCACCCGCTTCCTTACAAGGACCGCCCCCTTGTATAGTTGCTCAGAGGTTCCGCCTCCCAGACCCGTTACAGTTTGCTCGGGCCATGGAACCCGGTGGCACCCAAGCTCCCTCGCTCTCGGACCTATGTCATGAACTGTCCCGTCAGAGGTCCCAACAGGGGTCCATCCTGAGTCATCTGCGGAATGTCAACTCTCGCCTGGACACCCTGACTGCTCCACCAGCAACCACCGCTAGTGTCATGACTCGCAGCCCGGCAGCACCGCTGCCCACCAATACCATGGCATCCGGCCCCGGACCCCGGCTTTCTGCACCTCCTCGCTTCGGAGGCGACCCCGCTCAAGCTCAGGGCTTCATAAACCAGTGCACCCTGCACTTTGAACTCCTGTCCCACCAGTTTATCTCCGACCGGGCCAAAGTAGCCTTCATCATGTCCCATCTCACGGGGGAGGCTCTGGCTTGGCTAAATCCTCTATGGGAGAGAGGAGACCCCCTGGTGTCCAACCTGCCAGCCTTTCTCACGGCTTTCCGGAAAGTCTTCGACGAACCCGGACGGAAGACCTCATCCGCATCATCTCTGCTACGCCTCCATCAAGGAAATCTCACCGTGGGCTAATATGCCATACGGTTCCGTACCCTTGCTTCGGAGCTGGCCTGGGATAACGACGCCCTGGTGTCTGTCTTTTGGGAGGGTCTGTGCGGCAGTATTAAAGATGAACTCGCCGGTCGGGACATACCTACCACTCTCGACGACTTAATAACTCTTGCCACCCGGATTGACATCCGGTTCCAGGAACGCGCCAAAGAGGTCACCCGTGAGAGGAGGTTTCCACGTCTAGCCTCTACCTTTCAGAAACCTGTCACTTCTTCCGCTACTCCCCAGGCGCACTCATCCGAGCCTATGCAGGTCGACCAGACCAAGATGGTCAAAACCCGTCAAGAGTTACGCCGTGCCGAAGGGAGCTGCTTCTACTGTGGCAGTAAGGAGCACCGGATCCGTTCCTGCCCGGAGAGGTCGGGAAACGCCTGTGTCTAGGATCGCTCAGAGAGGTCGTCCTAGACAAGAGTAAACCCTCTCCATCTCTGTTGCTGTCGGTCTCTATCATCTGCGGGGAGAACCGTTATTTTGAACTAGCCCAACTTGACTCTGGAGCTGCCGGAAATCTCATTTCTCAGTCTCTGGTAGAGAAATACCGCATTCCCACCAAACCTCTAGCTGTACCCTTATCTGTCGCTGCCGTGGATGGGGGCCTCTTACCACATCCCATCCAACTTATCACCGAATCCATAACCCTGCAGGTGGGAATGCTGCACTCTGAGAGCATCTTCTTTCATGTTCTGCCTGGACTCTCTCACGCCCTCTTACTAGGCCTACCTTGGCTTCAGAGACATGCACCCGTGCTTGATTGGCAGACCGGAGAAGTCCTTCGCTGGGGACAGGACTGCCATAAGACTTGTTTAATTCCCGTCCATCCTGTCCGTCCTTCTCCTACTCCAGCCAATCTACCTGGTCTTCCGGCTCCTTAATGGTCGTATGCGGACGTCTTTAATAAAAAGGAGGCAGAGACATTACCCCCTCATAGACCATACGACTGCCCAATCGACCTGATGCCCGGCGCTACTCCTCCCCGTGGGCGCATTTACCCTTTGTCCGCTGCTGAGACCCGATCCATGTCAGAATATATTGAGGAGAATCTGGCCCGGGGATTCATCCGGAAATCTACTTCCCCGGCGGGAGCAGGCTTCTTCTTCGTCAAAAAGAAGGACGGCTCACTCCGTCCCTGTATAGACTATAGAGGCCTTAACCAGATCACGGTGAAGAATAAATACCCCCTTCCGCTCATTCCGGAATTATTTGACCGTCTGAGGGGGGCTAGAATCTTCACCAAGCTGGACCTCCGTGGGGCGTATAACCTGGTCCGTATCCGTCAGGGGGATGAATGGAAGACGGCATTTAACACCCGGGACGGCCACTATGAATACCTGGTAATGCCCTTCGGTCTCTGTAACGCTCCCGCCGTCTTTCAAGAGTTGGTCAATGACATCTTCCGGGACCTTCTCTACTCCTGCGTAGTGGTGTACCTGGACGACATCTTGGTCTTCTCTCCGGATCTCCCCACACACCGGAGGGATGTTCGTCAGGTATAGCTCAGGCTCAGGCAGAACCACCTCTACGCTAAATATGAGAAGTGCCTCTTTGAGCAGACCTCGCTTCCGTTTTTGGGCTACATAATTTCTCAGACCGGCCTACGAATGGATCCTGAGAAACTGTCTGCCATCGAGAAGTGGCCTCGACCAGAGGGGTTGAAGGCTATTCAGCGGTTCCTGGGCTTCGCCAACTACTACCGCCTCTTCATACCGGACTTCTCTTCCCGGACTGCCCCAATCTCTGCGCTCACCCGTAAGGGCACTAATCCCAGAGAATGGCCGCCCGAAGCTGAGGAAGCCTTTCTTTCCTTAAAACAGGCTTTCTCTTCCGCCCCGGTGCTGCATCGCCCGGACGGCAACAAGCAATTCTTCCTGGAAGTTGACGCCTGCTCCTCTGGAGCCGGAGCGGTACTTACCCAAAAATCGTCTTCCGGGAGAATGTTAACTTGCGGCTTATCCTCCAAACTCTTCTCCTCTTCCGAGCGCAACTATTCTATAGGAGACCGAGAGTTATTGGCCATTAAGCTGGCATTGGAGGAGTGGCGTTACCTGCTCGAGGGGGCTCTTCACCCGGTAATAATTTACACGGACCACAAGAACTTGGCTTACCTCCAGAGTGCCCAGAGACTTAACACGCGCCAAGCCCGGTGCTTCTTGTTTTTTGCTCGCTTTGATTTTGTTCTTCATTATCGCCCGGCTGACAAAAACATCAAAGCTGATGCCTTGTCCCGATCCTTCCTGGTGTCTGATCTTGAGGAGGAACCTAAACACATCATCGATCCCGCCAGAGTAATGCAGGTGGCCCCCGTGAGTCTAAATCGTCTCCCTCCCGGTAAGACGTTCGTAACGGTACCTGATTGGGAGAAGATCCTACACTGGGGTCACTCGTCTAAGCTTGCTGGCCACGCCGGTCAGAAAAAGACCCTCCAGCTTATCACCCGGCACTACTGGTGGCCTACCCTGCACAAGGACGTAATAGACTTTGTTTCTGCCTGTGTGTCCTGCGCCCGCAA
This sequence comes from Phyllobates terribilis, assembly GCF_046119375.1. Classification (NCBI taxonomy): domain Eukaryota; kingdom Metazoa; phylum Chordata; class Amphibia; order Anura; family Dendrobatidae; genus Phyllobates; species Phyllobates terribilis. Next base: position 5,506,724 of record NW_027362855.1, on the reverse strand, counting down.
CAAGGTTCCGAGAAACCTGCCAGCCGGTCGCCTCCTTCCTCTTCCAGTACCTGCTGCCCCCTGGCAGCATATAACTATGGACTTCATAACAGATCTCCCTGTCTCTGCCGGTTGTACGGTCATTTGGGTGGTCGCTGACCACTTTTCCAAAATGGCTCATTTCATTCCCCTGCCAGGCCTCCCGTCTGCACCCGAGCTGGCTAAAGACTTTATCCGCCACATCTTCCGTCTCCATGGCCTGCCCCTCCACATCGTGTCGGATCGTGGGGTTCAGTTCACCTCACGCTTCTGGAGAGCCACATGTAAGCTGCTAGACGTCATCCTGGACTTCTCCTCCGCATACCACCCACAGTCCAATGGTCAAGTGGAGCGGATCAATCAGATCCTGACCAGTTACCTCAGGCACTTCGTTAATGCCCACCATTCAGACTGGGTGGATCTCCTGCCATGGGCCGAATTCTCTTACAATAATCACGAGAGCGAATCTTCCTCCAAATCCCCGTTTTTTGTAGTCTTCGGTCAGCATCCTCGGATCCCATTTCCCGTCTCCACCTCGGTGGACAATACGGCTGCGGAATCTCTCGTTAGCAAATTTTCCTCCATTTGGGAGAGTACCCGATGAGCACTCCTTCAGTCGTCCGAGCGGATGAAAAAACACGCTGACAAAAAACGCCTGGATCCTCCTCCACAATTCCGTCTTGGAGATAAAGTCTGGCTCTCGTCCAAGTATGTCCGGCTCAAGATTCCTTCCTACAAGTTAGGGCCTCGGTTCATCGGCTCACTAGAAGTTATCAAACAAATCAACCCAGTGGCCTATAAATTGAAACTCCCGGCCAACTTGCGGATCCCTAACTCCTTCCATGTATCTCTCCTCAAACCCGTGGTACTTAACTCTTTTTCCAAGTCTACAGGTACGCCTCCTGCTCCGGTTTCCGCTGAAAACGAGTTTGAGGTAGAGAACATTCTGGCCACCAAAAGGGTAAGAGGAAAAACCTTTTTTCTGGTAGATTGGAAGGGGTTTGGTACTGAGGAGAGAACGTGGGAGCCCCGGGAGAACATCCATGCCCCTCTCATCCTTGATAAATTTCTGTCTGGCCTAAAAAAGGGGGGGCCTAAAGGGGGGGGTACTGTAGCGTCGGCGTCCCTGCCTCCTGCTAGGCAGGGACACTGTTCCCCTCACCTCTCCGCTCCGTGCCCAGTGTCCTCCTCTCGCTCTGCTGGCAGCGCGCGCTGCTTCCCGGCCACTGTGCTTAGGGCGCGCGCTCCTCCTCTCTTAAAGGTTCCGCGCGCGCCGTCCTAAGGAGTCCCCGGCCAATGGCCGGAGGACCTCACCATATATAAGGCACCTCCTCCAAAATGGAGGTGCCCGAGCAATGTTGTTGCAAAGCCTTCACTCTTCAGGTCCCGTTACCAGTTACCTGCCTGTCACCTGCCAGATTCCTGCTAGATACCTGCCTGATATCCGCTTACCTGCTTGCAAGCCTGCGGTCCGACGGTCTGCCTTCTGACACCTGTCAGTCTGTCTATGGACCAGTCTGCCCGCTCACCTGGGAGCGCTCACCTGCTACCTGCCTGCTAGCCTACCTGGAGGCTCTGCCGTCACTTGACGTGACCACCTGCCAGTCCAGAGACTCTTGCCCGCTCACCTGGGAGCGCTCACCTGCTACCTGCCTGCTAGCCTACCTGGAGGCTCTGCCGTCACTTGCCGTGACCACCTGCCAGTCCAGAGACTCTTGCCCGCTCACCTGGGAGCGCTCACCTGCTTCCTGCCTGCTAGCCTACCTGGAGGCTCTGCCGTCACTTGCCGTGACCACCTGCCTGTCCAGAGACTCTTGCCCGCTCCCCTGGAAGCGCTCACCTGCTACCTGCCTGATAGCCTACCTGGAGGCTCTGCCGTCACTTGCTGTGACTACCTGCCTGTCCAGAGACTCTTGCCCGCTCACCTGGGAGCGTCCACCTGCTACCTGTCTGCCCTTCTACCCAGAGACTGTCCCTGTCACTTGCCGTGACTACCTGCCCTTCTACCCAGAGACTGTCCCTGTCACTTGCCGTGACTACCTGCCCTTCTACCCAGAGACTGTCCCTGTCACTTGCCGTGACTACCTGCCCATCTTCCCTGGGAGCCACCCGCTTCCTTACAAGGACCGCCCCCTTGTATAGTTGCTCAGAGGTTCCGCCTCCCAGACCCGTTACATATGGTATGTGTGCGAGCTTGCCTAGCCTCAGAGCTGCCACCAGGTTCCGGCCATTGTCACTCACGACCATGCCTGGCTGTAGGTTCAGCGGTGACAGCCACAGATCTGCCTGCTCTGTTACCGCTGTCAACAACTCTGCAGTGGTGTGCGGTTCGTCCCCTAAGCATATTAGCTTCAGCACAGCCTGTACCGTTTGGCAAGGCAGTGGTACAGTTCTTCCAGCTTCCAACTGATGTGGTCATGTCAGAGATGGAGACTGAAGAGGAGGAGGAAGTGCAAGAGCTGTAAAATGTGAGGGCAACTCTGATTGACCCAGGACCCACTATCCTCGATGTTGTGAGGACGTCACAGCGTTTAACTGGGTCCCGACTTCCACTATATCAACTAAGTGTGCCATCAGTGAAATGTACTGTCCCTGGCCACAAGCACTTGTCCATGTGTCTATGGTTAGGTGCACCTTCCCAGGAACTGCGTTTTTGAGGGCACGGGTAATGTTCTGGAACACATGCTTGTGTAAGGCGGAGAAGGCGGAACTCCGGGAGAAACAGTGCAAAGATTCCGTCTCCACTAGCCTAAAAGGCAACATTTCAAGTGCAAGTATTTGAGAAATGTGGCAGTTTAGTGCTGTTTACTGTGGGTGGTTGGCTGCGTATTTGCAAATGCTGCGCTGGAACAATGACATGGATGTGGTTGCTGATGGTGGTGGTTTAAAGTGTGCAACAACAGGATCAGGTCAGAAGGTATCTTTGCCTGCACCATGAACAGGCAGTAGTTTCACCCGCAAACACTGTTTCTGGACCCTGGTGTTTGGCTCAACTAGTCGGGTGCTTTGCTGTCATGTGCCTGAGCATGCTGGTGGTGGTCAAGCTGGTAGTTTTCCTGCCTCTGCTGATTCTGGCATGGCAGATGTTGCAAATGGACTTTTTTGGGGTTATCTGAACAGTCTTTAAAAAACAGCCAGACTCTGGAAGACCTAACAGTTGGACTGGCAACTTCCCTCTTGGGTCTGTGGCCACCCCACTGCTTGTTCCTGCCTGATGTGGTGCTACGCCTCGCTCGCCCTCTGTGCTGCTGTCCTCACTATGCATGTCACCTTGCTAGGTTGGGTCAGTGACATAATCGTCCACCACCTCATCTTCCACGTATGCACCCTGGGTCTCCTGCTGACTTACTGGCAATTGTGTCTCATCATCATGATCCACCTGTTGCAACAGTAATTGCACTTTTCCACCATCGCCTTCATGTGACCGAGGCTGCTCAAATATTTGGCCATTGCTACAGGCGATCCCCTCTTGCCCCACTTGAAGTGGGTTGGGTGAGAGGCCCGAATCTATAAATAGAAAAGTGAACAGCTTTTTGGAGTGTCCAAGTGTGGGATCATTTGTCTCTGGGCACTCGGCATTGGTAAAGGAAGGAGGGACAGAGTGATTAACCGCTTCCTGACCGCCCACTGTACATAAACCTCGGCGCTGCCTGGGCTCTGTGCAGCGCCGACGTTTATGAGCGGTGGGTGGTCCCGCAGCCCTCAGGACCCCCAGGGTCCTGCAAGCGCTGCGGGTGCAATGCAGAGCGACAGCTCAGACAGGGGACATCATCGGGACCTGATTAGATCAGGTCCCAATGATGTTAACCCTTTGCTATCTTCTATATGCCGCAATCTACAGTGATCGCGGCATTTAGAAGATAGTGAGAGGAGAGGGGGTCCTCCACTTACCTCTCCGACGGCCCCCTGATGTCTTACAGGACCTGCCGTTGTCATGGCAGCCGGAGGTCACATGACCGCCTCCGGATCTGCCATATATGGTGTCCTGCTAGGCTCAGCCTGCAGCTGAAGTCTAGCAGGAGACAGACAGTGTGAAACTGTCAGCAAAGTTCTCATGCAATGCAATACATGTCTATTGCATTGCATGAGAACAGTGGTTAGAAAAATAAAAATTAATGTCCCATACAGGACTAAGTAAAAATGTAAAAAAAAAAGTCTAAAAAATGTTTTCAAACTGTTAAAAAAAATCACAAAATAAATAAATAAAATATTAAACCAATAAATCCGTATATTTATGCAAAAACAAAAAAAGTACACATATTTGGTATCGCCGCATCCGAAACAACCCGACCTATAAAACTGTCACACTAATTAACTCCTTCTGTGCACACCGTAATAAAAATAATTAAAAAATGGAACAAAAAACTATGCTTTTCATCATATCGCCAAACAAAAAGTGGAAAAAAATGCGATCAAAAAGCAAAATGGAAATAAAAATGGTATCGCTGAAAACGACATCTTGTTCCGAAAAAAAAAAGCCGCCATACAGCTCCATCAGCCGAAAAATAAAAAAGTTATAGCTCTCAGAATAAAGCGATGCAAAAAAAATATTTTTTCTATAAAATTGTTTTATTGTATAAAAGCGCCAAAACAAAAAAAATATACAGTAAGTGTAGTATCGCTGTAAAGGTACTGACCCGAAGAATAATGCTGCCTTATCACTTTTACCACACGCAGAACGGCATAAAAAAAAACCCTCAAAAAACAATTGCTGAATTGTTGGTTTTTGTTAATTTTACCTCCCAAAAAACGGAATAGAAAGCGATCAAAAAGTGTCACGTACCTAAAAATGGTACCAATAAAAATGTCAACTCGTCCCGCAAAAAACAAGCCATCACATGACTCTGTCGGCGGAAATATGGAAAAATTATAGCTCTCAAAATATGGCGATGCAAAAACTAGATTTTGCAAAAAAAGTGTCTTTTAGTGTGTGACAGCTGTTAGTCATAAAAACCCGATATAAATCTGGTATCTCTGTAATAGCACCGACCCGAAGAATAAAGTAATCTCATCACTTATACCGCACGAGGAACGGCGTAAAAAATAAATAAAACCAATTCTTCACCTGCTACTGATTTGTTTATTATGTCTCTGAAAGATCGCAGTAAGACTCTGCTCACATTTATCCTGCGCTCTGCGCTGAGCACTTGCACCAGACTTTCCGTGTAAATATCTGAAATACGTGATTCAGTCGGAACCCATGACGGAAGATTCCCTGTAATGAGGCAGATATAGGCCACTGTGGATGCCGTCTGGCCTGTGATCCCACGGTGTCAGTTTTTTTAGGCGTGCATAAAAGTGCGGTTGGCCACAGTTTTGTGCACTTCTGAAAAAAGGACACCGCTAAACAGAGGCCATAAGGAGTCCAGAGTAACTCTGCTGCCTCATTACAGTGAATGGATTCCGCAGGGGTTTCATCTGAATTACATCACTTGGAAATTTAGATGGAAACCCCTATGTAAGTGCTCAGCCTAGAGCACCAGATAAATGTTAGGTAAAATGTTCCCAATAAAAGCTTCAACTCAGTCCTCAAAAAAAGCTAGTCCCCACTCAGGTCCGTCATCTGTTAAAAATAAGGGACTTCCAAGTTACTGGTAGCAGAAAGGCTCTGGAAAAGTGAAATGGCCCTTGCCCCCCAAAAGAAATTCAGAAAATGTTGTGCTCCCATATCCAAATGCCTATTCTACAATAATTTGTTCTCCAATTGTCAAATAGCGCTCCGTCCCTCCGAGATCTTGCCGTATGACTAAGCGGTACGATACAGCCACATATGGAGTATTGCCACTTTTAGAAGAAATTATGTGACACATTTCGGCACCATTTTTACCCATTGCCCTGTGTGAAAATGTAAAATCTGAGGGTAAAACATTTTTTTGGCGTAAAAATATAATTATGTTTTCTTCACTGCCCAATGGTATAAATTAAAAAATTAAAAAATACTCACTACTTCCTTAGATGAATTCCTTGAGAGGTGTAGTTTACAAAATGGGGTCACTTGTGGGGGTTTATGCTGTTTCGGCAGTTCAGCGACTCTTCAAATGTGACATGGTGTCTGCAACCTATCCCAGCCAACATAGCGCTCCTTTCTCTTCCGAACCCTGCCGTACACCAAACCAGTGGTTTTCCCCCACATATGGGGTATCGGCGTACTCAGGAGAAATTGCACAACAAATTTCATGGTGCAAATTCTCCTGTTATCCTTATGATAATGCAAAATTAGGGGATGAAAAACATTTTTTGTGGGAAAAATGTGAAAATTTTATTTTTACAGCTCAATATTATAAACTTCTGTGAAGCACCTGGGGGTGCAAGGTGCTCACCACACATCTAGATAAGTTCCCTAAGGGGTCTATTTTCCAAAATGGTGTCACTTTTTGGGGGTTTCCACTATTTAGGCACATTAGGGGCTCCCCAAATGCGACATGGCGTCCGCTAATTATTCAAACAAATTTTACATTGGAAAAGTCAAATGGCGCTCCTTCCCTACCAAACCCTGCCGTGCGCCCAAACAGTGGTTTTACTCCATGCTAGGAGGGCGGTTGCAAACAACTTTAATATAATGGAACGCAACCGACCCCGGGGTCCGCGATGCAGCCTGGTGGACTAGTGCTGAAAACCTCCCGGGTGAAAAAGGTAGCAACCAACTTAAATGATAAACCCTTCCGTGTTACTGCACACAGGAACGGGTATAGCGGTTCGCTCTATCTCCATTAACAGCACGGAAGATGTGTGACCGGGAAACTATCTGTAGCCCTGGTACTGCACAGGGACTACTCTGGCGGCGCTAGGATGCGTGTGTGACTACGCCGATGGCTACACGTGCCTCCAGTCGGCGTGCTACCGGACTGAAGGGTACTACTCCACGTGGCTGACAGGAGATAGCCGTGGACAGGACGTCTGCAGGCTGCTCGGGGTGATAGGTGACCCCTTTGGCTGAGCCAGGCTGCAAGACGAAGCTACCTGCCTAAGCACATCTAAGCCTGCCTAAGCGACCTGTGCTAATCAGCCGAGCGAACTCTGGCATCGGCAGGTCACGTAGTGAACAGCTAGGGAGCACGTGGAACACAGTTGTCCACACAACAGCATCACTTGCTCAAATGATCAGAGCGGGCCGCCATGTTTGTGGGCGGGCCTTTTAAAGACTAAGCCCTGCCCACCGACGCGCCGTTGGTGACGCCACCCGTGGACCAATCAGGTGGTGCTAGGTCACCGAGTCAGGTGGGTGCCAAACCACCAATCACGATCTGCCAGGTCACGGGCATGCTCAGTGCGGCGAATCCTGGACTTAGACTCCAAACGCCCTGTCTCCCTCTGCAACCCATGCTTAACATTGCTAGGTACCAATTCACAGGAGACAATCTGTACATCTCGTGGACCAGCTAGGTGTTGGGGCTGATGATGATGCTGAGCTGCATCAGCCTAGGCTGTACTGAAATGGGAGACCACAGAAGTTCCTGGACCCATTTCAAATCCAGCCACGGACCAACACCTAACACTCCTCATAGGTGGTATCAGTGTGTTCAGGTGAAATTGCACAGCAAATTTCATGGTACAATTTCTTCTATTCCCATTATGATAATGCAAAATTAAGGGATGAAAAACATTTTTGTGGGAAAAATGTGAAAATTTTATTTTTACAGCTCAATATTATAAACTTCTGTGAAGCACCTTGGGGTTCAAGGTGCTCACCACACATCTAGATAAGTTCCCTAAGGGGTATAGTTTCCAAAATGGTGTCACTTGTGGGGGGTTTCCACTGTTTAGGCACATCAGGAGCTCTCCAAACGCAACATGGCGTCCGCTAATTATTCAAACAAATTTTATATTCAAAAAGTCTAATGGCGCTCCTTCCCTTCCGAACCCTGCCGTGCGCCCAAACAGTGGTTTTCCCTCACATATGGGGTATCAGTGCGCTCATGAGAAATTGCACAAAAATTGTGTAGTCTATTTTTTCCTGTTATCCTTGTGAAAATAAAAAAATTGGGTCTAAAGTAACATTTTTGTGAAAAAAAGTTAAATGTTCATTGTTTTCTTCACATTCCAAAAATTCCTGTGTAACACCTGAAGGGTTAATAAACTTCTTGAATGTGATTTTGAGCTCCTTGAGGGGTTCAGTTTTTAGAATGGTGTCACTTTTGGGTATTTTCTGTCATAAAGGCCCCTCAAAGTGACTTCAAATATGATGTGGTCCCTAAAAAAATGTTTTTGTAAATTTTGTAGGAAAAATGTGAATTCGCTGGTCTACTTTTAACCCTTATACCTTCCTAACATAAAAAATTTTGGTTCCAAAATTGTGCTGATATAAAGTAGACATGTGGGAAATGTTATTTATTAACTATTTTGTGTGACATATCTCTCTGATTTAAGGGCATGAAAATTCAAAGTTTGAAAATTGCAAAATTTTCAAAATTTTCGCCAAATTTACGATTTTTTCACAAATAAACGCAAGTGATATCGAAGAAATTTTACCACTATCATGAAGTACAATATGTCACGAAAAAACAATCTCAGAATCAGGGGAATCCGTTGAAGCATTCCAGAGTAATTACCTCATAAAGTGACAGTGGTCAGAATTGAAAAAATTGGGCTTGTCACGAAGGCTAAAACAGGCTCTGGCGCGAAGTGGTTAATATGTGATCCAGACTCACGGCTGCTGAGACTGGACCTTGTGGAAGACAAGGGTGGTGGTGATGGCAAACTGACTGGAAGCATTATCTGCTAAGCAACCAACAACCTTTTCACACTGGTCTGGCTTCAATAGTGGTGTTCCACAGCGCCCTACAAAGTGGGACAGGAAGGTAGAGCGACATGATGTGGGTCCTCAGCAGGCACAATTTCATCTTGCCCACTGCCTCTGCGTGCACCATTACATCACAAAACACCTTCTTCCAAAAAATTACATAGTTACATAGTTTATAAGGCCGAAAAAAAGACAAGCGTCCATCGAGTTCAGCCTATTTCTTGTGCACTGCAGCTATTCCGCAGCGTTGATCCACGGGAAGGCAAAAAAAACCCCCATGCGGTATAGGCCAATTTACATCATTGAGGAAAAATTCACTTCCCGACTCCAATCTGGCAGTCAGATTAAATCCCTGGATTAATTAACTATCACTAAGCGTAAGATGTAATTTTATTGTTCTCAAGAAAGGTGTCCAGGCCTCTCTTGAACTCATTAAGTGAGTTGGACATCACCACTTCCTCTCCCAGAGAGTTCCAGAGTCTCACGTCTCTGACCGTAAAGAATCCCCTTCTATGCTGGTGCAGGAACCTCCTTTCCTCCAGACGCATAGTGTGCCCCCTCGTCTTTGTCACCATGATTAGACTTTTTGAAAAGTATACGAGTATTAAACCGCTAAGCTTTATTCAAATAGCAATAAATAAACAATTAGAACATATATGTTTAAATAAAGTGGTTCCAAGAAGGAGAGGCAAAGGACATGCATATTACACAAAAATAAATTGTACTGTGCATTCATGCTGCATGTTCAGTAATATCATTTACCCTGCTCCCCATTAATACGGATTCCCATGCCTGACTGAGTGGCTCTGTGAATCCACAGGCACTAGTATTACACTTTATATATAACACATTGCACTTCTCTTATATCTAGTGGTCAGGATTCTAACCAGTTGAGGGAGTGTAGAGAGTGATGTATTTCATCGTATATTCCTCTTATACCATCTTTTGAGCCATACAAAAACTGCATTAAATTCCCTTTTGAGATTAAGACGCCTTTCAATGCACAGTACAATTTACTTTTGTGTAATATGCATGTCCTTTGCCTCGCCTTCTTGGAACCACTTTATTTTAACATATATATGTTCTAATTGTTTATATATTACTATTTGAATAAAGCTTAGTGGTTTAATACTCGTATACTTTTCAAAAAGTCAAATAATTTTTTGGCAAGAAGGTGTTGTATGTATAGTTGAGTTATACCAAATAAGTGTAACGGGTCCGGGTGGTGGAACCTCTGTGCCGCGGTGCAAGGGGGGACCCAGAAGTTACTCTGGGGATGACCTTGTAGAGTGCAGGTGGCTCCCACGGGTCAGATAGCTGGGACTGATCGGAGTAGCGGGTGGACACAACAGGTAGGTAGCAGTCTCTGGGTGAGCAGTCGGGTGGTCAGGGGAAGTGACAGAAGAGCAGGTAAGAGTCTCTTGGCTGGCAGGCAGGTGGTCACAGCAAGTGACGGCTGAGCGGGTAAGAGTATCTGGGCTGGCAGGCAGGTGGTCACGGCAAGTGACGGCGGAGCCTCCAGGTAGGCTAGCAGGTGGGTAGCAGGTGAGCGCTCCCAGGTGAGCGGGCTAGCAGGTACGGCAGGTAGCTGTAGAAGAACATTTCCCTGATGTCGGGCTGAAGAGAAGACAAGCAGGCAGACAGGACTGGTAGTCAGGCTGGCAACGGGACCTGAGGGCTGAAGCAGAGGTGAGTATGCTTTGCAACAACTTTGCTCGGGCACCTCCTTTTTGGAGGAGGTGTCTTAAATATGAGAGGTCCTCCTGCAATTGGCCGGGGACTCCTTAGGACGGTGCGCGCGGTCCCTTTAAGAGAGGGGGAGCGCGCGGGCGCGCCCTAAGCACAGTGCCCGGGAAGGAGCGCGCGCCGGCAGCAGCGAGGGAAGTAGCGCTGGAGGATGCCGCGCACGGAGCAGGAAGGTGAGAGGGACGGCGTCTCTGCCTAGCAGGGGGCAGAGACGCCGATGCTACAACAAGTATGTGAATTCCAGATGAGAATACAAGTGTAACCATCACCATCACGTCCACTTCCCTGTCCCTTACCATGCGCCTTGCCCATTTTAAATAAAGTGTAATATTTGTCACGTTGCCAAAATGTCACGATTATTACGGCAGTAATATCAGATCATGTCTGATGACCACGGTTTTAAGCAGTGGCCTTGTAGTGTGTTATTGGTCAGCGACCAAGTGTGATTAGGTTGAACAACACACAACTGGCAGACTTTAAATGGAGGGTAATATTTATCACATTACCAAAATGTCACGATTATTACGGCAGTAATATCGGATCACGTCTGATGACCACGGTTTTAGGCAGTGGCCTTCAGTATGGTATTGGTCAGCGACCAAGTGTGAATAGGTTGAAAAACACACAAATGGCAGACTTGAAATGGAGTGTAATATTTTGCACACTCCCCAAATTGTCACGAATATTGCGGCTGTAATATCGGATCCCTTCTGATGATGGATGAGTTTCTTTGCTTCCACAATACAGCAATGCGAATAAAATCAACCAAATCTGGCTATATTCTGCTAACAAGCAAATGGAGAATTTAAAATGGTGTATTATATTGCTTTTTAAGCAAATAATCAGGATTAGGAGCACAAATAATTTTAGCCCTGTTATCTAGGGCTATTGATATCTGTAGACAGATCTGTAGACAGCAGACAAAACGTGCAATGGACCCTATTCTGCTCTATGCACTCTTCACAAACTCTGTCTGCCTAACTCCTCCTATCACCAATATTAATGTATGCAGCTGGATTATGTGTTTTTCAAGCGTTTTTGCCGTGAAATTTCCGCAGCGAAAACACTTAAAAAACACTTGGTGATACGTGCCCCATGGTCCCCAATGATAATCCGCATGTGCTGTGCACATGCTGAGGAAATTTCCGCTGCGGATTATTATTGCGGAAAAATCCGCAGCATGTCCATTAATTTTGCGGACACGCCAATTGCCACCATTGACTTGCCATTGAATCGCTTAATATCCGCATGACTACATGTGCACATGCGGATATTAAGCGATTCAATGTGCGGATGATACCCGGGTCTGGAGAAGAGGAGACTCTCCTCCAGACCCGGGTACCATAGTACCTGTTAAAAAAAGAATTTAAAATAAAAAATATACATTATACTCACCTTCCGATGTTCCCCAGTCTCCTCTGTGGTGCGTCCTGGCTCCCCGATGGCTCACGATGGTGTAAAAGGACCTTCCATTACGTCATTTAGTCATGTGACAGGTCACGCGACCGCTGTTGCCGGCGGTCGCGTGACCTGTCACATGACTAAATGACGTCATGGAAGGTACTTTTACACCACCGCAAAGCCGTACGAGAGACCGGACGCACCGGAGAGAAGACCGCGGGCCATCAGAAGGTGATTATAATGTTTTTGTTTTTTTTATTTTTTACATTTTTATTCTTTTTTTAACTATTAACTTGGTCACACTATATAGATCCATGCCGGTTGCATGGATTTATATAGTGTGACCAAGTTGTCAAGCACTTTACAAGTGATGCTAAAATCGCTTGGAAAAGCGCTTGATAACCCGCATGCAGAAATGCATGCAGAAACGCTTGACAAACGCTTCTACCTGGCGGGAAAACCGCATGTAAAAACCGCATGCGTTTTTCCTGCCAGGGAGATGCAGAAAAAATATGCAGCATTTCTGCATCGTGGGCACTTAGCCTTAGTGCAGATGTATACATATATAAAGCTGTGTAATACCGATTACCTGACTAAATAATTCTCCAATTCTCTCCCTAGCTCAGCAGCACCTCTCCCTACTCTGGCAGTCTGAAGGGTAGACTGTGACAAGCATAGGGTCCCGGGTCTTAAATACATTGTATCTAATCCGAAATGGTATCAATAGAAATGCCAGCTCAACGCTAAACAATAAGCTCTCACCCAGTTCCAGATCCTGAAAAATAGAGACACTACAAAATAGCGACTTTTTTTTTTAACTTTTTTTCACCATTGTTTGTTATCTGCAAACTAGTAATGACCTTGATAATCTTAATGTCAGGTTAGTTTTAACATTCAGTGAACAAGGTAGAGAAAAGAACCCTAAAACATTTGTGGAATTGCACATTTTTTGCAATTTTGCTCCACTTGAAAGTTTTGTTTCCTGTTTTCCAGTACATTTTATGGTAAAATCAATGGTGTTGTTCAAAAGTACAACTCGCCCGGCAAAAAACAAGACCTTACACGGCCATATTGACAGAAAAATAAAAAAGTTTTGGCTCTGGAAGAAGGGGAACAAAAAAAACAGAAGCGCAAAAATGGAAAATGGCCAGGGGGTGTAGGTTAAGTTGCATAAAAAAACACTAATCAGAAACGCAACGTGTGAACATAGCCTAACACTGACAGTTATAATACATTGCAGTGCTGGTGCATTGAAATGCAAAGCCCCATTAATCAGAGTAATAAAAGTTAAAGTCTCATAGATGGACTTACTAAAAAAAGTGAAAAAGAAAAGAAAAAGTAAAAATATTTTACAATTTCAAAGATAAAAATAATAAAAATATACCAATAAATAGGTATATTTATATAAAAATGAAAGAAGTATACATATTTGTTATTGTCTCATCCGAAATAACCTGATCTATAAAATGTAAGTTAACCCCTTCAGTGAACATCATAAAAAATAAATTAAAAACTTGGTAAAAAAATGGAAAATTAAATTGCAGTGGGCTGTGCCTTCTTACACAGAAGGCCACAGCAAAGAAACGTATAGTGTACAGTATAGGTTTTCCTTACAGTGAACCCTAACGGCACACGGATGCCTTGACACCCATGCTGACTGTGCCACTTGAGGGAATGCACCTGCTAGTGAGCACAAACACTGTGTATCTAGCCTATTCTATTCACATCAGTTTTACTTCTTTAATACCACTGTCAAGTGTGATAGTGGCATGTAACAGACTTCAACATAGTGGCCATCAGTTCTGTTGACCATGGACCCCCCGTGCAGTATGAATGCAGATTGACAAGGGTTATCTTGACTGCCGGATGCCTACTTTTAAAAAAAATATGTCTCTCAGAATATGGTGACAAAAGCCAATTGTTTTTGTATATTATGTTATTTTTAAGTAGTAAATGAAAAGTAGAATTACATAGATTTGGTATCCCATAACTGACGCATAGAACAAAGTTAACAGATCACCACCAGATTGCCACAAAGTGAGTGGCGCTAATGCAAAACCCGAAAAAAGAAAATGCTGAAACACTGTTTTTCTCCTCACCGTTTCCAGTTATTTCATAGAATAAATGGTGTTCTGCAAAAATGCAGCTATGTCGAAATATAAAAAGGTTATGGCTCTTATTAGAAGGAGAGGAAAAAACTTAGGTTGCAATACCCCGGGAAAAAGCTCTATGTCTGCCTCGCTGCAACCTCCAGCTTAGGATTTTTTACCTGATGGATGACATATTTAACAGATTGCTTTGACTAAGCCACCTGTCACACGTCCGTATAAGACCAGTACTGGAAAAAATGGTACCGGTGTGCTCAGTATTTTGGACCATCAGTGTTCCATCCGTGTGCCATTCGTTTTTCTCCACTATGACTTAAGAAATATCAATTCCAAAGCTTCTCCTATACTTTGCAATGTTAAACATGTACAGCACACGGATGTCACAAGGATGTTTTACACGCAGCCATAAACGTGTATTGGCCCTTGTCATCTGCGCGGCCGGGAGAAAGCGGCCGGGTCTCCGTGTAGTTCATGTGAAGATCACCATAGATTATGATAGGTACAGGTGCATCTCACTTAATTAGAATATCATCAAAAAGTTAATTTATTTCAGTTCTTCAATACAAAAAGTGAAACTCATATATTATATAGAGTCATTACACACAGAGTGATCTAGTTCAAGTGTTTATTTCTGTTAATGTTGATGATTATGGCTTACAGCCAATGAAGACACAAAAGTCATTATCTCAGTAAATTAGAATACTTTATAACACCAGCTTGATAAATGATTTTAAAATCCGAAATGTGGGCCTACTGAAATGTATGTTCATATAATATACGAGTTTCACTTTCTGTACTGAAGAAATGAAATAAATTAACTTTTTGATGATATTCTAATTTAGTGAGATGCACCTGTATGTGTGGATACGTGTCTCCGATGCGTGTGAAAGCGAATGCCACATGTACTGAAAACACGTGCATCTGAAGGAGGCTTTACACTGTATGGACAAGTAAGGAAAGTCACTTCCTAATCATTGCGTTAAGGTTTTCTCTTTTGGTTCCTTTGCCATGGGTATATAAATCCAGCACCTAAACATGTAACTCCTCCAGGAGTAATGTGTATGTGTCCCAATAGTTTTATCCCTATAGTGTGTGATAGGTTCCACTTCTTCCATGGTGAGAGGAGGAGACTGCTTCTCTGATGATGTGTAAATCTGGAGGTGAATGAGAATCATAATCAGTTTTGTTATATATTTTAGGAAGGAAGTCCAGACTCAGAGGAAAGAAGCGACCCGTAATTTACGATAGTGAGGATGAAGAGGTGCAGCCAACGTAAGCACTAAATATGACTATTGTCAGGGAAATATTAATATCAGGGAAATGTTCTTCTACAGCTACCTGACATAGATGTTCACCCCCCTCCCTTATTCCCCTTCTGCTCAGCACAAAAGCCCCAATTAGCACACACCTGGGAAATAGCTTATGCAAACGATGCCAGGCAAGGAGTGTTATAACTTTGTTAGGAAGCAAGCAGCTTGTCTCTGAAAGACGCAAGAGGTAATTAAAATTCAGGCTTGCACTAATTTGCATGTACCCATGAGGCTGCTTCCCGAGCCTTAAAGGAAAATTTGTAGACGCACGGACTCCGATATGAAATATGAAATCTTGTGAGTTCCATAGGTCCGACAGTAACGGGACCCATATGTGTAGTGACCAAATCAGCCCAGGAATGTATAGGTAGTTTTCCAGGGCTGTAACCAAAATCAGGTAGCTGTAGCACAAAAACACTAGAATGGCAGACGGCAGCTATGTGATGTGTGATATCTAGATAAAGATAAAACCATAAGGGAAAAAATGGCGCAGTTTGCAAGCTTCTGCGATCAACGAGCGATGAGTTATCGCAGAAGTTAGCCTTTTTAATAAAAATGTACATAAGAATTATAAGGAACGGGTCCTGTTCAATAACAGCATATTCCAACAGGGGAGCCCCTCCTCCACCTATATTGAATCGTCTCCATGATCGTATAGAGTAAGTTGTCTTCTTTTTACCCTGTTTATTTTATGTAAGTGCGTATGTATTTTAGTGTCCTCTTTGTAACATCATTGTATAGATTTTCCCTAAACACTGCCTCCCTTTTGGATTAAATATAAAATTTAATAGTTCTGTTTCTTTTGTTCTGTAATCGTTCCCTTCCCTGAAGCCATATACGTTACCAAAACGCAGGCGTCTGGCCAGGCCTGTATTATATTTCAAACTCGGCCGCTGGTGGCAGAGAGTATTAATAATTGGGATATCGTGAAGCTGACAGTGACCGTACTGAGGGCGTTAAACACGGATTCCAGGCTGTGGAACCCAGGGTGTTGCGCCATACGCTCACTGGTCGCTTACCGATACCTACGTAGAGAGTAGTCTGGATCGCGTGCTCGCGACTCCGGACAAAATACGGACAGCATGACGACACGGTGAGATATTGTGTGATCTCCCTGGTGTCGTCCCTCTGTGTGTGCTGGAATTTTCCTGACAAATTGGTGGCAGCGGTGGGATATTACTGAACATCAGTGGCTGGATTGAGCAATCGCTCCTGTCACTGAAAACTTGCACGGTTCTTGTGAGAATTCTGTGCAGAGTTTTAAGAAATCAGACTCAGTGTTTTAATATTTTTGTATCTGGGACATTACTATACGTGTAGCAGTTGCATCCCCTACCTTCTCTTGTTTTTCTGTCCTATCTTTTATTTGGCAATAATGGCTACACGTGGAGAGAACTGGTACACCAGCAGTCAGAGGACACTATCACTGCCCTCTGTGAGCTGAGGCAGATTGACCCCACGGGCAAAACCAAGGCTCATTTGATTGCTGAACTGTTGCAAGGTGATGCAGAGCCTGTCCGACAGCAGAGCCCTGATGATGGGGCAGCCAGCCAAGACCCGGATGGCGCTGCTGCAGGGGTCTCACCTGTGATTGATGTTAGAACCTTGCTGTTAGGTTTTTTTTCCTTTGCTGGTCACATGACCTTGTTGGCCTATTTAATCCTGCTCCGCCCTTCTGGCTTTGCTGGACTTTATTGTATATCTACTTTCTGGCTAGCCTGTGCTCTGTATCTAACTCTGTTAGTTTGCTTGGTCTACGGACCTCTATGTTCTATCTATTTTGTTTGTTCGTCTGTCTGCTACTATTTCTGTTAGGAGGTGTCCCATATTCCTCCCAGTCCTTAGTACCTGTAGGGATTTCCTCCCCACATCTATAGGTCTTCATACAGACAAGTTTGGCCGCCGGTCACATTAGGCCCTCTAAGTCTCCTGTGGCGGTTGGATTTTTTTTTGTAAAAAAAAAGGACGGCGGTTTACGTCCTTGTCTGGATTTCCGTGAGATTAACAAAATTACGGTACGCAATCCTTACCCACTGCCATTGATTCCTGATCTGTTTAACCAGTTATTGGGGGCCAAGTGGTTCTCTAAAATTGACCTTAAGGGGGCATACAATCTGTTGCGCATGAAGGAGGGTGATGAATGGAAGACTGCTTTTAACACTCCTGTGGGTCATTTTGAGAATCTGGTTATGCCTTTTGGTCTTACTAATGCTCCTGCATTTTTTCAGAATCTGATTAATGACATCCTTAGACCTTTGATTGGTAAAAATGTGGTTGTGTATTTGGATGACATTTTGATTTATTCGCCAGATCTGGAGTCTCATTGGCGGAGCGTGCGTGAGGTATTACAGTTATTAATGGACAATTCGCTTTTTGCTAAGCTGGAGAAATGTGAGTTCGCTGTACAGAGAATTAGTTTTTTGGGCTACATTATCTCCAGCAAAGGTTTTGAGATGGATCCGGTTAAGGTTCAGGCTGTGCAGGAATGGCCTAGGCCTATTGGTTTGAAATCTATACAGAGGTTTTTGGGTTTCGCCAATTACTATAGAAAATTCATAAAAAATTTTTCTAGTATTGTCAAACCTCTGACTGATCTCACCAGGAAAGGTGCTGATGCTGTTCAGTGGTCTTCTGAGGCCATTGAAGCTTTTGTGTATCTCAAGGAGAGGTTCACCTCTGCTCCCATCCTTATGCAGCCTGATGTTACTAGGCCGTTTTTGGTTGAGGTTGATGCTTCCTCTGTGGGGGTTGGCGCAGTATTGTCTCAGGATAACGGGGATGGATTACATCCTTGTGCCTTTTTTTCCAAAAAATTTTCGGAGACTGAATTGAATTACGATATTGGTAATCGGGAATTATTGGCTATTAAACTCGCATTTGAACACTGGCGCCACTTCTTGGAAGGTGCGGAAGTTCCCGTTCAGGTTCTTACGGATCAAAAAAATCTGATATATCTTGATGCTGCCAAGCGCCTGAATGCCCGTCAGGCTAGGTGGGCACTTTTTTTCTCGCGGTTTAATTTCTCCGTTACTTACATCCCTGGTACTAAGAATGTTAAGGCGGATGCCTTGTCTCGCAGTTTTTCTCCCATAGTCGGTGCTGAGAAAGAGGAAAACATTTTACAAGAAGGTGTTGTGATAGCTGCTTTAGACTCCGTTTTGGAAGATGAGATTCTTAAAGCTCAGGAGAATGCCCCATCTAACACTCCTCATGGGAGGTTGTTTGTGCCTGGGACCTTTAGGAGAGATTTGTTTGTTGAGTGTCACGAATCTCGGTTGGCAGGTCATCCCGGAATCTCTGAGACCAAGAGACTGGTGGGTCGCAGTTTTTGGTGGCCTGGATGGCAGAAGGAAGTCATTAAGTGGGTGCGCCAATGTACTATATGTGCTAGATCCAAGTCCTCACATACTCCTGCTGCGGGGTTGCTTTGTCCTTTGGAGGTCCCCAGTGCTCCTTGGACACATTTGGCTATGGACTTTATAACTGACCTTCCCCCCTCTGAGGGTTTTACTGTCATCTGGGTGGTCGTGGACCGTTTTAGCAAGATGTGTCACTTGGTTCCCTTCGTCAAACTGCCCTGCGCTAAAACTCTCGCTAAGGCCTTTGTCAAGGAAATTGTCAGACTTCATGGCGTTCCTACTGACATTGTTTCTGATAGGGGTCCTCAGTTCGTGGCTCGTTTTTGGCGTGCCTTTTGTGACAGGTTGGGAATTCATTTGTCGTTTTCGTCCGGATACCATCCTGAATCTAATGGCCAAACAGAAAGGAAAAACCAGGATGTTGAGCAGTTCTTGCGTTGTTTTGTGGCAGACAATCAAGAGGGGTGGTCTGAGTTTCTGCCACTTGCCGAATTTGCTCTGAACAATCATACATCTTCTTCTGCTGGTTGTTCGCCTTTTTTTTGTTGTTCTGGGAGACATCCGTCGTTTGGGTCGTTCTCCAAGTTGGGATCTGCCGTGCCTGAGGAGGAGAATTTTTCCGGTGATTTGGAAAGAGTTTGGACGGATGTGCGTGGTAATCTTCAGGAGGCCAACAGAAAATCTAAAGACTACTTTGATAGGAAACGACAGGAGGTTTTGTTCGCTGTTGGTGACATGGTTTGGTTGTCCTCTAGGAATCTGCGGTTGAGGATTCCTTCTAAGAAATTGGGTCCCAAGTTTGTAGGGCCCTTTAAGGTGCTTCAGGTTGTCAACCAATCTGCTGTTAGGTTGGAGGTTCCTACCTCCTGGAGAATTAATCCGGTCTTTCATGTCTCTCTGTTAAAAAAAGCTGTCGTGTCGGATGTGACGCCTCTGCCTCTGTTCCTCCGGTGGTGGAGGACGGGGAATATGAAATTTCTCGCATCCTTGACTCTAGACGGTATAGAGGTAGTTTGCAGTATCTTGTGGCCTGGAAAGGTTTCGGACCCGAGGATAACTCTTGGGTGAGGTCAGATGATGTTTCCGCGTCCAGACTTATCAGAGCGTTTCACAGGAGATTTCCTGATAAGCCTGGTCCTAGGGGATCCGGAGGATCCTCTTAGAAGGGGGGGTACTGTTAGAACCTTGCTGTTAGGTTTTTTTTCCTTTGCTGGTCACATGACCTTGTTGGCCTATTTAATCCTGCTCCGCCCTTCTGGCTTTGCTGGACTTTATTGTATATCTACTTTCTGGCTAGCCTGTGCTCTGTATCTAACTCTGTTAGTTTGCTTGGTTTACGGACCTCTATGTTCTATCTATTTTGTTTGTTCGTCTGTCTGCTACTATTTCTGTTAGGAGGTGTCCCATATTCCTCCCAGTCCTTAGTACCTGTAGGGATTTCCTCCCCACATCTATAGGTCTTCGTACAGACTAGATTAGGACTTTAGCAGGTCTGATCGCAGGATCAGGTTCCCTGTTACATCGTAGGGATTCAGCTGAGTCTTATAGTAGGGACAGATCTCCTCTCTTTCCTTAGCTTTGGTAGCAGAACATAACAATTGACAGCCATACCCGCAGCCAGGGTAGTGTGGACCCCCACCTGCAGATGGCCTTGGAGCAGCTCGCCACAGATGATTGTGACGGACGACTGCAGCTGATTCTGAAGTTCCAGGAGTGAGCAGAGCAACAGGCCAAGGCAGACCGAGAGGCTGCTGAGCGCCAGGCCCGGGCTGACCGAGAGGAGCGCCAGGCGCAAGCTGACCGATAACCCTAGCTGGAGCTAGCCTGGATTCAGAAGGAGTCATCCTCTGCGCAGACCAGTGAGTCCAACAGTGCCGACTGCTTTAAACCCCGTTCCGAGCATTTCCCTGTGATGGAAAAGGAGGGGGACTTGAACACATTTCTGCGAGGCTTTGAAAAGGCCTGCAGGCAGTATCAGCTGCCCACGGACTAGTGGGCCAGGTACTTAACTCCAGGGCTCTGAGGAAAAGCCTTGTACCAGCTGACTCCGGAGGTTTACCCGAAAAAGTTCAGAGCTCTCCAACGTGGACCACATGACACCTACAGTGATGTGGTAGACGGGCTCAGAACCAACTTTGAGCAGTGGATCCGAGGACTGTCAGTCACCACCTTCGAGGACCTGAAGGATCAGATGGTGTAGGACCAGTTTCTTCATCTTTGCCCAGTGGAAGTGAGAGTTTGTGCTCGACCGGGAGCCGAGGGAAGCCGCCAAACCAGCCCAGATCGCGGACACCTATGAGGCCAACCGCACACCAGAGGTGCGGAAGTCAGCCACCGCCAGTTGGAAAGGGGGTAAGCCGACGACCACCCCCAGTGTTCCAGCCAGCCGGCCCTCAGCGGGTCCTGCCCCATCTTTTAGCACCCAGCCCGCATTTGACTCCTGAAAGTGCTATACTTGTGACCAAATGGGTCACATCAGCCTTGTCTGCCCGGAAAGGCAGAAGATGAACCCCACACCTGAGGCCCCAGGGCCTACTGCAGCCATTCTTTTTGTGGGTGGGGCGGTTGGCCGGGCCCGGGAGAACTTACAACCCGTTACCGTGGGAAACACAGTCACTGTCGGCCTTAAGGACACTGGCGCAGAACGTACCCTGATCCGCCCTGAGTTTGTGTTACCAGAGGAACTCATTCCTGGGAAGACCCTGACTGTCACTGGGTTTGGGGATGTCCGCCATCTCATACCGATAGTCCGAGTTTTCCTGGACTGGGGTGCGGGGAGGGGGTTAAGGGAAGTGGGGGGGTCGGAGAATCTCCCCACTAATGTGCTATTGGGAACTGATCTGGGATGGTTGGTTCCCCGATACATCCCTGACAACCCTCCCAGATCTGATATGTCATGTAATGCCACTGTCAAAAATGTCAATGTGATGTATAATAAAAGTGTGTGTTGTGATAAAGGGGAACTCAGCTGCCTCTCCCCATGGGGTGATGCTATTGAGGAGCCCCTAAAGTGAGCCAGTATAAGTGCTAGGGACAAGGGAAGCAGGCACGGATACCAGGAAGCAGGTAATCCCGTGCAGGTGACCAGTGTCACACCAGATGGTAACATGGTCGGTGGTAGCTGCCCCATGACTAGCACGGCTCCAGAGGTAATGTGGAAGGATGGGGAGAAACAAGGGGATCATAGGAAAAGTGGTCCCGTGCTGACGACCCGTGTCACGACGGGCTGTGACATGGCCGGTCATAGCTCCCCCCTAGAGAGCACAGCTTCCAAGGTAAAAATGATGGCCGGTAAAAAGGTAGGCTGCATAACCAGGCGAGGTAACAGGAAAGTATGTCACTCTGTCTGTCAGGAGTATAGCAGGAAGGTACCCATAGCCTGTCAGAGGTGTGGGGAAAATGTATCCCAAACCGGTAGGGTGATCGGAAAGCTGGTACTTTTACACCATCGCAAAACTATTCAGTGAACATGGTAGAGAAAAGAACCCCAAAACATTTGTGGAATTGCACTTTTTTTGCAATTTTGCCACACTTAAAAGTTTTTCCTGTTTTCCAGCACATTTTATGGTAAAATCAATGGTGTTGTTCAAAAGTACAACTCGCCCGGCAAAAAACAAGCCCTCACACGGCCATATTGACAGAAAAATAAAAAAGTTTTGGCTCTGGAAGAAGGGGAGCAAAAAAACAGAAGCGCAAAAATGGAAAATGGCCAGGGGGTGTAGGTTAAGTTGCATCAAAAAACACTAATCAAAAACGCAACGTGTGATCATAGCGTAA
Source organism: Phyllobates terribilis (assembly GCF_046119375.1). Lineage (NCBI taxonomy): Eukaryota > Metazoa > Chordata > Amphibia > Anura > Dendrobatidae > Phyllobates > Phyllobates terribilis. Next base: position 5,484,265 of record NW_027362855.1, on the reverse strand, counting down.
CACTGACAGTTATAATTAGTGTTGAACGAGCATGCTCGACACTGCTCGGTACTCGCCCCAGCATCTCACTACTCGGGATGTTCGGCGAGCACCGAGCATTTCCGGGTTACTCGGGCGGGAGCTCTGGTCTCCGCCTTGCATGTTTGGCGCTCTTTACAGAGCCAATGAACATGCAGGGATTGCCAGCCAGTCACTGTAATGCCACAGCCATGTTGTTTGTGGGCATTACAGTGATTGGCTGGCCGCACAGCGTCACCTCGAGTATTTAAAACCGGGCGCCGCCATCTTGGACACAGTTGCTCCGGATCAGACAGTGTGCACGTGTGGTCAGATTCATCATTAGCAGTGAGTATGACTTTCTGACAACTTTCTTTCCTTTATGCCTTGCAGTCCATACCCTCTTACATATAACAATCTGTCTGTTCACCTTTTGAGGCAGTTCATATATGTACACATAAGTTGTTACCTGCATTACCATAAGCCCCCTTTGCTTTGGATAGCATATAAAACTTTCTTAAAGGGGACTACACCAGTGTTTAACTGGAGATATATTGCAGTGCTAGATTCTTTAGATTCAGTGTTGTTTCTCTTTCAGTCTCAATGTGCTGTCTCTTTACGATTGGGGCATATAGGGATACTACAGAGGCACTTACAATTTCAGAACTCTCTACACTATGCTTTAACATTTCCTTAGAAAAGGCATTTAATATTATGTGAGTTAGCTACATCAAAGGTGAGAGGATATTTTGATTCCATCTTACTCCTCTCTTGATAGAGGTTAAATACTCTCTAGGTAAGGGGGTTAGGAATTCTGCATATAGTATATTATTAACTGATACTGTTTGCTGCTAAAAACTAGATCTTATTATCAATTCTTGATGGATCTGTCTTGCTGATGGTTTTTATTCATTCACTTTTTTGATTGTTATTTGTGAATTTTAAATACTTCAATAAAAATAATGTTTTTATGGCATTGAATTCTCTTCTTGATTGTTGAGCCGATGCCCTTGGGGTGGAGATACCAGGCGACCAGGAAGTATAAAAGGAGATAGGGACCAATCATATAAGAGGGCGTGTGGTAATCATGTAGCTTGCGTCGCATCGCGCCACGCCTCCTCCTGGATGATTGGTCCATTCACACACGCCCCCTACATGATTGGTTTGGGGCTTACATCGTGTCATACTACGCCCCCTCTCCTGTAATTGGTCTATTACCACACGCTCTCTTATATGATTGGTCCCTATCTCCTTTTATACTTCCTGGTCGCCTGGTATCTCCACCCCCTGACGAAGGCGCTTGCCGAAACGCGCGTCTTATTTTTATCATGTATTTGATCTGCTATTCATTGTTGTCACCTGTTGTTAATTAATAATAAAAATGGAATTATTCACTACACCTTGATATTTGGGACTTTATGGTCGGCTTCCCTTTCTCCCCTTCTTCTTTTGATGCTTTTTCCGATTGTCCCTTTTTGCTTATATTGGTCCCTCATTCTGGCGGGTTGAATATTCATGTACTCTACAATTATATACTAACATTGATTTCCGCCAGAAATATATCCTGTTTATTGGTTTCCTTGTTTTATTCCTTCATTGTACTATTGCTGTGTTCTGCACAGGTTTTCCAACAAGGGCCATGGACTACAAGGCCAGTGAACAAATCTGGCTGGGCAAAGTAAATCAGGTTTTTGGCAATAGTGGATCTGCGGATCAAAACAACATTGGTGGTCAGAGAATTGAGATCACTAATTCCATTAAACAAATGCTTTCTAAACGCACTAGATTGTGGTGGAACAGAACATTTCTTGAAAACTACATATTGAAACAACTTATTCCTAGAGGTCTTAGAGTCAGAGTCATACCATCTTTCCCAGTTAATGATGAGACATTTATGAAAGACTGGGAAGAAGTATGCAACAATACGTCCATAAGATTTATGGAGTTGCTCATTGGACTTAACAATAAAACCCTTGTTGAGATTGACAAGGATTTAGATAATATATATACTCAGGCTAAATCTGAATTATCGGCTGATAATTTACAATTAATGAATATACAGATGGAGAAGCACGTTGAAAATTTGGTTAAAAATATACAAGACAATCAGATGAATAAATATAATAGAGACGTAAAGGATTTCCATCTTGGATCGGTCTATCGGTGGAAAAAAGTTTCGATCCATACTAACCATGTGAACCGTACTCCATCTATATCATCCCTCACGTCCACAAGTGATACTTCAGATACTTCATCGTATCCCTATGCCACTAGATTTGCGACGAGACCAAAACGGAAGTTGGAATCTAGACAACCTCCTAATAAAAGACAGTACGATCCTCTAATGGAGAGGAATCAATATGATATGAAGGTAATCAACCTTAGTTCACACATTCTATCCTCCACCGATATGCAGGTACTTACACGTGGGCTGTCTTTTTCACCTACAGCTAAGTTGGATTTGTTCACTGTCACTAAGGACCTGCATATGTTTGCGAGATCTTTGATTTTTAAAAAACATTTTCATGATCATTCTTCCCATGCATTATTTCCTACAGAGACGGAACAAGAAGCATTAAGAACTTTGGAGGAACTAGCCATCGAACATGATACCTCAGATGGCGGTAAGATTCCATCCACAATACGGCCCAAGTCCAAAAAATTCCCTGCTCTGTCAACATGTCCCAATATTGACTTATTTGTTCAAATTGTGGCCAAAGATTTGGAAATGACTACTGGGGGGAAAACACATGACAATCTTAGCAGGGCGGAGCGCCTCTCCCTAGACAAATTACAAAACATTGACGATGTGGTAATTAAACCGTCCGATAAGGGAGGTAACATTGTTATCTGGCCCACACATATGTATGAGGGTGAGGCGTTCCGCCAACTTGGTAATATTGATTGTTACAAAAAATTAACGTATAATCCATCCAGTGGTTTTCAGTCTCAACTTTGCAATCTATTATCACTTGCCAAGGATAATGGAGTAATAACTCAAGAATTGTTTCTGGCACTCCAAGTTAAAGACCCCACTATCCCTACACTGTACCTCCTTCCGAAGGTACATAAAAACATACAAGTACCACCGGGTAGACCGATCGTTTCGGGCATGGGCAATTACTTGGAGCTTGTCAATAAATTCATTGATGCGAAACTTCAACCCATGGTGGAATGTCTCCCATCATTCACAAAAGATACCAGTGAATTCCTTAAAAAGGTGGATGGATTGCATATTGATGACGATACATTGTTGGTCACATGCGATGTAGAGTCCCTCTACACTAATATTAGACATGTGGATGGTATTAAAGCTGTTCAGTTTTTTCTCCAAACTTCTAATATATCTACTACAATGTCCTCATTTATTTTACAACTTTTGGAATTTACCTTATCACACAATTTTTTTGTCTTTAAGGGGTCCTTCTACCTGCAGCTCCAGGGAACAGCGATGGGTGCAGCCTTTGCGCCCTCTTATGCCAACCTGTTCCTGGGGCTGTGGGAGAGAGACCTCTTTTTGTCGGATCGTCTGTCGTCAATGGACCGCGTCCTTTTTTGGACGCGGTACATTGACGACATATTTTTGATCTGGCAGGGGGACATAGATTCTCTTGGTGACTTCATGTCTCAATTGAATGATAACAACTCCAACATTCATCTTACCTTTGAGGCGGATACTTCATCCATTAATTTTTTGGATGTGAATATTAAGCGTGATATTGATGGTGCATTACAAACCGATATGTATCGGAAACCAACGTCCGTCAATTCACTCCTACATGCCTCTTCAGCCCACCCTTCCTTTATGATCAATTCTATTCTTGTTGGCCAATTTCTGAGACTTCGTAGGATTTGTTCCCTAAATACGGACTTTGAGAGACGAGCCTTGGAATTGAGAGCTCGCTTTCATGAACGTGGCTACAGCCATAGGATGGTCAAACGGGCCTATCATAGGGCCAAACACACACCACGCCATCAACTCTTATATTCCTCCAGACAATCAGCTGACAAAAACCTTGTTCGGTTTATTACAACATTCAACGTACATGCTGATGCTGTGAGGCGAAGTTTGGACAAGTCATGGCCTATCCTTTTGGCAGATCCCATACTATCCCAATATCTTCCGGATAAACCTTAAATTACGTTTCGCAGGTCCAAAAATTTACATGACCTATTTATCTCCAGTCATTATCAATCAGTGTCTCCGAAAACGTTTTTGGACAATTATCCCTCGATAGGGGGCTGCTCGCCATGTGGGCAATGTGTGGCATGCCCTAATATCGAACGATCTAATACCTTCCTTGACTCAATGGGTCTTAAATCATACAAAATTAACAAAAAAATTTCCTGTACCACTAAGGCCGTGATATATTATGCCACGTGTCCATGCCCTAAAATATATGTCGGGATGACATCTCGACAATTAAAAGTACGGGTACGAGAACATATTTTGGGCATTATAGCTGCCAGGGAAGAAAATGATGTCTCTAGTTTAAAAACGATCCCAAGGCACTTCAAAACTCACCATGACTGCGATAGTACTAAATTGATGGTTCGTGGCATTGACTCCATTTCCTCTACCATTCGCGGTGGTAATATCAATCGCAATCTTGCTCAGCGGGAAACAAAATGGATTTGGACTTTAAATACGGTCCACCCCCTTGGGCTTAATGAATATAACAGTTTTGTCCCATTTCTCTGACCATCTATTTTGATTCCAGGCCGGCTCTAATTTATTTTTAATATTCATGTTTTCTTCATATTATATTTTATGTGATATATACTGTGTGTTTCTTGACTACGTTTTTAGTATTGTAGGAGTGTGCGAGAGTGATATATATACATATATATATTTTTTGTTTCTCTTTTGGACCTTATGTTGTTCATATATTTACATTTATCTTTATGTCCTTTTAGTTTATATTGCATCGATTTGACTCATGTGTGGGATATCATGGTGTGGGGCGTTTCGTCTATTACCATCTGGCGGACCTGATGGACTTATATGACATCCATGGACTTGGTCGTATTTTTTCTGGCTGCTTACTATCCAAGAACGAGTGGACACCACTGCATGTGTTTGCGTCTTTTTGTTGTCATATCATCTATGTAATGAAATTATGTGCATTTTATGCACGTACTTATACTCTGCACTTATATGTAATTAATTATCTCATATATTTTCACCTTATGTATTATATTCATTCATTTTTTGTTCACTTTTACTTTTCATTCATTTTTCTTTTTTTTTTTTTTTTATTTCTTAGCCTTTCATCATCACTATTCGTTACTTTCTACACCTTTTCACACATTCACATTCCTCACTTTCACCATTGCACCTATGTTTCGTACACATTCCCCCACTCCCCTTCTTCTCCTCCCCTTCCGTCCCCCTCCCCCCCCTTCCTACCCCCCGCCCCCTCCCCATACCCTCTCTTTTATATATTCTCCTCACATTACACTTTTCATTGATTCTTATACACATAAAGAATCAATGAAATATACACAGTTTGGGGGCGGTACGCACTGCCGCCGCGCTGCCATGGATACCCGCGGCCCCTGTGTCTCCATGTGGCCCTCTCTTGGTCGCATGACAGGGGGGTCGCGGCTGCCCTTGGTCATCGTGGCGTCATGTGCGTCATTCCACGCCTCCCCTACCATTCTGGAGCAGGCGGTATGTGGCATGTGTCCCCGTGTCCTGTGCTGTCTCCGTGACGACCGCGTCTATCATGTGCCCTGTGGTTCGAGACCACGTGCCCTACGTGTGTCTCGTGACTGCGGGTCACGTGACGTGGTTGCTGCGGTGACGCGCGGACGCTGGGGCTTGCGTCGCATCGCGCCACGCCTCCTCCTGGATGATTGGTCCATTCACACACGCCCCCTACATGATTGGTTTGGGGCTTACATCGTGTCATACTACGCCCCCTCTCCTGTAATTGGTCTATTACCACACGCCCTCTTATATGATTGGTCCCTATCTCCTTTTATACTTCCTGGTCGCCTGGTATCTCCACCCCCTGACGAAGGCGCTTGCCGAAACGCGCGTCTTATTTTTATCATGTATTTGATCTGCTATTCATTGTTGTCACCTGTTGTTAATTAATAATAAAAATGGAATTATTCACTACACCTTGATATTTGGGACTTTATGGTCAGCTTCCCTTTCTCCCCTTCTTCTTTTGATCCCAGATATCAGGCAGGCAGGCAGGCTGTATAGGAGACGCAGTGGTTATACCACCAAACACTGCATTATAGTCCTGTGTGCTGCTCCTGCTGGTCAAATTGATAGACTTATCCCCGGGTCTCAAGGGCCAGGAAAAATCCTTTTTTTTTCATTTAAATCCTGTTTTGTTTTGTTTTTCCTCAGTCAGACTGTACAAATACCCGTCTTATTAACCTTTTGGTATTTTTTCCCACCAAAAAAAAAAAAATTGAGTGTGTCTGTGAGTGTTCAGACAAAAATATATCTGTTTAAAAGATTCTGGTGTAGACCAGAGAAATAGAACTGTGGTTTTCCTCTTCCACGGTTCAAATCTGGGTGTTATCAACCTGCTTGACTTTTTTCCATAAAAAAAAACAGTTTGTGTGTGTAGCTGACTGTTCAGACTCAAATATATCTATTTTAACAAGTCTGGTATACACCAGGAAATTATAACTGTGGTTTTTGCAGTTCCACGGTTCAAATCTCTGTATTATCCACTTTTTTGTCTTTTTTCCATAAAAAAAAAACATTTTCAGTGTTTCGCTGACTGTTCAGACACCAATATATCTGTTTAAAAGAGTCTAGTGTAGGCCAGAGAAATAAAACTGTGGTTTTCCTCTTCCACGGTTCTAATCTCCTTTTTATTACCCGTTTGCCATTGATAGTGCAAGTGTAAGCTATTTTAATTCATTTACAATGGGCAAGGTGCATGGCAAGGGACGTGGAACTGGACGTTCTGGTGATGGTGCGTGTAGAGGACGGGGCCGTGGCCAAGGTGAAAATGTGCCACAACCAACAGCCACATCTTCTCGCTCCCAGTTCTTGACCGAATTACTAGGGAAGCACACAACAACACCACTATTGCGAACTGATCAGTGTGAACAGGTTATTAATTGGATAGCAGATAATACTTCCAGTCAACTGGGCACCACCACCTCCGGTCGGTCTTCCACACGGTCAAGTCTTAGTAGCCATGAGTCTCGACCGCATACTCCTCCTCACCCTGATGCTCCTTCCTCCCACCAAGCCGAGTGTCTTCAGACAGCAACTGATCCCACAGTTGGACACTCTGAAGAGCTGTTCACTGGTCCATTTCCATATTTGGGCCCCTCGCCTGCTCCGCTTGAAGTGGTGGAAGAGGCGATCCCATGAAGCGATGGCCAAATATTTGAACAGCCACGGCCACAGGAAGGCGACGCTGGCAATTTGTTACAAGAGGTGGACAATGACGAGACACAATTGCCACTAAGTGAGGAGGAGGACAGTGGTGCGGAAGTGGAAGAGGAGGAGGTGGTGGATGATCTAGTAACTGACCCAACATGGCAGGAGGACACGCATAGCGAGGCCAGCAGCACACAGGGGGAGGGAGGCAGAGTACCCCAACAGTCAGGAAGAAGCAGTGTGGTGGCCGCAGACAGAAGGCAACCGTTCCCCATAACACCAACACGAGGGACGTTGCCAGTACAACCGGTAGGTCTTCCAGAGTCTGGAATTTTTTTAAAGACTCTGCTGATAACCCCAAAAAGGCCATTTGTACCACCGGCCATGCTAGCATCAGCAGGGGTGACAAAACTACCAGCCTGACCACCACCAGCATGATCAGGCACATGTCAGCAAAGCACCAGACTTTGTGGGGCGAACCCCAGGGTCCACGACCAGTGTCAGCGGGTGTCACCACTGCTTCTTCCGCTGTTGAGCGTGTAAGAGAACCCCCTGTTGTGCGTGCAAGGCAATCCCCTGTCCATTCTGCATGCAAAGATGCCCCCTCCTCTCAGTCTTCACTGTTTCTCAAGAAACAGCATCAACGTCCACGTCCCACCGCAGCGTTCAATTGTCCATATCCCAGCCCTTTGAACGAAAGAGCAAATTCGCAGCCAACGCCCCACAGGCCACAGTCCTAAATTCGCACATTTCATGACTGCTTGCGTTGGAAATGCTGCCTTTTAGGCTGGTGGAGACGGAATCCTTCCGCAACCTTATGGCGGTGGCCGTCCCTCGGTACCCAGTCGACACTATTTTGCCCGGTGTGCCATCCCCGCACTACACAAGCACGTGTCCCAAAACATCTGCCGTGCCCTCAACAACGCAGTTACAGGGAGAGTCCACCTGACAACAGACACGGGGACAAGTGCTTGTGGCCAGGGATGGTACATCTCCCTGACGGCACCCTGGGTAAACATAGTGGAAGCCGGGACCCAGTCGGACCTTGGGACGGAACACATCCTCCCCACACCGAGGATTGCAGGCCCTATGTCAGTCAGAGTTGCCCCCACAGTGTACAGCTCCTGCGCATCATCCTCCTCCTCCTCCTCCTCCTCATGTTCAGCCTCCATCTCAGATATCACCACATCAGTTACAAGCTGGAAGCACTGCAGTACTGCCTCAACCAAGCGGCAACAGGCTGTGCTGAAACTCATAAGCTTAGGTGATAAACCTCACACTGCTTGTGAGTTGTGAACAACTGTGAAAGAGCAGGCAGATCTGTGGCTGAGACCACTGAATCTACATCCAGGCATGGTCGTGTGTGACAATGGCCGTAACCTAGTGGCGGCTCTGAGGCAAGGCGAGATCACACATGTACCATGCCTGGCTCATGTGCTTAACCTCGTGGTTCAGCGGTTTCTTAAATCGTACCCCGAGTTGCCAGATCTGCTCGTCAAAGTACGCCGTCTATCAGCTCATTTTTTCAAGTCGACTACAGCTTCCGCTACCCTTGCTGTTTTGCAGCAGCGTTTGCAGCTTTCGCCACACCGACTGGTGTGTGATGTCCCCACACGTTGGAACTCTACCCTCCACATGTTGCAAAGGATTTGTGAGCAGAAGAGAGCAGTTGTGGAGTACCAGCTGCAACAAAGCCGTCGATATTCAAGTCAGACTCCACACATAAGACCTCAGGAGTGGACCTGGATGTCTGACATATGTACCATCCTGACAAACTTTGAGGAGTCCACCAAGATGGTGAGTGGCGATGACGCCGTCATTAGCGTCAGCACCCCACTTGTCTGTCTTTTGCAACGCTCTCTGCAGAGAATTAAAGAGGAGGCATTGCAGTCAGAGTATGATGAGATGGATCAAGAAGCCGTAGTGGGCGATTACACACAGCCCAGCCTCATCTCATCCCAACGTGCATTGGGGGACAAAGAGGGAGAGGAGGAGGAGGAGGAGGAAGAGCAGGAGCTGGTATCATGCGCTGTAGACGGTAGTACCTGTACAACTGTCATACCGTCGGTTCAGCGTGGGTGGCCTGAGGACAGGGGGGAGGAGGAGGAGAGCATGGTCAGTCGTCATCTTGGTGAGGACACGGAAGTCTTGCCCGTTACCAGTCTGGCACAAATGGCTGACTTTATGTTACGCTGCCTTAACCGTGACCCTTGTGTTGTCGAAATGTTGGGTGACAGTCATTACTGGTTGGTGACACATTTACACCCTCGCTACAAGGAGAACTTTCACTCTCTTATTCCTGAGGTGGAGAGGTCTACAAAAATGGGGCAGTACCAGAAGGCCCTTGCTGCAGAACTGTTAAAAAAATTCCCATCTGAACACGCTAGCGGCAGAGGTCACAGTTCGTTGACCAACCAAGGCGTACAGGCGAGAGAGACGCAACTCCAATCCAGCAGAAGCAGGGGAACACTGTCAATGTTCTGGGACAGTTTTCTGAGACCCGCGCAGCTTACAGGCCCTGAGGTGCGGGGTATTCTCACAAGGAGTGTCAAGTTTCAAAAGATGGTGAGGGAGTACCTTGCCGACCGTACCAGCGTCCTCCGTGATTCCTCTGTGCCTTTTAATTATTGGGTATCCAAGCTGGACACTTGGAATGAACTCGCTCTGTACGCCTTGGATGTCCTGGCCTGCCCTGCCGCTAGCATGTTATCGGAGCGTGTTTTTAGTGCCGCTGGGGGAATTATAACTGATAAGCGCACTCGCCTGTCAACTGACAACGCTGACAAGCTGACCCTTATCAAAACGAACAAGGGCTGAATTGGGCCAGACTTCTCATCACCACCAAATGACAGCAGAGTAATATACAGTCCAATCCACTGTGTTGTTTCGGGAGGTGTATTCCCATGCACCGCTTCACACCCACACATGGGTATACGCTTCCTCATTTCAGCTGTTTTTTTGCTCTTCTCCTTATCCTCAGCCTCCACCACCACTATACCACCAGGGTGACCGTGGTCCGTGTTGCCAGCATTGCAAGTTCCTCCGTCCTAATTTTTGGCAGCTTTTGCTTGGAAGGTATAGGCAAAGACTATGGGAGATCCACTCCCCAATAATGGAATTAATGTTTTTAATATGCTGTACTGCATGGCTCTTGTAAAGGGCATTAAAATCAGCTTGTTAAGCTACTGTGACCTCCACTTTTCTTCCACGGGGCATTGATATTGTCTTTTTATTCCAGTGCGACCTCCACCACTCTTCCAAGGGGCATTGATATTGTCTTTTTAATCCACTGCGACCTCCACCACTCTTCAAGGGGCATTGATATTGTCTTTTTATTCCACTGGGACCTCGACCACTCTTCCAAGGGACATTAAAACTGTCTTGTTAAGCTACTGTGACCTCCAAGTCTCTTCCAAGGGGCATTAAAACTGACTTGTTAAACCACTCTGAACTCCACAGCTCTTCCAAGGGGCATTGAAATGTTGTTGTTAATTATCTCTAACCTCCAAGACTATTCCAACGGGCATTGCATTTCCTCCTAATTCTAGTCAGCTTTTTCTTTTCAATGCATAGGCGAACACTAAGGGAGACCCACTCCCCAAAAATGGGTAGAAGGTTTTTAGTACGCTGTAATCCACGTCTGTTTCAAGGGGCATTGCAGTTCCTCATAATTTTTGGAAAGCCTTCCATTCACTGCTTAGGCCAACAGTGTACAGGAGACCCAGTTGCTATAAATGGAAAAGACTGTTTAGTTAAGGCCCTCTGACCTCCATGTCACTTCCAAGGGGCATTGGAGTGCTTCGAAATTTTTGGTACGCATTGCACTCACTGTATGCCCTATAACTGTGTAGCCGAACCGCTCCTTTTTGTACAGCAACAAATCATGCAAGACATGTGTGGTTGACTGGCCTGATATTGATGTGAATGGTCCCTATTACTCCTGCTCTTTCTCCTTTGCCACCACCTCATCCATCATTCATCACCAGAAACTTTGTTTTAACGGGAGTCATAGAACTGAGAAAGTACCAGGAAAACATCCAGCAATCCTCGGAGGAGGTAGGATATGCGCCAAGACGCTGACCACCTCAGGCCTAGCCGCTATTACATACATGCTCTTGCATTCCAAGGAACAGAAAGCTAAGGAGATGGATGGCCTCATGATCATGAATAATTTACTCATTGTGTAGAAGGCCGACCACTGCTGCTGTCTACCATCCGAACTTTGTGTTGAAGCATGATTGACCCAGGACCCGCAATCCTCTATGTCTGGAGGACGTGTTGCATCCCAGTGTCCAACTGTGTCCCAGCTTCCACAATATTAACCCAGTGTGAAGGCGTCGGTGAGATGGACCATCCCTGGCCACATTCACTTGTCCATGTGTTTGTGGTTAGGCTGTCCTTCCCACTAAATGCACTGGGGAGGGCACAGGTAATGTTTTAGTATGCGTGCTTGTGTATAAGGCGCACCGGGACAAATAGGGGACTGAGTATGGATACCAGGCTGCCGACGCAGCCATGACATGGTGGCCGGCGTCTGCCTCCACAAGCCTAAAAGGCCTCATTTCAAGTGCAAGCAAGCTAGCAGTATGGTATTGCAGCCTGGGGGTGGGTGAGTGGCAGGCAGTACACTTACGCTTGCATTACAAGAAAACAACACAGATGCTAACTTCTATCATCATCATCATGCTCCTCACCTTGGCACTCTCAACTCTCCTGATGGAGATGCCAGGGCCCACCAGAGGAGTCTGGTGGTCAGGTGGGCTCGGCCAATGCTGCCCTAAAGCAGGCCAGGCTAAGAAGAGAGTGGGGAAGGTTACCGGGACAAATAGGGGCGGCTGGGGACCGAGCGTGGACACCCGGCCGCCGGGCGGCTGGGGACTGAGTATGGATACCAGGCCACCGACGCAGCCATGACGTGGTGGCCAGATTCCGCCTCCACATGCCTAAAAGGCCCAATTTCAAGTGCAAGCAAGCAAGCAGTATGGTATTGCAGCCTGGGGGTGGCAGGCTACATACTTGCGCTTGCATTGCAAGGAATCGGGGAGGTACAATTGAACACTGCCCTGGGACAAGGACTTGCACGGGGATAGCTGAAAGTCTGCATCTTCTGATGTGGCAAGGATGACTTCTGATGGGCACACTTTTAGGCAGTGACCTAGGTGTCAGAGATGCTTCCAGGGGTCTTCCTCATGCTGTTCCCATGTCTTTTCAGCACTGTATGCATGTGTCACACAGCACATGGCCAGATAAGGTTGTAAAATGTTAAAATGACATTTCCCGGTGAATGCATTTGTCACGGTTGAAAGCAATACAAAAGTGCAAAAATGCATAAAAAATGCTACTTGTGAACATAGCCGAAGGTTTGGAGGAGTATTTTTGTTTTTGGTTATTGATTTTACCTTATACACAAGTCTTTACCCTGGAAAGGATGTTCATTAACATATTTCGCAGGAAAACAGTTTCAGTTTCGTTTTTGAACGTTTTATTGTGAGCCCGTAAAAGTGGCTTAATACCTCTGACCACGTTGTTGACAGCAGTGACCTGGGGGTCAGAAATGCCTCCTGGGCGATCCCCATGTCATCTGAGCACTGACAGTATTGTTTTGGGCACTTTTTAGGCTTTTTACAGACTGCCGTGGGTGCCGCCGCAAAAATGTTCGGATCTCCCATAGACTAACATTGGGCTCGTTGCTCGGATAGAGCACCCGAGTATCACGGCGAGCTCGGCCCGAGCTTCGAGCACCCGAGCATTTTAGTGCTCGCTCAACACTAGTTGTAATACATTGCAGTGCTGGTGCATTGAAATGCAAAGCCCCATTAATCAGAGTAATAAAAGTTAAAGTCTCATAGATGGACTTACTAAAAAAAGTGAAAAAGAAAAGAAAAAGTAAAAATATTTTACAATTTCAAAGATAAAAATAATAAAAAAAATACCAATAAATAGGTATATTTATATAAAAATGAAAGAAGTATACATATTTGTTATTGTCTCATCCGAAATAACCTGATCTATAAAATGTAAGTTAACCCCTTCAGTGAACATCATAAAAAAATAAATTAAAAACTTGGTAAAAAAATGGAAAATTAAATTGCAGTGGGCTGTGCCTTCTTACACAGAAGGCCACAGCAAAGAAACGTATAGTGTACAGTATAGGTTTTCCTTACAGTGAACCCTAACGGCACACGGATGCCTTGACACCCATGCTGACTGTGCCACTTGAGGGAATGCACCTGCTAGTGAGCACAAACACTGTGTATCTAGCCTATTCTATTCACATCAGTTTTACTTCTTTAATACCACTGTCAAGTGTGATAGTGGCATGTAACAGACTTCAACATAGTGGCCATCAGTTCTGTTGACCATGGACCCCCCGTGCAGTATGAATGCAGATTGACAAGGGTTATCTTGACTGCCGGATGCCTACTTTTAAAAAAAATATGTCTCTCAGAATATGGTGACAAAAGCCAATTGTTTTTGTATATTATGTTATTTTTAAGTAGTAAATGAAAAGTAGAATTACATAGATTTGGTATCCCATAACTGACGCATAGAACAAAGTTAACAGATCACCACCAGATTGCCACAAAGTGAGTGGCGCTAATGCAAAACCCGAAAAAAGAAAATGCTGAAACACTGTTTTTCTCCTCACCGTTTCCAGTTATTTCATAGAATAAATGGTGTTCTGCAAAAATGCAGCTATGTCGAAATATAAAAAGGTTATGGCTCTTATTAGAAGGAGAGGAAAAAACTTAGGTTACAATACCCCGGGAAAAAGCTCTATGTCTGCCTCGCTGCAACCTCCAGCTTAGGATTTTTTACCTGATGGATGACATATTTAACAGATTGCTTTGACTAAGCCACCTGTCACACGTCCGTATAAGACCAGTACTGGAAAAAATAGTACCGGTGTGCTCAGTATTTTGGACCATCAGTGTTTCATCCGTGTGCCATTCGTTTTCCTCCACTATGACTTAAGAAATATCAATTCCAAAGCTTCTCCTATACTTTGCAATGTTAAACATGTACAGCACACGGATGTCACAAGGATGTTTTACACGCAGCCATAAACGTGTATTGGCCCTTGTCATCTGCGCGGCCGGGAGAAAGCGGCCGGGTCTCCGTGTAGTTCATGTGAAGATCACCATAGATTATGATAGGTACAGGTGCATCTCACTTAATTAGAATATCATCAAAAAGTTAATTTATTTCAGTTCTTCAATACAAAAAGTGAAACTCATATATTATATAGAGTCATTACAAACAGAGTGATCTATTTCAAGTGTTTACTTCTGTTAATGTTGATGATTATGGCTTACAGCCAATGAAGACACAAAAGTCATTATCTCAGTAAATTAGAATACTTTATAACACCAGCTTGAAAAATGATTTTAAAATCCGAAATGTGGGCCTACTGAAATGTATGTTCATATAATATACGAGTTTCACTTTTTGTATTGAAGAAATGAAATAAATTAACTTTTTGATGATATTCTAATTTAGTGAGATGCACCTGTATGTGTGGATACGTGTCTCCGATGCGTGTGAAAGCGAATGCCACATGTACTGAAAACACGTGCATCTGAAGGAGGCTTTACACTGTATGAACAAGTAAGGAAAGTCACATCCTAATCATTGAATTAAGGTTTTCTCTTTTGGTTCCTTTGCCATGGGTATATAAATCCAGCACCTAAACATGTAACTCCTCCAGGAGTAATGTGTATGTGTCCCAATAGTTTTATCCCTATAGTGTGTGATAGGTTCCACTTCTTCCATGGTGAGAGGAGGAGACTGCTTCTCTGATGATGTGTAAATCTGGAGGTGAATGAGAATCATAATCAGTTTTGTTATATGTTTTAGGAAGGAAGTCCAGAATAAAAGGCATAAAGCGTCCGATTATTGAGGACGACAGTGAGGAGGAGGTGCAGCCAACGTAAGCACTAAATACGACTATCATTCGTTGCATTGTATTGTAAGGCTATGTTCACATGTCTGGTAGTTATACCTGTTTTTGAATTTGTTTGGGGTGATAAAAATGGAAATGAAAAGGTACAATGCAAAATTAGTTAAGTTAAATGGGGACGGGAATGTCTTAAATTGTTTTCTTGTTTAACTGCAATCTGTTTTTTAGCAGGATCTTGTGCCGATTTGCTTTGAGCATTGCCCATTGCTCATAGCAGATTATCATTTTAGCCATGTATAGCACAAGTGATCGGATGATTACACAGTCAAGTCTCCTAAGGAGACTGTAAGGCTATGTGCTCACGATGCAGAAATGCTCCTGATTTTTCCTGAGCGTTTCTGCATCTCCCTGGCAGAAAAAAAGCATGAGGATTGTACACCAACACGAGGGACGTTGCCAGTACAACCGGTAGGTCTTCCAGAGTCTGGAATTTTTTTAAAGACTCTGCTGATAACCCCAAAAAGGCCATTTGTACCACCGGCCATGCTAGCATCAGCAGGGGTGACAAAACTACCAGCCTGACCACCACCAGCATGATCAGGCACATGTCAGCAAAGCACCAGACTTTGTGGGGCGAACCCAAGGGTCCACGACCAGTGTCAGCGGGTGTCACCACTGCTTCTTCCGCTGTTGAGCGTGTAAGAGAACCCCCTGTTGTGCGTGCAAGGCAATCCCCTGTCCATTCTGCATGCAAAGATGCCCCCTCCTCTCAGTCTTCACTGTTTCTCAAGAAACAGCATCAACGTCCACGTCCCACCGCAGCGTTCAATTGTCCATATCCCAGCCCTTTGAACGAAAGAGCAAATTCGCAGCCAACGCCCCACAGGCCACAGTCCTAAATTCGCACATTTCATGACTGCTTGCGTTGGAAATGCTGCCTTTTAGGCTGGTGGAGACGGAATCCTTCCGCAACCTTATGGCGGTGGCCGTCCCTCGGTACCCAGTCGACACTATTTTGCCCGGTGTGCCATCCCCGCACTACACAAGCACGTGTCCCAAAACATCTGCCGTGCCCTCAACAACGCAGTTACAGGGAGAGTCCACCTGACAACAGACACGGGGACAAGTGCTTGTGGCCAGGGATGGTACATCTCCCTGACGGCACCCTGGGTAAACATAGTGGAAGCCGGGACCCAGTCGGACCTTGGGACGGAACACATCCTCCCCACACCGAGGATTGCAGGCCCTATGTCAGTCAGAGTTGCCCCCACAGTGTACAGCTCCTGCGCATCATCCTCCTCCTCCTCCTCCTCCTCATGTTCAGCCTCCATCTCAGATATCACCACATCAGTTACAAGCTGGAAGCACTGCAGTACTGCCTCAACCAAGCGGCAACAGGCTGTGCTGAAACTCATAAGCTTAGGTGATAAACCTCACACTGCTTGTGAGTTGTGAACAACTGTGAAAGAGCAGGCAGATCTGTGGCTGAGACCACTGAATCTACATCCAGGCATGGTCGTGTGTGACAATGGCCGTAACCTAGTGGCGGCTCTGAGGCAAGGCGAGATCACACATGTACCATGCCTGGCTCATGTGCTTAACCTCGTGGTTCAGCGGTTTCTTAAATCGTACCCCGAGTTGCCAGATCTGCTCGTCAAAGTACGCCGTCTATCAGCTCATTTTTTCAAGTCGACTACAGCTTCCGCTACCCTTGCTGTTTTGCAGCAGCGTTTGCAGCTTTCGCCACACCGACTGGTGTGTGATGTCCCCACACGTTGGAACTCTACCCTCCACATGTTGCAAAGGATTTGTGAGCAGAAGAGAGCAGTTGTGGAGTACCAGCTGCAACAAAGCCGTCGATATTCAAGTCAGACTCCACACATAAGACCTCAGGAGTGGACCTGGATGTCTGACATATGTACCATCCTGACAAACTTTGAGGAGTCCACCAAGATGGTGAGTGGCGATGACGCCGTCATTAGCGTCAGCACCCCACTTGTCTGTCTTTTGCAACGCTCTCTGCAGAGAATTAAAGAGGAGGCATTGCAGTCAGAGTATGATGAGATGGATCAAGAAGCCGTAGTGGGCGATTACACACAGCCCAGCCTCATCTCATCCCAACGTGCATTGGGGGACAAAGAGGGAGAGGAGGAGGAGGAGGAGGAAGAGCAGGAGCTGGTATCATGCGCTGTAGACGGTAGTACCTGTACAACTGTCATACCGTCGGTTCAGCGTGGGTGGCCTGAGGACAGGGGGGAGGAGGAGGAGAGCATGGTCAGTCGTCATCTTGGTGAGGACACGGAAGTCTTGCCCGTTACCAGTCTGGCACAAATGGCTGACTTTATGTTACGCTGCCTTAACCGTGACCCTTGTGTTGTCGAAATGTTGGGTGACAGTCATTACTGGTTGGTGACACATTTACACCCTCGCTACAAGGAGAACTTTCACTCTCTTATTCCTGAGGTGGAGAGGTCTACAAAAATGGGGCAGTACCAGAAGGCCCTTGCTGCAGAACTGTTAAAAAAATTCCCATCTGAACACGCTAGCGGCAGAGGTCACAGTTCGTTGACCAACCAAGGCGTACAGGCGAGAGAGACGCAACTCCAATCCAGCAGAAGCAGGGGAACACTGTCAACGTTCTGGGACAGTTTTCTGAGACCCGCGCAGCTTACAGGCCCTGAGGTGCGGGGTATTCTCACAAGGAGTGTCAAGTTTCAAAAGATGGTGAGGGAGTACCTTGCCGACCGTACCAGCGTCCTCCGTGATTCCTCTGTGCATTTTAATTATTGGGTATCCAAGCTGGACACTTGGAATGAACTCGCTCTGTACGCCTTGGATGTCCTGGCCTGCCCTGCCGCTAGCATGTTATCGGAGCGTGTTTTTAGTGCCGCTGGGGGAATTATAACTGATAAGCGCACTCGCCTGTCAACTGACAACGCTGACAAGCTGACCCTTATCAAAACGAACAAGGGCTGAATTGGGCCAGACTTCTCATCACCACCAAATGACAGCAGAGTAATATACAGTCCAATCCACTGTGTTGTTTCGGGAGGTGTATTCCCATGCACCGCTTCACACCCACACATGGGTATACGCTTCCTCATTTCAGCTGTTTTTTTGCTCTTCTCCTTATCCTCAGCCTCCACCACCACTATACCACCAGGGTGACCGTGGTCCGTGTTGCCAGCATTGCAAGTTCCTCCGTCCTAATTTTTGGCAGCTTTTGCTTGGAAGGTATAGGCAAAGACTATGGGAGATCCACTCCCCAATAATGGAATTAATGTTTTTAATATGCTGTACTGCATGGCTCTTGTAAAGGGCATTAAAATCAGCTTGTTAAGCTACTGTGACCTCCACTTTTCTTCCACGGGGCATTGATATTGTCTTTTTATTCCAGTGCGACCTCCACCACTCTTCCAAGGGGCATTGATATTGTCTTTTTAATCCACTGCGACCTCCACCACTCTTCAAGGGGCATTGATATTGTCTTTTTATTCCACTGGGACCTCGACCACTCTTCCAAGGGACATTAAAACTGTCTTGTTAAGCTACTGTGACCTCCAAGTCTCTTCCAAGGGGCATTAAAACTGACTTGTTAAACCACTCTGAACTCCACAGCTCTTCCAAGGGGCATTGAAATGTTGTTGTTAATTATCTCTAACCTCCAAGACTATTCCAACGGGCATTGCATTTCCTCCTAATTCTAGTCAGCTTTTTCTTTTCAATGCATAGGCGAACACTAAGGGAGACCCACTCCCCAAAAATGGGTAGAAGGTTTTTAGTACGCTGTAATCCACGTCTGTTTCAAGGGGCATTGCAGTTCCTCATAATTTTTGGAAAGCCTTCCATTCACTGCTTAGGCCAACAGTGTACAGGAGACCCAGTTGCTATAAATGGAAAAGACTGTTTAGTTAAGGCCCTCTGACCTCCATGTCACTTCCAAGGGGCATTGGAGTGCTTCGAAATTTTTGGTACGCATTGCACTCACTGTATGCCCTATAACTGTGTAGCCGAACCGCTCCTTTTTGTACAGCAACAAATCATGCAAGACATGTGTGGTTGACTGGCCTGATATTGATGTGAATGGTCCCTATTACTCCTGCTCTTTCTCCTTTGCCACCACCTCATCCATCATTCATCACCAGAAACTTTGTTTTAACGGGAGTCATAGAACTGAGAAAGTACCAGGAAAACATCCAGCAATCCTCGGAGGAGGTAGGATATGCGCCAAGACGCTGACCACCTCAGGCCTAGCCGCTATTACATACATGCTCTTGCATTCCAAGGAACAGAAAGCTAAGGAGATGGATGGCCTCATGATCATGAATAATTTACTCATTGTGTAGAAGGCCGACCACTGCTGCTGTCTACCATCCGAACTTTGTGTTGAAGCATGATTGACCCAGGACCCGCAATCCTCTATGTCTGGAGGACGTGTTGCATCCCAGTGTCCAACTGTGTCCCAGCTTCCACAATATTAACCCAGTGTGAAGGCGTCGGTGAGATGGACCATCCCTGGCCACATTCACTTGTCCATGTGTTTGTGGTTAGGCTGTCCTTCCCACTAAATGCACTGGGGAGGGCACAGGTAATGTTTTAGTATGCGTGCTTGTGTATAAGGCGCACCGGGACAAATAGGGGACTGAGTATGGATACCAGGCTGCCGACGCAGCCATGACATGGTGGCCGGCGTCTGCCTCCACAAGCCTAAAAGGCCTCATTTCAAGTGCAAGCAAGCTAGCAGTATGGTATTGCAGCCTGGGGGTGGGTGAGTGGCAGGCAGTACACTTACGCTTGCATTACAAGAAAACAACGCAGATGCTAACTTCTATCATCATCATCATGCTCCTCACCTTGGCACTCTCAACTCTCCTGATGGAGATGCCAGGGCCCACCAGAGGAGTCTGGTGGTCAGGTGGGCTCGGCCAATGCTGCCCTAAAGCAGGCCAGGCTAAGAAGAGAGTGGGGAAGGTTACCGGGACAAATAGGGGCGGCTGGGGACCGAGCGTGGACACCCGGCCGCCGGGCGGCTGGGGACTGAGTATGGATACCAGGCCACCGACGCAGCCATGACGTGGTGGCCAGATTCCGCCTCCACATGCCTAAAAGGCCCAATTTCAAGTGCAAGCAAGCAAGCAGTATGGTATTGCAGCCTGGGGGTGGCAGGCTACATACTTGCGCTTGCATTGCAAGGAATCGGGGAGGTACAATTGAACACTGCCCTGGGACAAGGACTTGCACGGGGATAGCTGAAAGTCTGCATCTTCTGATGTGGCAAGGATGACTTCTGATGGGCACACTTTTAGGCAGTGACCTAGGTGTCAGAGATGCTTCCAGGGGTCTTCCTCATGCTGTTCCCATGTCTTTTCAGCACTGTATGCATGTGTCACACAGCACATGGCCAGATAAGGTTGTAAAATGTTAAAATGACATTTCCCGGTGAATGCATTTGTCACGGTTGAAAGCAATACAAAAGTGCAAAAATGCATAAAAAATGCTACTTGTGAACATAGCCGAAGGTTTGGAGGAGTATTTTTGTTTTTGGTTATTGATTTTACCTTATACACAAGTCTTTACCCTGGAAAGGATGTTCATTAACATATTTCGCAGGAAAACAGTTTCAGTTTCGTTTTTGAACATTTTATTGTGAGCCCGTAAAAGTGGCTTAATACCTCTGACCACGTTGTTGACAGCAGTGACCTGGGGGTCAGAAATGCCTCCTGGGCGATCCCCATGTCATCTGAGCACTGACAGTATTGTTTTGGGCACTTTTTAGGCTTTTTACAGACTGCCGTGGGTGCCGCCGCAAAAATGTTCGGATCTCCCATAGACTAACATTGGGCTCGTTGCTCGGATAGAGCACCCGAGTATCACGGCGAGCTCGGCCCGAGCTTCGAGCACCCGAGCATTTTAGTGCTCGCTCAACACTAGTTGTAATACATTGCAGTGCTGGTGCATTGAAATGCAAAGCCCCATTAATCAGAGTAATAAAAGTTAAAGTCTCATAGATGGACTTACTAAAAAAAGTGAAAAAGAAAAGAAAAAGTAAAAATATTTTACAATTTCAAAGATAAAAATAATTAAAAAAATACCAATAAATAGGTATATTTATATAAAAATGAAAGAAGTATACATATTTGTTATTGTCTCATCCGAAATAACCTGATCTATAAAATGTAAGTTAACCCCTTCAGTGAACATCATAAAAAAATAAATTAAAAACTTGGTAAAAAAATGGAAAATTAAATTGCAGTGGGCTGTGCCTTCTTACACAGAAGGCCACAGCAAAGAAACGTATAGTGTACAGTATAGGTTTTCCTTACAGTGAACCCTAACGGCACACGGATGCCTTGACACCCATGCTGACTGTGCCACTTGAGGGAATGCACCTGCTAGTGAGCACAAACACTGTGTATCTAGCCTATTCTATTCACATCAGTTTTACTTCTTTAATACCACTGTCAAGTGTGATAGTGGCATGTAACAGACTTCAACATAGTGGCCATCAGTTCTGTTGACCATGGACCCCCCGTGCAGTATGAATGCAGATTGACAAGGGTTATCTTGACTGCCGGATGCCTACTTTTAAAAAAAATATGTCTCTCAGAATATGGTGACAAAAGCCAATTGTTTTTGTATATTATGTTATTTTTAAGTAGTAAATGAAAAGTAGAATTACATAGATTTGGTATCCCATAACTGACGCATAGAACAAAGTTAACAGATCACCACCAGATTGCCACAAAGTGAGTGGCGCTAATGCAAAACCCGAAAAAAGAAAATGCTGAAACACTGTTTTTCTCCTCACCGTTTCCAGTTATTTCATAGAATAAATGGTGTTCTGCAAAAATGCAGCTATGTCGAAATATAAAAAGGTTATGGCTCTTATTAGAAGGAGAGGAAAAAACTTAGGTTACAATACCCCGGGAAAAAGCTCTATGTCTGCCTCGCTGCAACCTCCAGCTTAGGATTTTTTACCTGATGGATGACATATTTAACAGATTGCTTTGACTAAGCCACCTGTCACACGTCCGTATAAGACCAGTACTGGAAAAAATGGTACCGGTGTGCTCAGTATTTTGGACCATCAGTGTTCCATCCGTGTGCCATTCGTTTTCCTCCACTATGACTTAAGAAATATCAATTCCAAAGCTTCTCCTATACTTTGCAATGTTAAACATGTACAGCACACGGATGTCACAAGGATGTTTTACACGCAGCCATAAACGTGTATTGGCCCTTGTCATCTGCGCGGCCGGGAGAAAGCGGCCGGGTCTCCGTGTAGTTCATGTGAAGATCACCATAGATTATGATAGGTACAGGTGCATCTCACTTAATTAGAATATCATCAAAAAGTTAATTTATTTCAGTTCTTCAATACAAAAAGTGAAACTCATATATTATATAGAGTCATTACAAACAGAGTGATCTATTTCAAGTGTTTACTTCTGTTAATGTTGATGATTATGGCTTACAGCCAATGAAGACACAAAAGTCATTATCTCAGTAAATTAGAATACTTTATAACACCAGCTTGAAAAATGATTTTAAAATCCGAAATGTGGGCCTACTGAAATGTATGTTCATATAATATACGAGTTTCACTTTTTGTATTGAAGAAATGAAATAAATTAACTTTTTGATGATATTCTAATTTAGTGAGATGCACCTGTATGTGTGGATACGTGTCTCCGATGCGTGTGAAAGCGAATGCCACATGTACTGAAAACACGTGCATCTGAAGGAGGCTTTACACTGTATGAACAAGTAAGGAAAGTCACTTCCTAATCATTGAATTAAGGTTTTCTCTTTTGGTTCCTTTGCCATGGGTATATAAATCCAGCACCTAAACATGTAACTCCTCCAGGAGTAATGTGTATGTGTCCCAATAGTTTTATCCCTATAGTGTGTGATAGGTTCCACTTCTTCCATGGTGAGAGGAGGAGACTGCTTCTCTGATGATGTGTAAATCTGGAGGTGAATGAGAATCATAATCAGTTTTGTTATATGTTTTAGGAAGGAAGTCCAGAATAAAAGGCATAAAGCGTCCGATTATTGAGGACGACAGTGAGGAGGAGGTGCAGCCAACGTAAGCACTAAATACGACTATCATTCGTTGCATTGTATTGTAAGGCTATGTTCACATGTCTGGTAGTTATACCTGTTTTTGAATTTGTTTGGGGTGATAAAAATGGAAATGAAAAGGTACAATGCAAAATTAGTTAAGTTAAATGGGGACGGGAATGTCTTAAATTGTTTTCTTGTTTAACTGCAATCTGTTTTTTAGCAGGATCTTGTGCCGATTTGCTTTGAGCATTGCCCATTGCTCATAGCAGATTATCATTTTAGCCATGTATAGCACAAGTGATCGGATGATTACACAGTCAAGTCTCCTAAGGAGACTGTAAGGCTATGTGCTCACGATGCAGAAATGCTCCTGATTTTTCCTGAGCGTTTCTGCATCTCCCTGGCAGAAAAAAAGCATGAGGATTGTACACCAACACGAGGGACGTTGCCAGTACAACCGGTAGGTCTTCCAGAGTCTGGAATTTTTTTAAAGACTCTGCTGATAACCCCAAAAAGGCCATTTGTACCACCGGCCATGCTAGCATCAGCAGGGGTGACAAAACTACCAGCCTGACCACCACCAGCATGATCAGGCACATGTCAGCAAAGCACCAGACTTTGTGGGGCGAACCCCAGGGTCCAAGACCAGTGTCAGCGGGTGTCACCACTGCTTCTTCCGCTGTTGAGCGTGTAAGAGAACCCCCTGTTGTGCGTGCAAGGCAATCCCCTGTCCATTCTGCATGCAAAGATGCCCCCTCCTCTCAGTCTTCACTGTTTCTCAAGAAACAGCATCAACGTCCACGTCCCACCGCAGCGTTCAATTGTCCATATCCCAGCCCTTTGAACGAAAGAGCAAATTCGCAGCCAACGCCCCACAGGCCACAGTCCTAAATTCGCACATTTCATGACTGCTTGCGTTGGAAATGCTGCCTTTTAGGCTGGTGGAGACGGAATCCTTCCGCAACCTTATGGCGGTGGCCGTCCCTCGGTACCCAGTCGACACTATTTTGCCCGGTGTGCCATCCCCGCACTACACAAGCACGTGTCCCAAAACATCTACCGTGCCCTCAACAACGCAGTTACAGGGAGAGTCCACCTGACAACAGACACGGGGACAAGTGCTTGTGGCCAGGGATGGTACATCTCCCTGACGGCACCCTGGGTAAACATAGTGGAAGCCGGGACCCAGTCGGACCTTGGGACGGAACACATCCTCCCCACACCGAGGATTGCAGGCCCTATGTCAGTCAGAGTTGCCCCCACAGTGTACAGCTCCTGCGCATCATCCTCCTCCTCCTCCTCCTCCTCATGTTCAGCCTCCATCTCAGATATCACCACATCAGTTACAAGCTGGAAGCACTGCAGTACTGCCTCAACCAAGCGGCAACAGGCTGTGCTGAAACTCATAAGCTTAGGTGATAAACCTCACACTGCTTGTGAGTTGTGAACAACTGTGAAAGAGCAGGCAGATCTGTGGCTGAGACCACTGAATCTACATCCAGGCATGGTCGTGTGTGACAATGGCCGTAACCTAGTGGCGGCTCTGAGGCAAGGCGAGATCACACATGTACCATGCCTGGCTCATGTGCTTAACCTCGTGGTTCAGCGGTTTCTTAAATCGTACCCCGAGTTGCCAGATCTGCTCGTCAAAGTACGCCGTCTATCAGCTCATTTTTTCAAGTCGACTACAGCTTCCGCTACCCTTGCTGTGTTGCAGCAGCGTTTGCAGCTTTCGCCACACCGACTGGTGTGTGATGTCCCCACACGTTGGAACTCTACCCTCCACATGTTGCAAAGGATTTGTGAGCAGAAGAGAGCAGTTGTGGAGTACCAGCTGCAACAAAGCCGTCAATATTCAAGTCAGACTCCACACATAAGACCTCAGGAGTGGACCTGGATGTCTGACATATGTACCATCCTGACAAACTTTGAGGAGTCCACCAAGATGGTGAGTGGCGATGACGCCGTCATTATCGTCAGCACCCCACTTGTCTGTCTTTTGCACCGCTCTCTGCAGAGAATTAAAGAGGAGGCATTGCAGTCAGAGTATGATGAGATGGATCAAGAAGCCGTAGTGGGCGATTACACACAGCCCAGCCTCATCTCATCCCAACGTGCATTGGGGGACAAAGAGGGAGAGGAGGAGGAGGAGGAGGAAGAGCAGGAGCTGGTATCATGCGCTGTAGACGGTAGTACCTGTACAACTGTCATACCGTCGGTTCAGCGTGGGTGGCCTGAGGACAGGGGGGAGGAGGAGGAGAGCATGGTCAGTCGTCATCTTGGTGAGGACACGGAAGTCTTGCCCGTTACCAGTCTGGCACAAATGGCTGACTTTATGTTACGCTGCCTTAACCGTGACCCTTGTGTTGTCGAAATGTTGGGTGACAGTCATTACTGGTTGGTGACACATTTACACCCTCGCTACAAGGAGAACTTTCACTCTCTTATTCCTGAGGTGGAGAGGTCTACAAAAATGGGGCAGTACCAGAAGGCCCTTGCTGCAGAACTGTTAAAAAAATTCCCATCTGAACACGCTAGCGGCAGAGGTCACAGTTCGTTGACCAACCAAGGCGTACAGGCGAGAGAGACGCAACTCCAATCCAGCAGAAGCAGGGGAACACTGTCAACGTTCTGGGACAGTTTTCTGAGACCCGCCCAGCTTACAGGCCCTGAGGTGCGGGGTATTCTCACAAGGAGTGTCAAGTTTCAAAAGATGGTGAGGGAGTACCTTGCCGACCGTCCTCCGTGATTCCTCTGTGCCTTTTAATTATTGGGTATCCAAGCTGGACACTTGGAATGAACTCGCTCTGTACGCCTTGGATGTCCTGGCCTGCCCTGCCGCTAGCATGTTATCGGAGCGTGTTTTTAGTGCCGCTGGGGGAATTATAACTGATAAGCGCACTCGCCTGTCAACTGACAACGCTGACAAGCTGACCCTTATCAAAACGAACAAGGGCTGAATTGGGCCAGACTTCTCATCACCACCAAATGACAGCAGAGTAATATACAGTCTAATCCACTGTGTTGTTTCGGGAGGTGTATTCCCATGCACCGCTTCACACCCACACATGGGTATACGCTTCCTCATTTCAGCTGTTTTTTTGCTCTTCTCCTTATCCTCAGCCTCCACCACCACTATACCACCAGGGTGACCGTGGTCCGTGTTGCCAGCATTGCAAGTTCCTCCGTCCTAATTTTTGGCAACTTTTGCTTGGAAGGTATAGGCAAAGACTATGGGAGATCCACTCCCCAATAATGGACTTAATGTTTTTAATATGCTGTACTGCATGGCTCTTGTAAAGGGCATTAAAATCAGCTTGTTAAGCTACTGTGACCTCCACTTTTCTTCCACGGGGCATTGATATTGTCTTTTTATTCCAGTGCGACCTCCACCACTCTTCCAAGGGGCATTGATATTGTCTTTTTAATCCACTGCGACCTCCACCACTCTTCAAGGGGCATTGATATTGTCTTTTTATTCCACTGGGACCTCAACCACTCTTCCAAGGGACATTAAAACTGTCTTGTTAAGCTATTGTGACCTCCAAGTCTCTTCCAAGGGGCATTAAAACTGACTTGTTAAACCACTCTGAACTCCACAGCTCTTCCAAGGGGCATTGAAATGTTGTTGTTAATTATCTCTAACCTCCAAGACTATTCCAACGGGCATTGCATTTCCTCCTAATTCTAGTCAGCTCTTTCTTTTCAATGCATAGGCGAACACTAAGGGAGACCCACTCCCCAAAAATGGGTAGAAGGTTTTTAGTACGCTGTAATCCACGTCTGTTTCAAGGGGCATTGCAGTTCCTCATAATTTTTGGAAAGCCTTCCATTCACTGCTTAGGCCAACAGTGTACAGGAGACCCAGTTGCTATAAATGGAAAAGACTGTTTAGTTAAGGCCCTCTGACCTCCATGTCACTTCCAAGGGGCATTGGAGTGCTTCGAAATTTTTGGTACGCATTGCACTCACTGTATGCCCTATAACTGTGTAGCCGAACCGCTCCTTTTTGTACAGCAACAAATCATGCAAGACATGTGTGGTTGACTGGCCTGATATTGATGTGAATGGTCCCTATTACTCCTGCTCTTTCTCCTTTGCCACCACCTCATCCATCATTCATGACCAGAAACTTTGTTTTAACGGGAGTCATAGAACTGAGAAAGTACCAGGAAAACATCCAGCAATCCTCGGAGGAGGTAGGATATGCGCCAAGACGCTGACCACCTCAGGCCTAGCCGCTATTACATACATGCTCTTGCATTCCAAGGAACAGAAAGCTAAGGAGATGGATGGCCTCATGATCATGAATAATTTACTCATTGTGTAGAAGGCCGACCACTGCTGCTGTCTACCATCCGAACTTTGTGTTGAAGCATGATTGACCCAGGACCCGCAATCCTCTATGTCTGGAGGACGTGTTGCATCCCAGTGTCCAACTGTGTCCCAGCTTCCACAATATTAACCCAGTGTGAAGGCGTCGGTGAGATGGACCATCCCTGGCCACATTCACTTGTCCATGTGTTTGTGGTTAGGCTGTCCTTCCCACTAAATGCACTGGGGAGGGCACAGGTAATGTTTTAGTATGCGTGCTTGTGTATAAGGCGCACCGGGACAAATAGGGGACTGAGTATGGATACCAGGCTGCCGACGCAGCCATGACATGGTGGCCGGCATCTGCCTCCACAAGCCTAAAAGGCCTCATTTCAAGTGCAAGCAAGCTAGCAGTATGGTATTGCAGCCTGGGGGTGGGTGAGTGGCAGGCAGTACACTTACGCTTGCATTACAAGAAAACAACGCAGATGCTAACTTCTATCATCATCATCATGCTCCTCACCTTGGCACTCTCAACTCTCCTGATGGAGATGCCAGGGCCCACCAGAGGAGTCTGGTGGTCAGGTGGGCTCGGCCAATGCTGCCCTAAAGCAGGCCAGGCTAAGAAAAGAGTGGGGAAGGTTACCGGGACAAATAGGGGCGGCTGGGGACCGAGCGTGGACACCCGGCCGCCGGGCGGCTGGGGACTGAGTATGGATACCAGGCCGCCGACGCAGCCATGACGTGGTGGCCAGATTCCGCCTCCACATGCCTAAAAGGCCCAATTTCAAGTGCAAGCAAGCAAGCAGTATGGTATTGCAGCCTGGGGGTGGCAGGCTACATACTTGCGCTTGCATTGCAAGGAATCGGGGAGGTACAATTGAACACTGCCCTGGGACAAGGACTTGCACGGGGATAGCTGAAAGTCTGCATCTTCTGATGTGGCAAGGATGACTTCTGATGGGCACACTTTTAGGCAGTGACCTAGGTGTCAGAGATGCTTCCAGGGGTCTTCCTCATGCTGTTCCCATGTCTTTTCAGCACTGTATGCATGTGTCACACAGCACATGGCCAGATAAGGTTGTAAAATGTTAAAATGACATTTCCCGGTGAATGCATTTGTCACGGTTGAAAGCAATACAAAAGTGCAAAAATGCATAAAAAATGCTACTTGTGAACATAGCCGAAGGTTTGGAGGAGTATTTTTGTTTTTGGTTATTGATTTTACCTTATACACAAGTCTTTACCCTGGAAAGGATGTTCATTAACATATTTCGCAGGAAAACAGTTTCAGTTTCGTTTTTGAACGTTTTATTGTGAGCCCGTAAAAGTGGCTTAATACCTCTGACCACGTTGTTGACAGCAGTGACCTGGGGGTCAGAAATGCCTCCTGGGCGATCCCCATGTCATCTGAGCACTGACAGTATTGTTTTGGGCACTTTTTAGGCTTTTTACAGAGTGCCGTGGGTGCCGCCGCAAAAATGTTCGGATCTCCCATAGACTAACATTGGGCTCGTTGCTCGGATAGAGCACCCGAGTATCACGGCGAGCTCGGCCCGAGCTTCGAGCACCCGAGCATTTTAGTGCTCGCTCAACACTAGTTGTAATACATTGCAGTGCTGGTGCATTGAAATGCAAAGCCCCATTAATCAGAGTAATAAAAGTTAAAGTCTCATAGATGGACTTACTAAAAAAAGTGAAAAAGAAAAGAAACAGTAAAAATATTTTACAATTTCAAAGATAAAAATAATAAAAAAAATACCAATAAATAGGTATATTTATATAAAAATGAAAGAAGTATACATATTTGTTATTGTCTCATCCGAAATAACCTGATCTATAAAATGTAAGTTAACCCCTTCAGTGAACATCATAAAAAAATAAATTAAAAACTTGGTAAAAAAATGGAAAATTAAATTGCAGTGGGCTGTGCCTTCTTACACAGAAGGCCACAGCAAAGAAACGTATAGTGTACAGTATAGGTTTTCCTTACAGTGAACCCTAACGGCACACGGATGCCTTGACACCCATGCTGACTGTGCCACTTGAGGGAATGCACCTGCTAGTGAGCACAAACACTGTGTATCTAGCCTATTCTATTCACATCAGTTTTACTTCTTTAATACCACTGTCAAGTGTGATAGTGGCATGTAACAGACTTCAACATAGTGGCCATCAGTTCTGTTGACCATGGACCCCCCGTGCAGTATGAATGCAGATTGACAAGGGTTATCTTGACTGCCGGATGCCTACTTTTAAAAAAAATATGTCTCTCAGAATATGGTGACAAAAGCCAATTGTTTTTGTATATTATGTTATTTTTAAGTAGTAAATGAAAAGTAGAATTACATAGATTTGGTATCCCATAACTGACGCATAGAACAAAGTTAACAGATCACCACCAGATTGCCACAAAGTGAGTGGCGCTAATGCAAAACCCGAAAAAAGAAAATGCTGAAACACTGTTTTTCTCCTCACCGTTTCCAGTTATTTCATAGAATAAATGGTGTTCTGCAAAAATGCAGCTATGTCGAAATATAAAAAGGTTATGGCTCTTATTAGAAGGAGAGGAAAAAACTTAGGTTACAATACCCCGGGAAAAAGCTCTATGTCTGCCTCGCTGCAACCTCCAGCTTAGGATTTTTTACCTGATGGATGACATATTTAACAGATTGCTTTGACTAAGCCACCTGTCACACGTCCGTATAAGACCAGTACTGGAAAAAATGGTACCGGTGTGCTCAGTATTTTGGACCATCAGTGTTTCATCCGTGTGCCATTCGTTTTCCTCCACTATGACTTAAGAAATATCAATTCCAAAGCTTCTCCTATACTTTGCAATGTTAAACATGTACAGCACACGGATGTCACAAGGATGTTTTACACGCAGCCATAAACGTGTATTGGCCCTTGTCATCTGCGCGGCCGGGTCTCCGTGTAGTTCATGTGAAGATCACCATAGATTATGATAGGTACAGGTGCATCTCACTTAATTAGAATATCATCAAAAAGTTAATTTATTTCAGTTCTTCAATACAAAAAGTGAAACTCATATATTATATAGAGTCATTACACACAGAGGGATCTATTATATAGAGTCATTACAAACAGAGTGATCTATTTCAAGTGTTTATTGCTGTTAATGTTGATGATTATGGCTTACAGCCAATGAAAACACAAAAGTCATTATCTCAGTAAATTAGAATACTTTATAACACCAGCTTGAAAAATGATTTTAAAATCCGAAATGTGGGCCTACTGAAATGTATGTTCATATAATATACGAGTTTCACTTTTTGTATTGAAGAAATGAAATAAATTAACTTTTTGATGATATTCTAATTTAGTGAGATGCACCTGTATGTGTGGATACGTGTCTCCGATGCGTGTGAAAGCGAATGCCACATGTACTGAAAACACGTGCATCTGAAGGAGGCTTTACACTGTATGAACAAGTAAGGAAAGTCACATCCTAATCATTGAATTAAGGTTTTCTCTTTTGGTTCCTTTGCCATGGGTATATAAATCCAGCACCTAAACATGTAACTCCTCCAGGAGTAATGTGTATGTGTCCCAATAGTTTTATCCCTATAGTGTGTGATAGGTTCCACTTCTTCCATGGTGAGAGGTGGAGACTGCTTCTCTGATGATGTGTAAATCTGGAGGTGAATGAGAATCATAATCAGTTTTGTTATATATTTTAGGAAGGAAGTCCAGAATAAGAGGCTTAAAGCGCCCAATAATTGAAGACAGTGAGGATGAGGAGGTGCAGCCAACGTAAGCACTAAATACGACTATCATTCGTTGCATTGTATTGTAAGGCTATGTTCACATGTCTGGTAGTTATACCTGTTTTTGAATTTGTTTGGGGTGATAAAAATGGAAATGAAAAGGTACAATGCAAAATTAGTTAAGTTAAATGGGGACGGGAATGTCTTAAATTGTTTTCTTGTTTAACTGCAATCTGTTTTTTAGCAGGATCTTGTGCCGATTTGCTTTGAGCATTGCCCATTGCTCATAGCAGATTATCATTTTAGCCATGTATAGCACAAGTGATCGGATGATTACACAGTCAAGTCTCCTAAGGAGACTGTAAGGCTATGTGCTCACGATGCAGAAATGCTCCTGATTTTTCCTGAGCGTTTCTGCATCTCCCTGGCAGAAAAAAAGCATGAGGATTGTACACCAACACGAGGGACGTTGCCAGTACAACCGGTAGGTCTTCCAGAGTCTGGAATTTTTTTAAAGACTCTGCTGATAACCCCAAAAAGGCCATTTGTACCACCGGCCATGCTAGCATCAGCAGGGGTGACAAAACTACCAGCCTGACCACCACCAGCATGATCAGGCACATGTCAGCAAAGCACCAGACTTTGTGGGGCGAACCCCAGGGTCCACGACCAGTGTCAGCGGGTGTCACCACTGCTTCTTCCGCTGTTGAGCGTGTAAGAGAACCCCCTGTTGTGCGTGCAAGGCAATCCCCTGTCCATTCTGCATGCAAAGATGCCCCCTCCTCTCAGTCTTCACTGTTTCTCAAGAAACAGCATCAACGTCCACGTCCCACCGCAGCGTTCAATTGTCCATATCCCAGCCCTTTGAACGAAAGAGCAAATTCGCAGCCAACGCCCCACAGGCCACAGTCCTAAATTCGCACATTTCATGACTGCTTGCGTTGGAAATGCTGCCTTTTAGGCTGGTGGAGACGGAATCCTTCCGCAACCTTATGGCGGTGGCCGTCCCTCGGTACCCAGTCGACACTATTTTGCCCGGTGTGCCATCCCCGCACTACACAAGCACGTGTCCCAAAACATCTGCCGTGCCCTCAACAACGCAGTTACAGGGAGAGTCCACCTGACAACAGACACGGGGACAAGTGCTTGTGGCCAGGGATGGTACATCTCCCTGACGGCACCCTGGGTAAACATAGTGGAAGCCGGGACCCAGTCGGACCTTGGGACGGAACACATCCTCCCCACACCGAGGATTGCAGGCCCTATGTCAGTCAGAGTTGCCCCCACAGTGTACAGCTCCTGCGCATCATCCTCCTCCTCCTCCTCCTCCTCATGTTCAGCCTCCATCTCAGATATCACCACATCAGTTACAAGCTGGAAGCACTGCAGTACTGCCTCAACCAAGCGGCAACAGGCTGTGCTGAAACTCATAAGCTTAGGTGATAAACCTCACACTGCTTGTGAGTTGTGAACAACTGTGAAAGAGCAGGCAGATCTGTGGCTGAGACCACTGAATCTACATCCAGGCATGGTCGTGTGTGACAATGGCCGTAACCTAGTGGCGGCTCTGAGGCAAGGCGAGATCACACATGTACCATGCCTGGCTCATGTGCTTAACCTCGTGGTTCAGCGGTTTCTTAAATCGTACCCCGAGTTGCCAGATCTGCTCGTCAAAGTACGCCGTCTATCAGCTCATTTTTTCAAGTCGACTACAGCTTCCGCTACCCTTGCTGTGTTGCAGCAGCGTTTGCAGCTTTCGCCACACCGACTGGTGTGTGATGTCCCCACACGTTGGAACTCTACCCTCCACATGTTGCAAAGGATTTGTGAGCAGAAGAGAGCAGTTGTGGAGTACCAGCTGCAACAAAGCCGTCGATATTCAAGTCAGACTCCACACATAAGACCTCAGGAGTGGACCTGGATGTCTGACATATGTACCATCCTGACAAACTTTGAGGAGTCCACCAAGATGGTGAGTGGCGATGACGCCGTCATTATCGTCAGCACCCCACTTGTCTGTCTTTTGCAACGCTCTCTGCAGAGAATTAAAGAGGAGGCATTGCAGTCAGAGTATGATGAGATGGATCAAGAAGCCGTAGTGGGCGATTACACACAGCCCAGCCTCATCTCATCCCAACGTGCATTGGGGGACAAAGAGGGAGAGGAGGAGGAGGAAGAGCAGGAGCTGGTATCATGCGCTGTAGACGGTAGTACCTGTACAACTGTCATACCGTCGGTTCAGCGTGGGTGGCCTGAGGACAGGGGGGAGGAGGAGGAGAGCATGGTCAGTCGTCATCTTGGTGAGGACACGGAAGTCTTGCCCGTTACCAGTCTGGCACAAATGGCTGACTTTATGTTACGCTGCCTTAACCGTGACCCTTGTGTTGTCGAAATGTTGGGTGACAGTCATTACTGGTTGGTGACACATTTACACCCTCGCTACAAGGAGAACTTTCACTCTCTTATTCCTGAGGTGGAGAGGTCTACAAAAATGGGGCAGTACCAGAAGGCCCTTGCTGCAGAACTGTTAAAAAAATTCCCATCTGAACACGCTAGCGGCAGAGGTCACAGTTCGTTGACCAACCAAGGCGTACAGGCGAGAGAGACGCAACTCCAATCCAGCAGAAGCAGGGGAACACTGTCAACGTTCTGGGACAGTTTTCTGAGACCCGCCCAGCTTACAGGCCCTGAGGTGCGGGGTATTCTCACAAGGAGTGTCAAGTTTCAAAAGATGGTGAGGGAGTACCTTGCCGACCGTCCTCCGTGATTCCTCTGTGCCTTTTAATTATTGGGTATCCAAGCTGGACACTTGGAATGAACTCGCTCTGTACGCCTTGGATGTCCTGGCCTGCCCTGCCGCTAGCATGTTATCGGAGCGTGTTTTTAGTGCCGCTGGGGGAATTATAACTGATAAGCGCACTCGCCTGTCAACTGACAACGCTGACAAGCTGACCCTTATCAAAACGAACAAGGGCTGAATTGGGCCAGACTTCTCATCACCACCAAATGACAGCAGAGTAATATACAGTCTAATCCACTGTGTTGTTTCGGGAGGTGTATTCCCATGCACCGCTTCACACCCACACATGGGTATACGCTTCCTCATTTCAGCTGTTTTTTTGCTCTTCTCCTTATCCTCAGCCTCCACCACCACTATACCACCAGGGTGACCGTGGTCCGTGTTGCCAGCATTGCAAGTTCCTCCGTCCTAATTTTTGGCAACTTTTGCTTGGAAGGTATAGGCAAAGACTATGGGAGATCCACTCCCCAATAATGGACTTAATGTTTTTAATATGCTGTACTGCATGGCTCTTGTAAAGGGCATTAAAATCAGCTTGTTAAGCTACTGTGACCTCCACTTTTCTTCCACGGGGCATTGATATTGTCTTTTTATTCCAGTGCGACCTCCACCACTCTTCCAAGGGGCATTGATATTGTCTTTTTAATCCACTGCGACCTCCACCACTCTTCAAGGGGCATTGATATTGTCTTTTTATTCCACTGGGACCTCAACCACTCTTCCAAGGGACATTAAAACTGTCTTGTTAAGCTATTGTGACCTCCAAGTCTCTTCCAAGGGGCATTAAAACTGACTTGTTAAACCACTCTGAACTCCACAGCTCTTCCAAGGGGCATTGAAATGTTGTTGTTAATTATCTCTAACCTCCAAGACTATTCCAACGGGCATTGCATTTCCTCCTAATTCTAGTCAGCTCTTTCTTTTCAATGCATAGGCGAACACTAAGGGAGACCCACTCCCCAAAAATGGGTAGAAGGTTTTTAGTACGCTGTAATCCACGTCTGTTTCAAGGGGCATTGCAGTTCCTCATAATTTTTGGAAAGCCTTCCATTCACTGCTTAGGCCAACAGTGTACAGGAGACCCAGTTGCTATAAATGGAAAAGACTGTTTAGTTAAGGCCCTCTGACCTCCATGTCACTTCCAAGGGGCATTGGAGTGCTTCGAAATTTTTGGTACGCATTGCACTCACTGTATGCCCTATAACTGTGTAGCCGAACCGCTCCTTTTTGTACAGCAACAAATCATGCAAGACATGTGTGGTTGACTGGCCTGATATTGATGTGAATGGTCCCTATTACTCCTGCTCTTTCTCCTTTGCCACCACCTCATCCATCATTCATCACCAGAAACTTTGTTTTAACGGGAGTCATAGAACTGAGAAAGTACCAGGAAAACATCCAGCAATCCTCGGAGGAGGTAGGATATGCGCCAAGACGCTGACCACCTCAGGCCTAGCCGCTATTACATACATGCTCTTGCATTCCAAGGAACAGAAAGCTAAGGAGATGGATGGCCTCATGATCATGAATAATTTACTCATTGTGTAGAAGGCCGACCACTGCTGCTGTCTACCATCCGAACTTTGTGTTGAAGCATGATTGACCCAGGACCCGCAATCCTCTATGTCTGGAGGACGTGTTGCATCCCAGTGTCCAACTGTGTCCCAGCTTCCACAATATTAACCCAGTGTGAAGGCGTCGGTGAGATGGACCATCCCTGGCCACATTCACTTGTCCATGTGTTTGTGGTTAGGCTGTCCTTCCCACTAAATGCACTGGGGAGGGCACAGGTAATGTTTTAGTATGCGTGCTTGTGTATAAGGCGCACCGGGACAAATAGGGGACTGAGTATGGATACCAGGCTGCCGACGCAGCCATGACATGGTGGCCGGCGTCTGCCTCCACAAGCCTAAAAGGCCTCATTTCAAGTGCAAGCAAGCTAGCAGTATGGTATTGCAGCCTGGGGGTGGGTGAGTGGCAGGCAGTACACTTACGCTTGCATTACAAGAAAACAACGCAGATGCTAACTTCTATCATCATCATCATGCTCCTCACCTTGGCACTCTCAACTCTCCTGATGGAGATGCCAGGGCCCACCAGAGGAGTCTGGTGGTCAGGTGGGCTCGGCCAATGCTGCCCTAAAGCAGGCCAGGCTAAGAAAAGAGTGGGGAAGGTTACCGGGACAAATAGGGGCGGCTGGGGACCGAGCGTGGACACCCGGCCGCCGGGCGGCTGGGGACTGAGTATGGATACCAGGCCACCGACGCAGCCATGACGTGGTGGCCAGATTCCGCCTCCACATGCCTAAAAGGCCCAATTTCAAGTGCAAGCAAGCAAGCAGTATGGTATTGCAGCCTGGGGGTGGCAGGCTACATACTTGCGCTTGCATTGCAAGGAATCGGGGAGGTACAATTGAACACTGCCCTGGGACAAGGACTTGCACGGGGATAGCTGAAAGTCTGCATCTTCTGATGTGGCAAGGATGACTTCTGATGGGCACACTTTTAGGCAGTGACCTAGGTGTCAGAGATGCTTCCAGGGGTCTTCCTCATGCTGTTCCCATGTCTTTTCAGCACTGTATGCATGTGTCACACAGCACATGGCCAGATAAGATTGTAAAATGTTAAAATGACATTTCCCGGTGAATGCATTTGTCACGGTTGAAAGCAATACAAAAGTGCAAAAATGCATAAAAAATGCTACTTGTGAACATAGCCGAAGGTTTGGAGGAGTATTTTTGTTTTTGGTTATTGATTTTACCTTATACACAAGTCTTTACCCTGGAAAGGATGTTCATTAACATATTTCGCAGGAAAACAGTTTCAGTTTCGTTTTTGAACGTTTTATTGTGAGCCCGTAAAAGTGGCTTAATACCTCTGACCACGTTGTTGACAGCAGTGACCTGGGGGTCAGAAATGCCTCCTGGGCGATCCCCATGTCATCTGAGCACTGACAGTATTGTTTTGGGCACTTTTTAGGCTTTTTACAGACTGCCGTGGGTGCCGCCGCAAAAATGTTCGGATCTCCCATAGACTAACATTGGGCTCGTTGCTCGGATAGAGCACCTGAGTATCACGGCGAGCTCGGCCCGAGCTTCGAGCACCCGAGCATTTTAGTGCTCGCTCAACACTAGTTGTAATACATTGCAGTGCTGGTGCATTGAAATGCAAAGCCCCATTAATCAGAGTAATAAAAGTTAAAGTCTCATAGATGGACTTACTAAAAAAAGTGAAAAAGAAAAGAAAAAGTAAAAATATTTTACAATTTCAAAGATAAAAATAATAAAAAAAATACCAATAAATAGGTATATTTATATAAAAATGAAAGAAGTATACATATTTGTTATTGTCTCATCCGAAATAACCTGATCTATAAAATGTAAGTTAACCCCTTCAGTGAACATCATAAAAAAATAAATTAAAAACTTGGTAAAAAAATGGAAAATTAAATTGCAGTGGGCTGTGCCTTCTTACACAGAAGGCCACAGCAAAGAAACGTATAGTGTACAGTATAGGTTTTCCTTACAGTGAACCCTAACGGCACACGGATGCCTTGACACCCATGCTGACTGTGCCACTTGAGGGAATGCACCTGCTAGTGAGCACAAACACTGTGTATCTAGCCTATTCTATTCACATCAGTTTTACTTCTTTAATACCACTGTCAAGTGTGATAGTTGCATGTAACAGACTTCAACATAGTGGCCATCAGTTCTGTTGACCATGGACCCCCCGTGCAGTATGAATGCAGATTGACAAGGGTTATCTTGACTGCCGGATGCCTACTTTTAAAAAAAATATGTCTCTCAGAATATGGTGACAAAAGCCAATTGTTTTTGTATATTATGTTATTTTTAAGTAGTAAATGAAAAGTAGAATTACATAGATTTGGTATCCCATAACTGACGCATAGAACAAAGTTAACAGATCACCACCAGATTGCCACAAAGTGAGTGGCGCTAATGCAAAACCCGAAAAAAGAAAATGCTGAAACACTGTTTTTCTCCTCACCGTTTCCAGTTATTTCATAGAATAAATGGTGTTCTGCAAAAATGCAGCTATGTCGAAATATAAAAAGGTTATGGCTCTTATTAGAAGGAGAGGAAAAAACTTAGGTTACAATACCCCGGGAAAAAGCTCTATGTCTGCCTCGCTGCAACCTCCAGCTTAGGATTTTTTACCTGATGGATGACATATTTAACAGATTGCTTTGACTAAGCCACCTGTCACACGTCCGTATAAGACCAGTACTGGAAAAAATGGTACCGGTGTGCTCAGTATTTTGGACCATCAGTGTTCCATCCGTGTGCCATTCGTTTTCCTCCACTATGACTTAAGAAATATCAATTCCAAAGCTTCTCCTATACTTTGCAATGTTAAACATGTACAGCACACGGATGTCACAAGGATGTTTTACACGCAGCCATAAACGTGTATTGGCCCTTGTCATCTGCGCGGCCGGGAGAAAGTGGCCGGGTCTCCGTGTAGTTCATGTGAAGATCACCATAGATTATAATAGGTACAGGTGCATCTCACTTAATTAGAATATCATCAAAAAGTTAATTTATTTCAGTTCTTCAATACAAAAAGTGAAACTCATATATTATATAGAGTCATTACACACAGAGGGATCTATTATATAGAGTCATTACAAACAGAGTGATCTATTTCAAGTGTTTATTGCTGTTAATGTTGATGATTATGGCTTACAGCCAATGAAAACACAAAAGTCATTATCTCAGTAAATTAGAATACTTTATAACACCAGCTTGAAAAATGATTTTAAAATCCGAAATGTGGGCCTACTGAAATGTATGTTCATATAATATACGAGTTTCACTTTTTGTATTGAAGAAATGAAATAAATTAACTTTTTGATGATATTCTAATTTAGTGAGATGCACCTGTATGTGTGGATACGTGTCTCCGATGCGTGTGAAAGCGAATGCCACATGTACTGAAAACACGTGCATCTGAAGGAGGCTTTACACTGTATGAACAAGTAAGGAAAGTCACTTCCTAATCATTGAATTAAGGTTTTCTCTTTTGGTTCCTTTGCCATGGGTATATAAATCCAGTACCTAAACATGTAACTCCTCCAGGAGTAATGTGTATGTGTCCCAATAGTTTTATCCCTATAGTGTGTGATAGGTTCCACTTCTTCCATGGTGAGAGGAGGAGACTGCTTCTCTGATGATGTGTAAATCTGGAGGTGAATGAGAATCATAATCAGTTTTGTTATATGTTTTAGGAAGGAAGTCCAGAATAAAAGGCATAAAGCGTCCGATTATTGAGGACGACAGTGAGGAGGAGGTGCAGCCAACGTAAGCACTAAATACGACTATCATTCGTTGCATTGTATTGTAGGGCTATGTTCACATGTCTGGTAGTTATACCTGTTTTTGAATTTGTTTGGGGTGATAAAAATGGAAATGAAAAGGTACAATGCAAAATTAGTTAAGTTAAATGGGGACGGGAATGTCTTAAATTGTTTTCTTGTTTAACTGCAATCTGTTTTTTAGCAGGATCTTGTGCCGATTTGCTTTGAGCATTGCCCATTGCTCATAGCAGATTATCATTTTAGCCATGTATAGCACAAGTGATCGGATGATTACACAGTCAAGTCTCCTAAGGAGACTGTAAGGCTATGTGCTCACGATGCAGAAATGCTCCTGATTTTTCCTGAGCGTTTCTGCATCTCCCTGGCAGAAAAAAAGCATGAGGATTGTACACCAACACGAGGGACGTTGCCAGTACAACCGGTAGGTCTTCCAGAGTCTGGAATTTTTTCAAAGACTCTGCTGATAACCCCAAAAAGGCCATTTGTACCACCGGCCATGCTAGCATCAGCAGGGGTGACAAAACTACCAGCCTGACCACCACCAGCAGGATCAGGCACATGTCAGCAAAGCACCAGACTTTGTGGGGCGAACCCCAGGGTCCACGACCAGTGTCAGCGGGTGTCACCACTGCTTCTTCCGCTGTTGAGCGTGTAAGAGAACCCCCTGTTGTGCGTGCAAGGCAATCCCCTGTCCATTCTGCATGCAAAGATGCCCCCTCCTCTCAGTCTTCACTGTTTCTCAAGAAACAGCATCAACGTCCACGTCCCACCGCAGCGTTCAATTGTCCATATCCCAGCCCTTTGAACGAAAGAGCAAATTCGCAGCCAACGCCCCACAGGCCACAGTCCTAAATTCGCACATTTCATGACTGCTTGCGTTGGAAATGCTGCCTTTTAGGCTGGTGGAGACGGAATCCTTCCGCAACCTTATGGCGGTGGCCGTCCCTCGGTACCCAGTCGACACTATTTTGCCCGGTGTGCCATCCCCGCACTACACAAGCACGTGTCCCAAAACATCTGCCGTGCCCTCAACAACGCAGTTACAGGGAGAGTCCACCTGACAACAGACACGGGGACAAGTGCTTGTGGCCAGGGATGGTACATCTCCCTGACGGCACCCTGGGTAAACATAGTGGAAGCCGGGACCCAGTCGGACCTTGGGACGGAACACATCCTCCCCACACCGAGGATTGCAGGCCCTATGTCAGTCAGAGTTGCCCCCACAGTGTACAGCTTCTGCGCATCATCCTCCTCCTCCTCCTCCTCCTCATGTTCAGCCTCCATCTCAGATATCACCACATCAGTTACAGGCTGGAAGCACTACAGTACTGCCTCAACCAAGCGGCAACAGGCTGTGCTGAAACTCATAAGCTTAGGTGATAAACCTCACACTGCTTGTGAGTTGTGAACAACTGTGAAAGAGCAGGCAGATCTGTGGCTGAGACCACTGAATCTACATCCAGGCATGGTCGTGTGTGACAATGGCCGTAACCTAGTGGCGGCTCTGAGGCAAGGCGAGATCACACATGTACCATGCCTGGCTCATGTGCTTAACCTCGTGGTTCAGCGGTTTCTTAAATCGTACCCCGAGTTGCCAGATCTGCTCGTCAAAGTACGCCGTCTATCAGCTCATTTTTTCAAGTCGACTACAGCTTCCGCTACCCTTGCTGTGTTGCAGCAGCGTTTGCAGCTTTCGCCACACCGACTGGTGTGTGATGTCCCCACACGTTGGAACTCTACCCTCCACATGTTGCAAAGGATTTGTGAGCAGAAGAGAGCAGTTGTGGAGTACCAGCTGCAACAAAGCCGTCGATATTCAAGTCAGACTCCACACATAAGACCTCAGGAGTGGACCTGGATGTCTGACGTATGTACCATCCTGACAAACTTTGAGGAGTCCACCAAGATGGTGAGTGGCGATGACGCCGTCATTAGCGTCAGCACCCCACTTGTCTGTCTTTTGCAACGCTCTCTGCAGAGAATTAAAGAGGAGGCATTGCAGTCAGAGTATGATGAGATGGATCAAGAAGCCGTAGTGGGCGATTACACACAGCCCAGCCTCATCTCATCCCAACGTGCATTGGGGGACAAAGAGGGAGAGGAGGAGGAGGAGGAGGAAGAGCAGGAGCTGGTATCATGCGCTGTAGACGGTAGTACCTGTACAACTGTCATACCGTCGGTTCAGCGTGGGTGGCCTGAGGACAGGGGGGAGGAGGAGGAGAGCATGGTCAGTCGTCATCTTGGTGAGGACACGGAAGTCTTGCCCATTACCAGTCTGGCACAAATGGCTGGCTTTATGTTACGCTGCCTTAACCGTGACCCTTGTGTTGTCGAAATGTTGGGTGACAGTCATTACTGGTTGGTGACACATTTACACCCTCGCTACAAGGAGAACTTTCACTCTCTTATTCCTGAGGTGGAGAGGTCTACAAAAATGGGGCAGTACCAGAAGGCCCTTGCTGCAGAACTGTTAAAAAAATTCCCATCTGAACACGCTAGCGGCAGAGGTCACAGTTCGTTGACCAACCAAGGCGTACAGGCGAGAGAGACGCAACTCCAATCCAGCAGAAGCAGGGGAACACTGTCAACGTTCTGGGACAGTTTTCTGAGACCCGCCCAGCTTACAGGCCCTGAGGTGCGGGGTATTCTCACAAGGAGTGTCAAGTTTCAAAAGATGGTGAGGGAGTACCTTGCCGACCGTACCAGCGTCCTCCGTGATTCCTCTGTGCCTTTTAATTATTGGGTATCCAAGCTGGACACTTGGAATGAACTCGCTCTGTACGCCTTGGATGTCCTGGCCTGCCCTGCCGCTAGCATGTTATCGGAGCGTGTTTTTAGTGCCGCTGGGG
This sequence comes from Phyllobates terribilis, assembly GCF_046119375.1. Taxonomy (NCBI): domain Eukaryota; kingdom Metazoa; phylum Chordata; class Amphibia; order Anura; family Dendrobatidae; genus Phyllobates; species Phyllobates terribilis. The sequence continues at coordinate 5,441,904 of NW_027362855.1, read as the reverse complement.
GAATTATAACTGATAAGCGCACTCGCCTGTCAACTGACAACGCTGACAAGCTGACCCTTATCAAAACGAACAAGGGCTGAATTGGGCCAGACTTCTCATCACCACCAAATGACAGCAGAGTAATATACAGTCCAATCCACTGTGTTGTTTCGGGAGGTGTATTCCCATGCACCGCTTCACACCCACACATGGGTATACGCTTCCTCATTTCAGCTGTTTTTTTGCTCTTCTCCTTATCCTCAGCCTCCAGCACCACTATACCACCAGGGTGACCGTGGTCCGTGTTGCCAGCATTGCAAGTTCCTCCGTCCTAATTTTTGGCAACTTTTGCTTGGAAGGTATAGGCAAAGACTATGGGAGATCCACTCCCCAATAATGGAATTAATGTTTTTAATATGCTGTACTGCATGGCTCTTGTAAAGGGCATTAAAATCAGCTTGTTAAGCTACTGTGACCTCCACTTTTCTTCCACGGGGCATTGATATTGTCTTTTTATTCCAGTGCGACCTCCACCACTCTTCCAAGGGGCATTGATATTGTCTTTTTAATCCACTGCGACCTCCACCACTCTTCAAGGGGCATTGATATTGTCTTTTTATTCCACTGGGACCTCAACCACTCTTCCAAGGGACATTAAAACTGTCTTGTTAAGCTACTGTGACCTCCAAGTCTCTTCCAAGGGGCATTAAAACTGACTTGTTAAACCACTCTGAACTCCACAGCTCTTCCAAGGGGCATTGAAATGTTGTTGTTAATTATCTCTAACCTCCAAGACTATTCCAACGGGCATTGCATTTCCTCCTAATTCTAGTCAGCTCTTTCTTTTCAATGCATAGGCGAACACTAAGGGAGACCCACTCCCCAAAAATGGGTAGAAGGTTTTTAGTACGCTGTAATCCACGTCTGTTTCAAGGGGCATTGCAGTTCCTCATAATTTTTGGAAAGCCTTCCATTCACTGCTTAGGCCAACAGTGTACAGGAGACCCAGTTGCTATAAATGGAAAAGACTGTTTAGTTAAGGCCCTCTGACCTCCATGTCACTTCCAAGGGGCATTGGAGTGCTTCGAAATTTTTGGTACGCATTGCACTCACTGTATGCCCTATAACTGTGTAGCCGAACCGCTCCTTTTTGTACAGCAACAAATCATGCAAGACATGTGTGGTTGACTGGCCTGATATTGATGTGAATGGTCCCTATTACTCCTGCTCTTTCTCCTTTGCCACCACCTCATCCATCATTCATCACCAGAAACTTTGTTTTAACGGGAGTCATAGAACTGAGAAAGTACCAGGAAAACATCCAGCAATCCTCGGAGGAGGTAGGATATGCGCCAAGACGCTGACCACCTCAGGCCTAGCCGCTATTATATACATGCTCTTGCATTCCAAGGAACAGAAAGCTAAGGAGATGGATGGCCTCATGATCATGAATAATTTACTCATTGTGTAGAAGGCCGACCACTGCTGCTGTCTACCATCCGAACTTTGTGTTGAAGCATGATTGACCCAGGACCCGCAATCCTCTATGTCTGGAGGACGTGTTGCATCCCAGTGTCCAACTGTGTCCCAGCTTCCACAATATTAACCCAGTGTGAAGGCGTCGGTGAGATGGACCATCCCTGGCCACATTCACTTGTCCATGTGTTTGTGGTTAGGCTGTCCTTCCCACTAAATGCACTGGGGAGGGCACAGGTAATGTTTTAGTATGCGTGCTTGTGTATAAGGCGCACCGGGACAAATAGGGGACTGAGTATGGATACCAGGCTGCCGACGCAGCCATGACATGGTGGCCGGCGTCTGCCTCCACAAGCCTAAAAGGCCTCATTTCAAGTGCAAGCAAGCTAGCAGTATGGTATTGCAGCCTGGGGGTGGGTGAGTGGCAGGCAGTACACTTACGCTTGCATTACAAGAAAACAACGCAGATGCTAACTTCTATCATCATGCTCCTCACCTTGGCACTCTCAACTCTCCTGATGGAGATGCCAGGGCCCACCAGAGGAGTCTGGTGGTCAGGTGGGCTCGGCCAATGCTGCCCTAAAGCAGGCCAGGCTAAGAAAAGAGTGGGGAAGGTTACCGGGACAAATAGGGGCGGCTGGGGACCGAGCGTGGACACCCGGCCGCCGGGCGGCTGGGGACTGAGTATGGATACCAGGCCGCCGACGCAGCCATGACGTGGTGGCCAGATTCCGCCTCCACATGCCTAAAAGGCCCAATTTCAAGTGCAAGCAAGCAAGCAGTATGGTATTGCAGCCTGGGGGTGGCAGGCTACATACTTGCGCTTGCATTGCAAGGAATCGGGGAGGTACAATTGAACACTGCCCTGGGACAAGGACTTGCACGGGGATAGCTGAAAGTCTGCATCTTCTGATGTGGCAAGGATGACTTCTGATGGGCACACTTTTAGGCAGTGACCTAGGTGTCAGAGATGCTTCCAGGGGTCTTCCTCATGCTGTTCCCATGTCTTTTCAGCACTGTATGCATGTGTCACACAGCACATGGCCAGATAAGGTTGTAAAATGTTAAAATGACATTTCCCGGTGAATGCATTTGTCACGGTTGAAAGCAATACAAAAGTGCAAAAATGCATAAAAAATGGTACTTGTGAACATAGCCGAAGGTTTGGAGGAGTATTTTTGTTTTTGGTTATTGATTTTACCTTATACACAAGTCTTTACCCTGGAAAGGATGTTCATTAACATATTTCGCAGGAAAACAGTTTCAGTTTCGTTTTTGAACGTTTTATTGTGAGCCCGTAAAAGTGGCTTAATACCTCTGACCACGTTGTTGACAGCAGTAACCTGGGGGTCAGAAATGCCTCCTGGGCGATCCCCATGTCATCTGAGCACTGACAGTATTGTTTTGGGCACTTTTTAGGCTTTTTACAGACTGCCGTGGGTGCCGCCGCAAAAATGTTCGGATCTCCCATAGACTAACATTGGGCTCGTTGCTCGGATAGAGCACCCGAGTATCACGGCGAGCTCGGCCCGAGCTTCGAGCACCCGAGCATTTTAGTGCTCGCTCAACACTAGTTGTAATACATTGCAGTGCTGGTGCATTGAAATGCAAAGCCCCATTAATCAGAGTAATAAAAGTTAAAGTCTCATAGATGGACTTACTAAAAAAAGTGAAAAAGAAAAGAAAAAGTAAAAATATTTTACAATTTCAAAGATAAAAATAATAAAAAAATACCAATAAATAGGTATATTTATATAAAAATGAAAGAAGTATACATATTTGTTATTGTCTCATCCGAAATAACCTGATCTATAAAATGTAAGTTAACCCCTTCAGTGAACATCATAAAAAAATAAATTAAAAACTTGGTAAAAAAATGGAAAATTAAATTGCAGTGGGCTGTGCCTTCTTACACAGAAGGCCACAGCAAAGAAACGTATAGTGTACAGTATAGGTTTTCCTTACAGTGAACCCTAACGGCACACGGATGCCTTGACACCCATGCTGACTGTGCCACTTGAGGGAATGCACCTGCTAGTGAGCACAAACACTGTGTATCTAGCCTATTCTATTCACATCAGTTTTACTTCTTTAATACCACTGTCAAGTGTGATAGTGGCATGTAACAGACTTCAACATAGTGGCCATCAGTTCTGTTGACCATGGACCCCCCGTGCAGTATGAATGCAGATTGACAAGGGTTATCTTGACTGCCGGATGCCTACTTTTAAAAAAAATATGTCTCTCAGAATATGGTGACAAAAGCCAATTGTTTTTGTATATTATGTTATTTTTAAGTAGTAAATGAAAAGTAGAATTACATAGATTTGGTATCCCATAACTGACGCATAGAACAAAGTTAACAGATCACCGCCAGATTGCCACAAAGTGAGTGGCGCTAATGCAAAACCCGAAAAAAGAAAATGCTGAAACACTGTTTTTCTCCTCACCGTTTCCAGTTATTTCATAGAATAAATGGTGTTCTGCAAAAATGCAGCTATGTCGAAATATAAAAAGGTTATGGCTCTTATTAGAAGGAGAGGAAAAAACTTAGGTTGCAATACCCCGGGAAAAAGCTCTATGTCTGCCTCGCTGCAACCTCCAGCTTAGGATTTTTTACCTGATGGATGACATATTTAACAGATTGCTTTGACTAAGCCACCTGTCACACGTCCGTATAAGACCAGTACTGGAAAAAATGGTACCGGTGTGCTCAGTATTTTGGACCATCAGTGTTCCATCCGTGTGCCATTCGTTTTCCTCCACTATGACTTAAGAAATATCAATTCCAAAGCTTCTCCTATACTTTGCAATGTTAAACATGTACAGCACACGGATGTCACAAGGATGTTTTACACGCAGCCATAAACGTGTATTGGCCCTTGTCATCTGCGCGGCCGGGAGAAAGCGGCCGGGTCTCCGTGTAGTTCATGTGAAGATCACCATAGATTATGATAGGTACAGGTGCATCTCACTTAATTAGAATATCATCAAAAAGTTAATTTATTTCAGTTCTTCAATACAAAAAGTGAAACTCATATATTATATAGAGTCATTACAAACAGAGTGATCTATTTCAAGTGTTTACTTCTGTTAATGTTGATGATTATGGCTTACAGCCAATGAAGACACAAAAGTCATTATCTCAGTAAATTAGAATACTTTATAACACCAGCTTGAAAAATGATTTTAAAATCCGAAATGTGGGCCTACTGAAATGTATGTTCATATAATATACGAGTTTCACTTTTTGTATTGAAGAAATGAAATAAATTAACTTTTTGATGATATTCTAATTTAGTGAGATGCACATGTATGTGTGGATACGTGTCTCCGATGCGTGTGAAAGCGAATGCCACATGTACTGAAAACACGTGCATCTGAAGGAGGCTTTACACTGTATGAACAAGTAAGGAAAGTCACATCCTAATCATTGAATTAAGGTTTTCTCTTTTGGTTCCTTTGCCATGGGTATATAAATCCAGTACCTAAACATGTAACTCCTCCAGGAGTAATGTGTATGTGTCCCAATAGTTTTATCCCTATAGTGTGTGATAGGTTCCACTTCTTCCATGGTGAGAGGAGGAGACTGCTTCTCTGATGATGTGTAAATCTGGAGGTGAATGAGAATCATAATCAGTTTTGTTATATGTTTTAGGAAGGAAGTCCAGAATAAAAGGCATAAAGCGTCCGATTATTGAGGACGACAGTGAGGAGGAGGTGCAGCCAACGTAAGCACTAAATACGACTATCATTCGTTGCATTGTATTGTAAGGCTATGTTCACATGTCTGGTAGTTATACCTGTTTTTGAATTTGTTTGGGGTGATAAAAATGGAAATGAAAAGGTACAATGCAAAATTAGTTAAGTTAAATGGGGACGGGAATGTCTTAAATTGTTTTCTTGTTTAACTGCAATCTGTTTTTTAGCAGGATCTTGTGCCGATTTGCTTTGAGCATTGCCCATTGCTCATAGCAGATTATCATTTTAGCCATGTATAGCACAAGTGATCGGATGATTACACAGTCAAGTCTCCTAAGGAGACTGTAAGGCTATGTGCTCACGATGCAGAAATGCTCCTGATTTTTCCTGAGCGTTTCTGCATCTCCCTGGCAGAAAAAAACACATGCGGATTGTACATGCGGATTGTACATGCGTTTTTCCTGCCAGTGACATGTGGATGTGAAGCGTTCTTCACGTGCATTTCCGCATGCAGGTGTCAAGCGCGTTCCAAGCGATTTTAGCATCACTTGGAAAGTGCTTGACAACTTGGTCACACTATATAAATCCATGCAAACGGCATGTATTTATATAGTATGACCGAAAGAATGGTAAAAAATAAATATTATACCTACCTTATGATGGCCCCCGGTGTTCTATATCTCGGCTTGCCGGCAGCTCGCGGTAGACTAAAGAACCGGCCGACGTCAGCGGTCGTGTGACCCGTCACATGGCTAAATGACGTGACCGCAGAGATATAGAACACCGGGGGCCATCAGAAGATAAGTATAATATTTATTTTTTATTTTATTCTTTTTTTTACAGGTACTAGGGTACCCAGGTCCGGAGGAGAGTCTCCTCTTCTCCAAACCCGGGTCCCATCCGCACATTCAAACGCATGGAATCCGCATGTACAGATTCAGTGATGCGGATTCCATGTGTTCCAATGCAAATCAATGGCAGCGAAAACGCCGCAATTCCGCAAAATAATTGGTAGTGCTGCGTATTTTTCCGCACGCAATGATAATCCGCAGCGGAAATTTCCACAGCATGTGCACAGCACATGCGGATTATCATTTGGGGACATGGCAGACCTTCTACCAAGTGTTTTTTAAGCATTTCTGCAGCGGAATTGCCGCTGCGGAAACGCTTAAAAAATGAATAGTGGGCACACAGCCTTGAAGCCAGTAAAAAGTAAAAAAAAATGTTTTTTAAAGAATTATAAGAGTTCAAATCACCCCCCTTTCACCCCTATCATTTATTCTAAATTCCCTCTAACTCATCAGATAGAAGTTGGCTAAACCTTGTGATTTTGGCTTGAATCGGTTAGCTACCTAATATCTGTGAGGGCAGGACTGATTCTAGCTTTTTTTGGAGCCCGGGGCGAACATTCAAGTGGCACCCCTCCCAGCAGTTCATGGTATACCAGCAGTTCATGGTATACCTGCAGTGAATAAACACAATCCCATCATTGTTTTTTTAGGTTTTGCTTTTAAGATATTCATTGTATGGTAAAAGTGACCTGTGAACAGCCATACCAAACTGTTTTTTGCATAGTAAGTTAAAATATTTATTGCTATCAATTCAGGGTGCATACAACATTTTGATGGCTTTTTGCTGCATTTTTTAAGATGTGTTGTGACAAAAATGTAGTTATGTTATTTTTTTTCTCTTTACTGTATTTGTTAATTCTTTTTATATTTTGATGGATGTGGACATACCTGTTAAGGGGACGGTTGCAAACAACTTTATTATAATGGAACGCAACCGAACCCGGGGTCTGCGATGCAGCCTGGTTGACTGCGGCCGAACACCTTCCAGGTGAGAAGGAAACAGCCAACTTAAATAGCTATCCCCTTCGTGTTACAGCACACCGGAACGGGAATAGGGATTCGCACTATCTCCGTTAACGGCACGAGAGATGTGCGATAAATAATATATCTGTAGTCCTGTTGCAGCACAGGGACTACACTGTTGGCGCTAGGATGTGTGTGTGACTCACGCCGGCGAATACGTGCCTCCAGCCGGCGTGCTACCGGACTGAGGAGTATCTCTCCACGTGGCTTACAGGTGGTACCAGGAATAGGGCGTCTGCAGGCTGCTTGGGGTGTAAGGCGCCCAAGAGACCAAGCGTCCACACAACACCATCACTGCTCAAAGATCAGAGCGCGCCGCCATGTTTGTGCAAACAGTGCCAGGTCACCGGATCAGCTGACTCCCAAACCACCAATCACGGTCCGCCATGTCACGGGCATGCTCAGTGCGGTGCATCCTGGACTTAGGCTGCAGAAGCCCTGTCTCCCTCCGCAACCTATGCTTCATGTTGCTAGGCACAAATACCTGAGAGTCACCCTGTACATCTCGTGCACCAGCTAGGCGTTGGGACTGACGATGATGCTGAGCAGCATCTGCCCCAGCTGGACCAGAATGGGAAACCACAGAATCCACTGATGATTCTGAACCCATTTCAGATCCAGAAAACGCCCGACGCCTAACACAAACCAAATACTTTTAATTGTTTAATTTGTTTTTAATGAGGGAAGACCGCACCAGAACCATCATCATTAAATGAATACGTCACCAGAACATTCCATAAGTACATGAATACAGCATCAGCACCACCATCAGTAGTTAAATACAGCACCAAAACCACTATTGATACATAAATTCATCATTAGAACCATAATCCGTAATTGAATAATGCACTGGAACCATCATCATTACTTGAATACATCACCAGAACCACCAACAGTACATGAACTTTTGCCTAAAGTCTAAATTACATTTTTTATTATTTTGTTAGTATTTTGTAAATCCACCTTTGGCTTTCAACACTGGCTGAATCCTTCTGGGCATGCTCTTGATCAGATTCAAACATGTCTCAACCGACATCTGATCCCAGGTCTTTTTTACATGTTCCCAGTTAGTGCATACTGTTCGACTCACTTGGGTATGTATACAGTTTTTTCTTCAATTCTACCCACAAGTGGGTTGAGGTTTGGGGACTGTGGGGGGCCAATCCAGCACCTCTACTTCATTGTCATTGAACCATTTCTTTGCCAATCTCGACGTATGCTTTGGGCCGTTATCCTGCTGGAACACTATGTTGTCCTTTTCATACCCATAGTACTCGAGTGTACAAAGTAATTTGTCTTCTAGGATACTCACATATAGCTCAGCATTGAGACAACCATTGATCCTGGTCAAGTATTCAACGTCTTTGGCTGTGAAATAACCCCATATCATCAGGCTTCCTTCACCAAACTTGACAGTTCCTTCAATTTCTCCATCCGTTAGCCCCATTTTCCCTTGTTTCTTCCAGACCCATTTGCACTTATCAGAGCCTAGTCTATTGACTTTTGTCCCATAGCTCCAAAATCATGTTTCCTATCTTCTATAGGTAACTCTTCGCACATTTTTGCAAACTTGTGCCGACGCTTCTTATGACGATATTGAAGTCGATGCTTCTTCACCGTTTTTTAAGCCACCATTCAAGACTTGTGTAACATGCGTTGCACGGTGCTTGCATAGACATCTTTGATTTCACTATTACGAAGCTTACAAGTCACCTCCACTGCTGTTTGTCGCACCAGAACTAATAGACCTTGTGATGAGCCAACTTCTTGACTCCGATATTTTGCCTGGATTGCCACTTCTTGGCTTTTGAATGGATGGAAGGACTTCATCTCATTTCTTCCAACTATTATGGCACTCACATAATGCAGTTTGGCAGTTTTCTTGGCCGAGATACAGCTATTGATGAGCTGGATGATGTAGTTTCTCTTTCCTTGGGAAATTTTCTTCATAGCTGCTCCTTGATTCAAACTGTGAAATTTCCCTTGGTAATCAACCTAATAACACACTGAGCAATTAGGGAATGTGAGAACAAGTTGTATTTTGCAGTATACAGGAAGAAAAAACAATTCCACCACTAGGAGCAAAACAGTAAGTATGCAGTGTCATGACGAGTATCTGCATAATTAATCAAATGCTATATAGTTGCAAGTCAAATTTGTGAATAAGATAGCCAAAATGAAGGTCTCTAAAATGAGGGTAGTCTTTCGTTAAAAGAAGTAGTGGATGGTGAGATATGAAGCCTGAACGTCAAAAGTTCAAAACATTGGTACCCTTTTGCTCTTCACTATACATGAATAGAACCACCTTCAGTACATATATACATTACTAGAACCATCATATGAACATGACAATATCACCAGAACCAACTTCATTATATTAATACATCATCAAAATCAGCACTATTGCATGTGTTCATCATCAAAATCATCATCAGTACATAAATACAGCACCAATGTTAAAAGGGTTGTCCATTTAAACTATGAAATTCTGGTCCCCACACACAGTATGTTATTAAATAACAAACCAACTGTACTCATTGTCCCCAGGTCCACTGATGCATTTCAGCTGCTGCACCAGTGTCTGAAATTAGTTGCAGTGCTGATATCACTTCGATGATGCAGCAGCTAATCAGTAAGATCTGCCAGAATAGATAAAATACCTTGCTCAGAGCTGCTTAGCTCAGTTGTTGTCTGCCTCACTGTTGACGTGACATCAGCACTGCAGCCAATTCCAGACAAATATAAAACAAACTGCACTTTGGTAAATTAATTTTCTGCCTGTGCGCGGCGCTATCGCTGACCGCGCACAGGGAGCACGTGACCCTATTTGCGGCTGCAGCCAGTAGTCTCCTGTTCCGCGCTCCACGGTGACAGGTTGTGGGCGGGGTTAACCTCCATCGTGTCACACCCGGCATCCACCGTGCACCCATTCATTGAGAGGCAGTATTGGCAACATGAGGTATTTACGAAATTCATAAGGGGCCCCGGGGGGATACATTGGGGGGTTAATTTAAAGTAGCCGCGCCAATATCGCTGATTGGTTGCGGACGGCCAGGCGCGACCAATCAGCGAAGCGTGGTTGAAATCCCACGCCAATTCGCGGCCGGACTGCACCTGTCGCTGATTGGTCGCGGGCGGCTGGCGCGACCAATCAGTGGCGCGGGATTTCATTTACAGACAAACAGACAGAATTAGACGATTATATACAGTAGAGACCAAAAGTTTGGACACACCTTCTCATTTAAAGATTTTTCTGTATTTTCATGACTATGAAAATTGTACATTCACACTGAAGGCATCAAAGCTATGAATTAACACATGTGGAATTATATACTTAACAAAAAGTGTGAAACAACTGAAAATATGTCTTCTATTCTAGGTTCCTCAAAGTAGCCACCTTTTCCTTTGATGACTGCTTTGCACACTCTTGGCATTCTCTTGATGAGCTTCAAGAGGTAGTCACCGGAAATGGTTTTCACTTCACAAGTGTGCCCTGTCAGGTTTAATAAGTGGGATTTCTTGCCTTATAAATGGGGTTGGGACCATCAGTTGTGTTGTGCAGAAGTCAGGTGGATACACAGCTGATAGTCCTATTGAATAGACTGTTAGAATTTGTATTATGGAAAGAAAAAAGCAGCTAAGTAAAGAAAAACGAGTGGCCATCATTACTTTACGAAATGAAGGTCAGTCAGTCCGAAAAATTGGGCAAACTTTGAAAGTGTCCCCAAGAGCAGTTGCAAAAACCATCAAGCGCTACAAAGAAACTGGCTCACATGAGGACCGCCCCAGGAAAGGAAGACCAAGAGTCTCCTCTGCTTCTGAGGATAAGTTTATCCGAGTCACCAGCCTCAGAAATCGCAGGTTAACAGCAACTCAGATTAGAGACCAGGTCAATGCCACACAGAGTTCTAGCAGCAGACACATCTCTTCAACAACTGTTAAGAGGAGACTTTGTGCAGCAGGCCTTCATGGTAAAATAGCTGCTAGGAAGCCACTGCTAAAGACAGGCAACAAGCAGAAGAGACTTGTTTGGGCTCTTGTTTGGGCTAAAGAACACAAGTAATGGACATTAGACCAGTGGAAATCTGTGCTTTGGTCTGATGAGTCCAAATTTTAGATCTTTGGTTCCAACCACCGTGTCTTTGTGCGACGCAGAAAGGGTGAACGGATGGACTCTCCATGTCTGGTTTCCACCGTGAAGCATGGAGGAGGAGGTGTGATGGTGTGGGGGTGCTTTGCTGATCACACTGTTGGGGATTTATTCAAAATTGAAGGTATACTGAACCAGCATGGCTACCACTGCATCTTGCAGTGGCATGCTATTCCATCCGGTTTGTGTTTAGTTGGACCATCATTTATTTTTCAACAGGACAATGACCCCAAACACACCTCCAGGCTGTGTAAGGGCTATTTGACCAAGAAGGAGAGTGATGGGGTGCTACGCCAGATGACCTGGCCTCCACAGTCACCAGACCTGAACCCAATCGAGATGGTTTGGGGTGAGCTGGACCGCAAAGTGAAGGCAAAAGGGCCAACAAGTGCTATGCATCTCTGGGAACTCCTTCAAGATTGTTGGAAGACCATTTCCGGTGACTACCTCTTGAAGCTCATCAAGAGAATGCCAAGAGTGTGCAAAGCAGTCATCAAAGCAAAAGGTGGCTACTTTGAAGAACCTAGAATATAAGACATATTTTCAGTTGTTTCACACTTTTTTGTTAAGTATATAATTCCACATGTGTTAATTCATAGTTTTGATGCCTTCAGTGTGAAAAATCTTTAAATGAGGTGTGTCCAAACTTTTGGTCTGTACTGTATATAGATAACAAAACTTGGTACAGGTATTACATGACAATACTTGTTTTACAATATTACAGTAAGTTCCCTACCGTCCCTTACCCCCCCCCCCCCCATGGAGACCTTTCTTTCTCTTTTTTTTATTTCATTCCCCCCTTTCTTTCCTTTTCTTCCATACTTTGCTCCTTTTCTTTTCTTCCCCTACTCCCTTTCCTTCTCTTCCACTTTTCTTATTTCCTTCTTCCCTCTCCACTCCGCCATGCAGTTTACCAAGAGTTTTACTCTACAGTAGTATATATGTGTACTCTAATTAATGCTATTCAACCATGGCTGCCATAATTTATGGAAGTATTCCTGCTTGCTCCTCTTGGTGTAAATACTTTTTTCAAGTTGAATTATATAGTTCGTTTGGGCAATGAATTCTGTAAAATATTAATTTCTTATGATAAAAGAAATATATAATAAGCTTATAAGCTTTGGGAATCATGTTAAGTTTCAGAGAATAACTGAGGGGTTATTTTGAGGATCTTGACAGACAAACCTATAGGGCTCTTGTCAATACGGGTTATTTGGAGATAACTAATGATGAAAGGTCATTAGCCATATGTTTTAAATATGCCAACATGAGGTAATTGTATGCAGTCGAAAATACATATTCCATTACTAGGGTTTTCTTAGTATAGAGAAGCTACTACTGTATCAGCAAATCGCCATATGAAACTGTAAAAATAGTCTCCAATGTATGTCTATTGGGCAAGATGGTATAAAAGCACAGGCAGTTGTATGGAGAGTAGATTCTCATACCTTGAGATCTCCATCACGGACCAGCACCATCACCACGGACTGGATACGTAAGAACTTATAATTGCTTCCTTTCTCTTTTTAACCTGATAGTTCATAACACTTAACAAAAGAAGTATTTCTTTCCATTTTTGTAACCACTTTTTGAATGAACATTAAATAAGCTTTTGTTTTATCCACACAATTCAAAGACTGATTTTCCTTTTATCTTCACCGTGCCCTTATCTAAAATAAGGAAGTGTTCATTTTTCTAACAAATTCACATCTGGACGGGGGCTCCTCTCTAATCCAATATTTTGCGATCAATTTTCTGGTAATAAACAATAATCTCGCAATTGCTATTTTGGTCATGTTGTCTGTTTTTATTTCCTTAAAGGAACTCTAACAGCACAGGATGACTGTTCAAACCAAGTGTTTTCCCTCAATCGTCACCCCCCTCTCAAGGGTCCGATATTCATAGTGCCAGAGAAAGGCGTAGATAAATGGAAACCAAGTACGTGAGAAAGTGAAATTTAAACAATTGGCCCCGCTGTGAAACACCGAGAGCTTGTACTTTGTTTGAACAGTAGTTTCGTGCTGACAGAGTCCCTTTAATAGAGCAATCAATTGGAATGTCAAATCTGCCCCCAACATATACATTTGTATCTCCTAAATCTATAACTTCCTGTATGTCCTTAACAATGGTAAGGAGATATTAAGCGTGTCTATCAGTCATCCTCAGACTGCGGACCATACAGAACTGATGAGAGACAGGCAGTGTCACAAATGAACATTTACATCCAGGTACTTTATAAATGACATGTTCTTTCATTGATGTTTTCTTTCTATTCTTCTCCATCTTGTCCAGACGTCATAATGACTTTTGACATCCACAGCTTGTGTCTACAGACTTCCATCTTCTCCAGTCTTCTGCAACACATCCCAACAAGCAGCCCTTCAAAATAAGAGTCATTATAATGCTCCTAAATAAAAATATCTACCCTAACCTGAATAATTGCCCCTCGCTGTGCTTCCTGAATCAAATATGACCCCCACATTGCCCCTCTTAAGGTATGCTTTCTAAATATCGCCCTCTACTCTAAAATATTTCCTCCACACCATCCCCCTTTATGATTTATAACCACTATACTACTCTCCTTATCAACTACAGCCTCCACACAATTCTGACTTAAGAGCGATGACCGCCACAAATGTCCTCATTATGAATTATAACCACCACACTGTTTTCTCATATTAGTATAACCGCCAGACTGTTGGCCCTTATAAACTATAAAGGCCACACACTCTGCTTTTATGAATTATAACTGCCACACTAACCACCCTTATGAACTTTAACTTTCACACTGCTCCCTTATGAACTATGGCCTCTCCACTGAGTATCCTCACACTGTACCTATCTCCATACCATCCCCCCTTTTTATACCGTCTCCCACAAGCTGTCCCTCTCCATACTATATCCCACATGCTGCCCCCTCTCAATACTTGCCCATCATGCTGCACCCTCTCCATACTGTCCCATACATGATGCCATCTCTCCATAATGACCCCCACAATCTGCCTAATCTCCATACTGTGCACCCCACAAGCTATCATTCTCCATACTGAACTTACAGTGTCCCTTCCACGATGCTCTCTAGCACATTTCTCCCGTCTTACACCATGTTCCCCCATACTGCCCTCTCAAACTAACACCATCACACCAAAATTATAGTCTTCTGTGTCTTCAGTTCCTATGGAGAGCTTACCTTAATGCCATCTTCATCGCCTCTGAGGTACAGCTGTGATGTCAGCAGTATAATAAGGTGACCTCATCATGATCCTACACATCGCGGCTGATGGGGATGAGCGCTCCCTCTCTGCCATGCCAATTGTTTGTGCAATTATGTTCATGTGTATGAGAGTCAGTTTGCAGGAATCTGAGCCAGCCATTAGTGTAACATCCGAATCAGAGAAGTGGTCGAGTTTCACTATTGGCGGAGGGGGGCAAAATGTCGCCCCCTGGGAAACATCTCAGACCGCCACCTGAGGCGAGATGCTCATCTCCCCTCAGGGTGCAAGTACTCCTGTGTTGGGGGACTTCTGACTCTTTCCCGACAGACGATGTCAGGGGAGAGAAGAATCTGGCCGATCCTTTTATTTTCTGTAGAGATAATTCACTGAATGATGATTTAATCAGAGGGTTTCTCATTGAGATCACGGGCAAGGGGGCTGAGCATTCCGGTGTATGAAACTTCACACATTCTGATGAGATTTTTCAAAACTAGTAGAAGGCAAAAATGATGTACCTGCCTATATCAATGGATCAGTGTATAGCTATATATGAATCACTTACATACAGTGCATATCTATATATAATATACACAGAATATGCCCATGTATAATGCACAACTGTGTTTACTACATATGTGTATATAGTATACATTTATATATGTGGGTATGTTTTGTACCTGTGTGTATATATACTGTATATATAACAGGTACATTATATACTAATATATGCTCTACTTGGGGATGGGGTCAGTCCCAGTCTGGATTTGTCAGAGCAGTGATGGCAAGATGCAGCCTGTCAGAGAATACAGGCAGTGATTTAGTGTAAGCTCTATGGTCAGTGCTGTGTGGGTGAGAAACCTTGTCCCTGCGCTGACCACAGTTATCTGAGCTTCGGGATCACAGTAAGTTAATCACTGCTTGTAATATCTGACTGCAGCCAGCTGCCTCCTGTCATTATTGTTCTAAAATGAAAAATTCCCAGCCATTCTTTACTTTTTGTTCTGGGTGAAGTCATGAGGTCAATGAGATCCTGGACGGGCTGGAAGTATGTGCAGGGAGTCGGAGGCAATCTTGCCTTTCATAGTAATTGTAGTGTCTTGTGATGGTGTAGGTGTCTATCTGCCCTTTTTGCCACCTATCTGGTTACGTAAAATGCAATATCCAAGTAGTTGTTGTTGGTGAATTAAGGATAACAATGAACATGTCTTCACTCCACATTGGCAAGTATAATTCCCTCTACCTTGATGGTTTTATCATTTAAAATAGTAATTTTCTTTTCACTTTGACTCTAACACAGACCTTGATTTGTATGTTTCTACAGAAAGAAATTCATGAGAAATGATTTAACCCCACCATCATCTTTTGTGGTCTTTAAAGACTCAACATTGTGAGTAATTTTGACAACATACAATAACATTAATAAAAGATGAACAATTTATATAACTTTTGAATTCAAGTTTAACTTAACTTTTTTCCCACAAAGTTCATTTTCATCAATAGATCTTGACAATAAGTTCCACAATTTGATGTTTTAAAGGGAATCTGTCACCCCCCTGGGAGATATCACACCTCTACTATGGGCATACAGGTGATAGAAAAGTAAGTCTATACATACCTGTATGGCCTATAGTAGAGGTTTGATTGCAGAGAAAAGTGTTTTAATCAATTCTGCTTTCCACGGGCTTGGCATCCGGGGTACGTCAAGAAATCCCTGCTTAACTGTTTATTATTCCCCAAAATCCCACCTATGGGGTTAGTAAAGGAGGAATCTTATAGACGCCTCTCCATTACTAACTTGGGCTTGAAGTGAGCTTGCAATACAAAACTGACATCAACCCCAACACTATTACCCCACTTGCCACTGCATCAGGGCAAGTGTGAAGAGCGAGGCTAAGCACCAGAATTGGTGCATCTTATGGATGCCCCATTTATGGACCAGCTGAGAGGGGGGACCACTTGTCAATTTGTTTTAGGGTCCCCATTTTAATAACCAGTAAAAGCTAAGTATAGAGCGGGGAGCTGATATTAATAGCCTAGGAACCGCCATGGGTATTACCCTCTTCCCAGGCTACAAACATCAGCCCACATCTGTCTGCTTTCCCGGGGCTGGGTATTTAAATATAGGGGAATCCCACTCCATTTTTTTCAGAAAATAATGTACTTTGTAATAAAATACATGTACAGTAAGTTACACACACAAAACACTGATTATACAGTTGTGCTCAAAAGTTTACATAACCCGGCAGAATTTTTGCTTTCTTGGCCTTGTTTCAGAGAATATGAATGATAACAAAAAAAAACATTTTCTCTACTCATGATTATTGGTTGGGTGAAGCCATTTCTTGTCAAACTACTGTGTTTTCTCTTTTTAAATTTTAATGCCAACCAAAAACATCCAAATGACCGTGATCAAAAGTTCACATACCCCAGTTCTTAATACCGTGTATTGCCCCCTTTAAAGGGAATCTGTCACCCCCTGGGCGATATCACACCTCTACTATGGGCATACAGGTGATAGAAAAGTAAATCTACACTTACCTGTATGGCCCATAGCAGAGGTCTGATTGCAGAGAAATCTGTTTTTATGAAGACTGTTTTCCAGAGGCTTGGCGTCCGGGGGATGACAAGCAAACCTCTCCTATCTTCTTAGTATTCCCCTAAATCGCCGCCTCTGGGCTAAATTACCATATGCCCCCCTACCCTGCACGTCACAGGGCCCTGTGACGTGACCTGCTCTGCCTCCCCACCCGCGCATACGCAAAGTGTCGTTCCCATGGAGCGCACTTTGCTTCTCTCCGGCCCCGATTGGCTGCGTACAGTGACTCACCGTCGCTTGCACAATACAAGGCTGTGGCGCAGTACGCAGCCAAACGGGGCCGGAGGGAAACAAAGTGCGTGGGAGGGGAGGCAGAGCAGGGCACGTCACAGGGCCTGTCACACTGACGTGCAGGAGAGGGGGGAAACATGGTAATTTAGCACAGAGGCGGCGATTTAGGGGAATAGTAAGCAGATAGGAGGGGTTTGCTTCGCGTCCCCCAGACGCCAAGCCTCTGGAGAACAGACTTTATAAAACCAGATTTCTCTGCAATCAGACCTCTGCTATGGACCATACAGGTAAGTATAGATTTACTTTTCTATACCCTGTATGGCCATGGTAGAGGTCTGATATTGCCCAGGGGGTGACAGATTCCCTTTAACATCAATGACAGCTTAAAGTCTTTTGTGGTAGTTGTGGATGAGGTTCTTTATTTTCTCAGAAGGTAAAGCTGCCCATTCTTTTGGCAAAAAGCTTCCAGTTCCTGTAAATTCCTGGGCTGTCTAGCATGAACTGCGCTCTTGAGATCTCCCCAGAATGGCTCAATGATATTGAGGTCAGGAGACTGAGATGGCCACTCCAGAACCTTCACTTTGTTCTGCTGTAGCCAATGACAGGTCGACTTGGCCTTGTGTTTTGGATCGTTGTCATGTTGGAACGTCCAAGTACATTCCATGCGCAGCTTCCGGGCTGATGAGTGCAAATTTGCCTCTAGTATTTGCTGATTGAATAAGGTGATGAGGGAATTATCTAAGGTCCTGCAAATCTCCCAACTGAGGACATCAGTATACCATCCTCAGACAGATAGCCTCGTGAAAAGGTTCAATAAAACTTTCAAGAATATGCTGAGGAAGGCTATAGAAAAGGATGGTAGAGACTGAGACTGTCTCCTGCCGTATCTGTTGTTCTCTTTCCGAAAGGTTCCACAGGCCTCCACTGGGTACTCGCCGTTTGAACTCCTGTATGGCCAACATCCACGGGTTCTCCTTGATATAGCAAAGGAAACCTGGGAAGCCGAAGTCACGCCCCACAGGAGCGTCATCGAGCACGTTGCTCTGATGCAGGAGAGGATTGCGAAGATGATGCCCATCGTAAGAGGACATTTCCTCCAGGCACAAGAAGCTGAGGCCAGGGTCTACAGCTGGTCAGCCAGACTGAGACAGTTCAATCCTGGAGACCGAGTCCTCGTGGTAATTCCTACCATGGAAAGTAAATTCTTGGCCAAGTGGCAAGGGCCATATGAGGTGGTGGAAAAGCTTGTGGTAGTGAATTATAAGATTCATCAACCAGGAAGATGTAAACCATACCAAATCTACCTCATCATTCTCATCAAGCCATGGCAAGACAGAGAGTCTGTTGAAACTTCGTGCTTGCTGGTCAAGCCAGAAGGTGAGGTTGGAGGAGTCGCAATAGCGGAGACGCTGACAAAGGCCCAGAAATAGCAGTGTAGGGAATTGCTGCAGAAGAACAGGGACCTGTTCTCAGAATTGCCTGGGTGCACAAAGGTCACATAACACGAGGTTCAGATGGAGTCACATGTGTGGGTGAATTTGAAGCTATATCGAATTCCTGGTGCTCGGCGAGAATTGATCTCCAAGGAAGTGGAGCATATGTTGAAACTTGGGGTCATTGAGGAATCCAAGATCTGATGGTCGAGCCCGATTTTCCTGGTTCCAAAACCCAATGGCGAATGGAGATTCTGCAATGACTATAGGAAGTTGAATGAGATCTCCAAATTTGACTCATATCCAATACCGCATGTCGATCAATTGATCGAGAGGTACATAACCTCCTTGGATTTAACGAAGAGATATTGACAGATTCCCCATGTCACAGGGTACCAAGGAGAAGACTGCATTTTCTACACCGGATGGATGCTTCCAATATGTTCGTTTGGACGGCAGGGGACCCCGGCCATGGACCGAATCCTTGCACCCCATAAGAAATATGCCACAGCATACCTGGATGATATTGCAAACTTCAGCCCAGACTGGGGAAGTCATCTGGAAAAGGTCCAAGCAGTGTTTTATGCTATTAGGAAGGTGGGGTTTTCAATAAATGCAAAAAAGTGTGCCATGGGGAAAGAAGAAACCAAATAGCTGGGTTATGTAGTAGGTAGAGGCGAGATCAAACCCCAAATCGGTAAAGTGGAGGCAATCCAAATCTGGCCAAGACCACTGTTGAAGAAACAAGTTAGAGCCTTTCTAGGAATCGTGGTATACTACAGGAGGTTCATCCCAAACTTCGCCATGATGGACACACCCCTGATTGACTTCCTTAGGGGGACAAAATCAGCAATGGCCAAATGGACTGCAGAAGCGGAGATGGCCTTTCATGAACTAAAAGTGGCTCTGTGTAGACAACTAGTTCTGGTTGCCCCTGACTTCAAGGATGAATTTATAAACCAGACATGCACCTCAGATGTCAGTTTAGGAGCAGTCCTTTCTCAGAAGATACACGAAGAGGAGCACCTGGGACTTTATCTAAGTAGGAAGCTATCCGCATGTGAAATTAATTATTCCATTGTAGTAAAGGAATGCTTGGCCACAAAGTGGACACGTTACTGTACTATCTGCTTGGATGAAAGTTTAAATTGGTATCAGACCATGCCCTACTCAGGTGGATGAGTGAGAAAAAAGAGAAAAATGCTAGTCACCCCCTGGTTTTTAGTCCTACAGGATTTCAGCTTCTATGTGGAACATAGAGCTGGGAAGCTACATGGGAATACTGATGACCCATCAAGAATCCCCTGTCTAGTAGTAGAAGGTGGCAAGCCCCACGGCTTTAGGCAGAGGGGGAAAGTATGTAAGGCAGCTACCAGGTATATAGTTTATGGGAGGTATGTGTCACAGAGATGGTTGTCATCTGTGATGTAATCCTGGAATGTTGCTCTAGTGCACGTAAGCTCTAAGAGGTTTGTTTGGTGGATCCGGGACCAGGTTTTACAGGCAGCCATAAGAGACGGGCGTGGTTATGAGGTTAAAATTGAGTCATTTGTTGGACACATTGTTTGTGTATGGAGTGAGAAGGCCTCTCTGTGTTGTTATCTCCAGACTGAGCCAGTGTTCTCAGCAATATCCAGCTTGTGTGCCCACAGGACTACCTAACCAGATACTTTGGCTAAAGGACTGTCTATTTTGTTTTGCCTGTGCTCAAGGCTGTTTGTTTCCCTTTTGCATCGAAAAACACATGTATATCTTAAATAAACCATTTAAAAAAATGATTTGGGGTCCCCCCTACTTTTGATAACCAGGCCAGGTAAAGCAGGGCTTATATTATCAAGCTGGGAAGATCCTTGGATATTGGCCCTTTCCCAGCCTAAAAAGAAAAGCCAGCAGACACCCCAGAATTGGCGCTACTTATGAGATGCGCCAATTCAGGCACTTTGCCGCCATGAGTATGGACCCATATTCAGCTGGATCTTTTATGCTGAAGGGGGGTCCTGCCTACACACTCCCCTGTGATGACCTCACAAGGGTTGGTGTCCGCCCTTCATGGTTTTATTAAAATTAATATTAACTTCTCGCTGGTTGATCGCAGAAGTGCACAAGTGACGCCATATTTTTTATTACGAATTTACCTTTCTTTAGATACTAGACATGACATGGCTGTCGTCCTTTATTATGGTACTTTTGAGCCACAGCTCACCGGAAGTGCTCACAGATCCAGAAAAATGTGCATATCGTTCCTTATCTAGCCCCTCTGCTAAAAATGTGGGTCCCATCATTATCGGAATTATAGAACTTCCGATATTTCATATTTCATGTCGGTGCCTTAAAGTCTGGAAATTGCAGCTGAGACTGTCCTAGCTATTGTGAATCCTGCCACAGAATTCCTTTGAAGTTTAAGGAGCAGTTCCCTCTTTCATTCAATCTCTACCCATATGCTGAGGTGTCTATTTATCACAGGTGTATGCTATTACAAGCTCCATTTGTATGGTAATTAGTTTGCCACCTCTGGTCTGCACTGCTATTGGCATAGCAACAGCTCCTTAGATTGTGAGCTCCTCTACTGTGACAGATGGTAGATAGGTGAGGTGGGGGCTTGGAGGGGGAGAGATTCTCAATATTTTCTATTTAATATTTTCTATGACATATAGCAATAAAACATTAGTGTCTGCAATATATTGTGTAATGTTGTGTTCAGTAGAAATTGCATAATAAATTGTGCAAGCTAAAATTTTGGGTCTGAAGTAACATTTTTGTTACGGATCCGGGTGGTGGAACCTCTGTGCTGCGGTGCAAGGAGGGACCTGAGGGGCGTAACTAGGTATCAACTCGGACTGCCCAAGGTCGCACGGCGGCTCAATCGACTCCGTGAACCAGGGAAGGACCGAGCAGAGGGACCAGGTGCTACTCTGGGCCAGTCCTTGTATGGGAGCAGGTGACTCCCACGGGTCAGAAGGCAGGGACTGACCGGTACAGCAGATGAGCACGGCAGGCAGGCTGACAGGTGGTCCGGGTAGACGGACTGGCAGACACCACAGGTAACTGGCAGGAGCCTCCAGGTAGGCTGGCTGGTAGGCGCGGCAGGTAACTGATACGTTCTCCGGGTAGGCAGGCAAGCCTGGCCCATAGACAGACTGGCGGGTTTGGACCGTAGGCAGACAGTCGGGCTGGAGAGTGTTCTTGGCTGGCGAAGACAGGTAGACAAGCTGGCGGACGGGACGTCAGGCTGGCAGACAGGTAGACAAGCTGGCGGACTGGACGTCAGGCTGGCGGACTGGACGTCAGGCTAGCGGACTGGACTGGTAGTCAGGCTGGCGGACTGAACTGGAAGTCAGGCTGGCGGACTGAACTGGTAGTCAGGCTGGCGGACTGAACTGGAAGTCAGGCTGGCGGACTGAACTGGTAGTCAGGCTGGCGGACTGAACTGGTAGTCAGGCTGGCGGACTGAACTGGTAGTCAGGCTGGCGGACTGAACTGGTAGTCAGATAGTAAGGTTTTAATATTAGAGTTAGAACTGTCCCATAAGGTTTGCCGTGACGTGGTGGGATGGCTTTTACATTATTTTGATCAAAATGATGTTAACTAAATACACTTTATTATTTATCATTTTTATGCACTTGTGATTTATCCATTTACTTTCAGTTCTTTGGGTATTTTGCTTGTCTTTGGTTTTTCTCTGTCTAGTGGCCTTATGTGAACATGCATTTAAATTTTGCATGCACATCAATTTACGTTTCAGTTCAGACTCCCAGGTTTTTTCTTGATAGACTAGCAGCGGGACCTGAGGGCTGAAGCAGAGTTTAGAACACAGAGCTACAACCTTGCACGGGCACCTCCAATTGGAGGAGGTGCCTTTTATATGAGAAGTCCTCCGGGGACTCCTTAGGATGCCGCGCGTGGCCCCTTTAAGAGGGAGGGAGCGCGTGCCCGGGAAGCTGTGCACGCCGGCAGCAGCAGGAGAGCCGGAAGACGCCGGCAGCAGCAGGAGAGCCGGAAGACGCCGGCAGCAGCAGGAGAGCCGGAAGACGCCGGCAGCAGCAGGAGAGCCGGAAGACGCCGGCAGCAGCAGGAGAGCCGGAAGACGCCGGCAGCAGCAGGAGACCCGGAAGACGCCGGCAGCAGCAGGAGAGCCGGAAGACCCCGGCAGCAGCAGGAGAGCCGGAAGACGCCGGCAGCAGCAGGAGAACCGGAAGACGCCGGGCAAGGAGCGCAGCGGTAAGGGGGACGGAGTTTCTGCCTGTAAGGGGGACGGAGTCTCTGCCTGTAAGGGGGCAGAGACGCAGATGCTACAATTTTAGCTGAATGGAATTTGACTAAATGGAATATTTAATTGTTTCATTCTATTTTTCATTAATTAATGTAAATCACCTCAAGAATTAGCAAACTTCTTTTATATTTTGAAGCCTCCATTCTTTAAACTGGGGTGAATTTTAGAAGATTACAATAACGAGGCCCTTCAAAGTAATTTCCAAAGTAAACAGGTCCCAAAAATGCAGTTTATTTTTACATTTCTTTGAAAATATTAAAAATTGTTGCTAAAATGTTCAGGATGTTTGGTAAATAATGTCATCATAAAGTAGACATGTGGTAAAGGTGGCAGTGAGCTCTTTACCCCTCAGTCTTCATTTTGTGGTGCAGCATGTCTCAAGGTATATATTATCTATAGGCTTACTGCTCTTTACCCTGTGTATCTATGTAAAGATCATTTATTTTTTTTGCCGAGTTAGCCATATTATGGCTTGTTTTTTTGTGGGATGGTTTGGCGTTTTTATTTATAATTTTTTTTTACCGCTTTTTATTCACTTTTTTGTCAGTATGATGAACAAGCGTAATTTTTGTCGTGTTTTTTAGTTATTTTTTTTACAGCCATAGCCAAACGGAATAAATACCGTGACAGATTTATAGAGCGGGTCGTTCCGGACGCGGCGATACCAATTATGTGTACGTATTTTAGTTTATTTTTGTTCTATCACAAACGCCGCATTTTAAGCGGCAAAATGGATTTTAGTAATTTGTGTGCCCTTTTTATGTGTTTTCTTAACTTTTTTACATATTTTATTTCACTTTTTTACTTTTTCACTAAGTCCCACTGTGGGGCATGTGTAATTTTCACTTTCATCGCTTGTCTCATACACTGCAGTACTCCTGACCTGCAGTGCATGAGACCTGTCAGTGAGTCACTGACTCACAGACTGTGTCTGTGACACTCAGCTTCTAGCTGGATCTCCGAGGCCACCGTACCCTGGGATCATCACATTATCTCAGGGTACCATGGTAACCATCGGAAAAAGTGATTCTCACCACTAACCACTTGAATAGCACTGTTACGATTGAAAGCGGCCCTGATCGCCATCGAAACTGCAGGGTGTCAGCTGCCATATACAGCTGACACCAGTGGGAATCGCCTCCGCCGGGTGACGCTATTCACTTATGCCTCATCAACGGATTTTAATGGTGCTAAGGCATAAATACCCTTTATTGCTGCTGTAAAAATGCGCTACCTCGGTCGTTAAGGGTCTAAGCTCCAGCAGTCACGTGTTTTAGTCATGACATCACGGCTGTAGCCTGAAAACAAAGACCAGGGCAGTAGCAAAGAGGAATTGCTGACACTGAGGAGGATGAGTATCCCTGATTTCCCTATTTTTTCCTAGGGCAAGCCTAAGGGCATTACAAGAGTTAACACAGGAATTCCCTTTAAGTAAAATTATTTGATACAATAAAAGCATATATCAAAAAATCACAATGCACTTGTCATACAAGTAAAGAGCACACACCAAACACATCACACAAGCACAGCGCAGACTTGAGAGATGTCACACAAGCACAGCGCAGACTTGAGAGATGTCACACAAGCACAGTGCACAACCCACACAAGTAGATGTGCACATATCAAACAGATCACAAGAATAAGCTGCACACATCTTACAAGTATTCCAACACGCATCTTAGAAGTGCAAGACATACCGGTGAACGGAGGAATTCTGAAGAGACTAGTTAGAATCGCTCTACATTCAGATTCTAAAAATGTCGTTCTGGAGGAATAGAAAAAGATAGATGTTACAATATGTCACCAAATTATTCATTCCATGTGTAGAAGACTTGATGCTGTCCTTATCATAGAGGTCATACAAAATACTAGATATAGTAGTTTTGGTGTAGGGTGCATTCATTTTTGCATCACCGAATTTGGGTA
Source organism: Phyllobates terribilis (assembly GCF_046119375.1). NCBI lineage: Eukaryota > Metazoa > Chordata > Amphibia > Anura > Dendrobatidae > Phyllobates > Phyllobates terribilis. The sequence goes on along the minus strand of NW_027362855.1, from coordinate 5,417,052 downwards.
AAACTGAAGATTTTGTAATGAAACTTATGATATTAACATTACTTTCATGCTGTGGGTGAATAAAATGTTCTGTGAAACTATCTTGTCAGTATTTTGGAAACTGTTCTTGTGTTCAGTGAGGTATTTGTAACGGGTCTGGGAGGTGGAACCTCTGTGCAACTATACAAGGGGGCAGTCCATGTAAGGAAGCGGGTGGCTCCCAGGGAAGACGGGCAGGTAGTCACGGCAAGTGACAGGGACAGTCTCTGGGTAGAGGGGCAGGTAGTCACGGCAAGTCACAGGGACAGTCTCTGGGTAAAAGGACGGGTACTCACGGCAAGTGACAGGGACAGTCTCTGGGTAGAAGGACAGCAGGCAGGTGGCTGGTGAGCGCTCCCAGGTGAGCGGGCGAGAGTCTCTGGACGGGCAGGTGGTCACGGCAAGTGACGGCAGAGCCTCCAGGTAGACTAGCAGACAGGTAGCAGGTGAGCAGGCAAGAGTCTCTGGACAGGCAGGTGGTCACGGCAAGTGACAGCAGAGCCTCCAGGTAGGCTAGCAGACAGGTAGCAGATGAGCGCTCCCAGGTGAGCAGGCGAGAGTCTCTGGACAGGCAGGTGGTCACGGCAAGTGACGGCGGAGCCTCCAGGTAGGCTAGCAGGCAGGTAGCAGATGAGCGCTCCCAGGTGAGCGGGCAGGCTGGTCCATAGACAGACTGACAGGTGTAGGAAAGCAGACCGTCGGACCGCAGGCTAGCAAGCAGGTAAACGGATATCAGACAGGTATCAAGCAGGAATCAGGCAGGTAACTGGCAGGAAACAAGCAGGAATCTGGCAGGTGACTGGCTGGTAACTGGTAACGGGACCTGAGGGCTGAAGCAGAGAGAAGGCTTTGCAACAACATTGCTCGGGCACCTCCATTTTGGAGGAGGTGCCTTAAATATGGGAGGTCCTCCGGCAATTGGCCGGGGACTTCTTAGGACGGCGCGCGCGGTCCCTTTAAGAGAGGGGGAGCGCGCGCGCGCGCGCCCTAAGCACACTGCCGGGGAAGGAGCGCGTGCCGGAAGCAGCGGGGAGAGAAGCGCTGGAGGACGCCACGCCAGGAGCGGGGAGGTGAGAGGGACAGCGTCTCTGCCTAGTACGGGGCAGAGACACCGATGCTACAGTACCCCCCCCTTTAGGCCCCCTCTTTTTTTGGCCAGAAAGAAATTTTTCAAGGAGAAGCGGGGCGTTGATGTTCTCCCTGGGTTCCCAAGTTCTCTCCTCAGGACCAAACCCCTTCCAATCTACCAGAAAAAAGGTCTTTCCTCTTACCCTCTTGGAGGCCAGAATACTCTCTACCTCAAAGACGTCATCAGCGGAAACCGGAGCAGGAGGGGCACCTGGATTATTGGAAAAAGAGTTAAAGACAACGGGTTTGAGGAGAGATACGTGGAAGGAGTTGGGAATTCGTAGGGTGGCCGGGAGTTTTAATTTGTAGGCCACAGGGTTAATTTGCCTGAGGACTTCGAAGGGACCGATGAATCGAGGGCCCAACTTGAAGGAGGGTACTTTGAGCCGCACATGTTTGGACGAGAGCCAAACTTTGTCTCCCGGACGGAATTGAGGCGGATCCAGACGTCTCTTATCAGCATATCTCTTCATCCGCTCAGAGGACAGAAGAAGAGCGGACCTGGTACTCTCCCAAATAGTAGAAAATTCGCTGACAAGAGACTCCGCAGCAGGGTTGTCCACAGAAAAGGAGACAGGGAGCGGAATCCGGAGGTGCTGGCCATAGACAATAAAGAACGGGGACTTGGAAGAGGATTCGCTCTCGTGGTTATTATAAGAGAACTCGGCCCAAGGAAGGAGGTCCACCCAATCAGAATGGTGGGCATTAACAAAGTGCCGGAGATAGCTGGTAAGGATCTGATTGATCCGCTCCACTTGACCATTGGACTGAGGGTGGTAAGCGGAGGAGAAGTCCAGGGTGACGTCCAGCAGTTTACATGTGGCTCTCCAGAAGCGTGAGGTAAACTGAACCCCGCGATCCGACACGATGTGGAGGGGTAGGCCATGGAGACGGAAGATATGGCGAATAAAGTCCTTAGCCAGCTCAGGTGCAGACGGAAGACCAGGCAGGGGAATGAAGTGGGCCATTTTAGAGAAGCGGTCCGCGACCACCCAAATGACAGTACACCCGGCAGAGACAGGAAGATCGGTAATGAAGTCCATAGCGATGTGTTGCCACGGGGCAACAGGTATGGGAAGCGGCAGGAGATGACCAGCTGGTAAGTGTCTGGGAATTTTGTTGCGGCCACAAGATGAACAGGCAGAGACGAAGTCTACCACATCCTTATGCAGGGTAGACCACCAGTAATGCCGGGAAATGAGTTGGAAGGTCTTCTTTTGACCGGGATGGCCAGCTAGTTTAGAAGAATGACCCCAGCGAAGAACCCTCTCACGGTCTGGAGGCGCCACGAACGTCTTGCCGGGTGGAAGACGAGTCAAATCCAAGGGGGCCACATTCATCACCTTGGAGGGGTCGATAATGTGCATAGGCTCCTCCTCTTGGTCGGAGGACAGGAAGGATCGGGACAAGGCATCAGCTTTGACATTTTTGTCCGCCGGGCGGAAATGAAGGATGAAATCGAAGCGGGCAAAGAACAAAGACCACCGGGCTTGACGTGGATTAAGTCTCTGGGCATTTTGGAGATATGCCAGGTTCTTGTGATCCGTATAGATGATCACCGGGTATAGAGCCCCTTCAAGCAGGTAACGCCACTCCTCCAGCGCCAATTTAACGGCAAGCAGTTCTCGGTCTCCTATGGAGTAATTGCGCTCAGAGGAGGAGAAGATTTTAGAGAAAAAGCCGCAGGTTACCATTCTCCCGGAGGAAGACTTCTGGGTGAGCACCGCTCCGGCACCAGAGGAGGAGGCATCAACCTCCAGGTAGAACTGTTTGTTGCAGTCCGGACGGTGCAGCACAGGGGCAGAGGAGAAGGCTTGTTTCAGGGAAAGGAAGGCCTCCTCAGCTTCGGATGACCATACCTTGGGATTTGCTCCCTTACGGGTGAGCGCAGATATGGGCGCAGTCCGTGACGAGAAGTGAGGAATGAAGAGACGATAGTAATTAGCGAAGCCCAGGAATCGCTGTATCGCCTTCAAGCCCTCCGGACGGGGCCACTTTAGGACAGCAGAGAGCTTCTCGGGATCCATTCGCAAGCCTGTCTGGGAGATAACATAGCCCAAGAAAGGAAGAGAGGTCTGCTCAAAAAGGCACTTCTCGTATTTAGCATAGAGGTGGTTCTGCCTGAGCCTAAGCAGGACCTGACGAACATCCCTCCGGTGCGTGGGAAGATCCGGAGAGAAGACCAAGATGTCGTCCAGGTATACCACCACGCAGGAGTAAAGAAGGTCACGGAAGATGTCGTTGACCAGTTCTTGGAAGACGGCGGGAGCATTGCAGAGACCGAAGGGCATCACACGGTACTCATAGTGTCCGTCCCGGGTATTAAATGCTGTTTTCCACTTGTCTCCCTGACGGATATGGACCAGGTTATAAGCTCCACGTAGATCCAGCATGGAGAAGATCCTGGCGCCTTTAAGACGATCAAATAACTCAGAGATGAGCGGAAGGGGGTATTTATTTTTAACCGTGATCTGATTGAGTCTTCTATAGTCAATACAGGGGCGTAGCGAGCCGTCTTTCTTTTTGACAAAGAAGAATCCGGCTCCAGCCGGGGAGGTAGATTTCCGGATAAATCCCCTAGCCAGATTCTCTTCAATGTACTCAGACATGGCCCGGGTCTCGGCTGCAGACAACGGGTAGATACGCCCACGGGGAGGAGTGGTGCCAGGTACCAGGTCGATCGGGCAGTCATATGGCCTATGGGGTGGCAATGTCTCTGCTTCCTTCTTACCGAAGACGTCCGCATAGGGCCAGTAAGGAGCCGGGAGACCTGGTAAATTAGCTGGAGTAGGCGGAGGGCGAACTGGGCGGACCGGAACCAGGCAGGTCCTATGGCAGTCTGGACCCCATCGGAGTACTTCACCGGATCGCCAGTTCAACACGGGTTCGTGTGTCTGGAGCCAAGGTAGACCTAGCAACAGGGAGTGAGAAAGTCCGGACAACACATGGAATGAGATTTCCTCAGAGTGCAGCATTCCCACCTGCAGGGTTATGTGTTCAGTGACGAGCAGGATGGTCTCCGAGAGAAGTCTTCCATCCACGGAGGCGACTGATAATGGTTCATCCAGGGACTTGGTGGGAATACGGTATCTCTCTACCAGAGACTGGGAGATGAGGTTTCCAGCAGCTCCAGAATCCAGGTGGGCCAGTTCAAAGTGACGGTTTTCTCCCCAAGCAATAGAGACCGGTAAAGTCAGAGACGGAGAGGGCTTACTTTTGTCTAGGACGACCTCTCCGAGCGGTCCTAGACACTGGCGTTTCCCGGCTTCTCCGGGCAGGAACGGATGAAGTGCTCCATACTGCCACAATAGAAACAGCTTCCCTCGGCTCGGCGAGATTCTTGGCGAGATTTGACCATCTTGGTCTGGTCGATCTGCATAGGTTCAGGCGAGGGCGCCCGCGGAGTGACTGATTGAGAGGCAGGTCTCAGGGAAGTAGGAGCAGAGCAAGAAAAGTCTTTCTCCCGGGTAGTCTCTTTGGCACGTTCTTGGAACCGGATGCCAATCCGCGTAGCTAGTGACACCAGGTCATCCAGAGTGGTAGGAATGTCCCGACCAGCTAACTCGTCCTTAATCCGACCGGAAAGACCCTCCCAGAAGACGGACACCAGAGCCTCATTTTCCCAGGCAAGCTCAGAAGCGAGGGTGCGGAACCGTATGGCATATTGGCCCACGGTGAGACTCCCTTGGCGAAGACGTAGCAGTGAGGAGGCAGAAGAGGTTTTCCGTCCAGGTTCATCGAAGACTTTCCGGAAAGCAGCGAGGAAAGAGGAAAGACGGCAGGTCGGACACCAGGGGATCCCCTCTCTCCCACAGGGGATTTAGCCATGCCAGTGCCTCCCCAGTAAGATGGGACATGAGGAAGGCCACCTTGGCTCGATCGGAGATGAACTGATATGCCAATAGCTCAAAGTGCAGGGTGCACTGGTTTATGAAACCCCGAGCTAAAGTAGGTTCGCCGGCAAAGCGTGGAGGTGCCAGAAGCCGAGGTCCATAGTCGGGTACCATGAAGGGACTGGATTGCGGTACCGCAGGAATGGGCACGGCTGGACCAGAGGTAGACATAGACAAGTCACACAATGCGCCTAGACGAGAGTTAACGGACCGTAGATAGGACAGTACCACCTCCTGCTGAGTTTTCTGACGTAAGACTTCCTGGTGCAGATCGGAGATCTGGGGGCCACCGGGTTCCATGGCCCGAGCAAACTAACGGGTCTGGGAGGTGGAACCTCTGTGCAACTATACAAGGGGGCAGTCCATGTAAGGAAGCGGGTGGCTCCCAGGGAAGACGGGCAGGTAGTCACGGCAAGTGACAGGGACAGTCTCTGGGTAGAGGGGCAGGTAGTCACGGCAAGTGACAGGGACAGTCTCTGGGTAAAAGGACGGGTACTCACGGCAAGTGACAGGGACAGTCTCTGGGTAGAAGGACAGCAGGCAGGTGGCTGGTGAGCGCTCCCAGGTGAGCGGGCGAGAGTCTCTGGACGGGCAGGTGGTCACGGCAAGTGACGGCAGAGCCTCCAGGTAGACTAGCAGACAGGTAGCAGGTGAGCAGGCAAGAGTCTCTGGACAGGCAGGTGGTCACGGCAAGTGACAGCAGAGCCTCCAGGTAGGCTAGCAGACAGGTAGCAGATGAGCGCTCCCAGGTGAGCAGGCGAGAGTCTCTGGACAGGCAGGTGGTCACGGCAAGTGACGGCGGAGCCTCCAGGTAGGCTAGCAGGCAGGTAGCAGATGAGCGCTCCCAGGTGAGCGGGCAGGCTGGTCCATAGACAGACTGACAGGTGTAGGAAAGCAGACCGTCGGACCGCAGGCTAGCAAGCAGGTAAACGGATATCAGGCAGGTATCAAGCAGGAATCAGGCAGGTAACTGGCAGGAAACAAGCAGGAATCTGGCAGGTGACTGGCTGGTAACTGGTAACGGGACCTGAGGGCTGAAGCAGAGTGAAGGCTTTGCAACAACATTGCTCGGGCACCTCCATTTTGGAGGAGGTGCCTTAAATATGGGAGGTCCTCCGGCAATTGGCCGGGGACTTCTTAGGACGGCGCGCGCGGTCCCTTTAAGAGAGGGGGAGCGCGCGCGCGCCCTAAGCACACTGCCGGGGAAGGAGCGCGTGCCGGAAGCAGCGGGGAGAGAAGCGCTGGAGGACGCCACGCCAGGAGCGGGGAGGTGAGAGGGACGGCGTCTCTGCCTAGTACGGGGCAGAGACGCCGATGCTACAGTATTAACTAAACTCCTACTTTTTAAAGTGGTTGTAGTCGCTTTATGCTGAGCACAGTAAAAAAAAAATGATATTTATACATGCCACACACTTACATGTATGTTACATACATTATTTTATCACCCTGAATAACCAGTATTTCCTTTAATTACTGTACAGAGGGAGATTCCGATGGAGACTACCCCAACCCCTATGACAGGCCTGCGCTTTTGAGCATAGGTAAGTACTGCATATTACCATTCCATGTTTCTTAACCCTTTCCTGTGGTAATCAGTATTAACCTTCCTGACAACCCCATTTTTCATGTCTGACACTTCACTTTAAGTGGTAAAGACATTGAAATGCTTCTGCTTCTGCCAGTGATTCTAAGATTGTTTTGGTAAAACATTGTACCTGTTGCCACTGATAAATTAATACATTTTATTTTTATTCATAAAAATATTTAAAACTTTCAGAAAATGTAAAAAAATTGCAATTTTTAAACTTAGTTGTATACCCTTAATAAAACATTAATGTCTGCAATATATGGGGCAATGCTGTGTTCCATTTTTCATTAATTAATGTAAATCACCTCAAGGATTAGCAAACTTCTTTTATATTTTCAAGCCTCCATTCTTTAAACTGGGGTGACTTTTAGAAGATTGCAATAACGAGGCCCTTCCAAGTCATTTCAAAAGTGAATAGGTTCCTAAAATGCAGTTTATTTTTACATTCCTAAAATGTTCAGGATGTTTGGCAAATAATGTCATCATAAAGTAGACATGTGGTAAAGGTGGCAGTGAGCTCTTTACCCCTCAGTCTCCATTTTGTGGTGCAGCATGTCTCAAGGTATATATTATCTATAGGCTTACTGCTCTTTACTCTTTATCGGCTTCCGATATACTGTATCTATATAAATGTCCTTTATTTGTGGGATCATCTCTGAGCTAGAAGACTTGGTGCTGTCCTTAACAACCACAGAGGTCATACAAAATACTAGATATAGTAGTTTTTGTGTAGGGTGCATTCATTTTTGCATCAACTAATTTGGGTAAAACTGAAGATTTTGTAATGAAAGTTATGATATTAACATTACTTTCATGCTGTGGGTGAATAAAATCTTTTGTAAAACTATCTTGTCAGCATTTTGGAAACTGTTCTTGTGTTAAGTGAGGTATTAAATAAAATCCTACTTTTTGAAGTGGTTATAGTCGCTTTATGCTGAGCACTGAAAAAAAAGATATTTCTATATATTTAATATATCACACACCTACATGTTACATACATTATTTTATTACTCTGACTAATCAGCATTTCCTTTAATTACTATACAGTGGAAGATCCTGAGTGCAAGGAGCCTACCCTTACAAAAATTGGTATGTATTGCACATACCATTCCATGTTTCTTAGCCCTGTCCCGTGGTAATGAGTATTAATCCTGACAGCCCCATTTTTCAAGTCTGAAATTTCACTTTTTGTGGTAAAGACTTTGAAATGCTTCTGCGTCTGCCAGTGATTCTGAGATTGGGATTTTCTTTTTGTAAAACATTATACCTGTTGCTACTGGTAAATTTAGATTACCGTAATAGTTTTTGATTTATTCATGAAAATATCAAAAATGTTCTGAAAATTGTGAAAAATGTGCAATTTTTAAACTTAATTGTATACCCTTAATGACATATACTGTATATAGCTATAAAACATTAGTGTCTGCTTCATATGATGTAATGCAGCTTCAGGAAAAATCGCATAATAAATTGTGCAGGCTAAAATTTGTGTCTGAAGTAACATTTTAGCTGAATGGAATTTGACTGAATGGTATTTTTAATTTTTTCATTCCATTTTGCATTAATTAACCCCTTTATGGACTTGGACATATCCATATGTCCAGGTTGCCTAGTACTTAACAATATTGGACGTATGAATACGTCATGGCGATCACCCGCACACAGAGAATGTGCAAAAAAAAAATGTGAAATAAAGTAAATAAAAATTTGAAAAAAAATTTAAAATCTAAAAAATATCACAAAATAGTTAAAAAATATATATAATGTATGCATAAATCTTTTTTATGAGAAAATAAACAAACAAAAAAGTGCACATATTTCGTATCTCTGCGTCCGAAACGACCTGACCTATAGAAACTGTCCCACCAGTTAACCCCTCAAAAAAAAGAGTCAAAAAACAATGCTTTATCATCATATGGCTGATCAAAAAGCGGTATAAAATGCGATCAGAAAGACGAATGTAAGCAAAATGGTATAGCGGAAAACGTCATATTGTCCCGCAATAAATAAGCTGCCATATAGCTAAATCAGCGGAAAAATAAAAAGTAATAGCTCTCAGAATAAAGCGATGCAAAAATAATTATTTTTTCATTGCTCAATGATTAAATGACCACCTGATCTGAAACGCATCGGCTCTGGCAAGACCCCGTTGGGGGCTGTGACATTGTGCCACATGCTTGTTTGTATTTTAACTTGCTGCAATAAGGATTACTTGGATTTTATGGAACTCCTGAAGCTGGATGCATAACTTTCTTTGATTGATGGAAAAATTATAGCTCTCAAAATATGGTGATGTAAAAAAAAAGCATCTTTTAGTGTGTGACAGCTGCCAAACAAAAAGAAAACTATATAAATCTGATATCACAGTAATGTTAAGACCCGGACCTTCAGGAGGGGAATGCATGGCATTATTATGCATTGTTTTCCTCTCCTGAAAGGGTTAATGTGGCTGGAATGGTTTCCCGCCATGCTGGGGATTGGTTCAGGTAGCCAGCCTGTCAGTGAGGTGTCGCAGGGGGAAGACTACTTCTTCCCTATGCGACAGCTGCTGATAGGGTCCTAATATTTATTAAACATTGGTGGTGCAGGGTATTAAAGATGGCAGCGCCTGAGGAGAGTGTCAGTCCTCAGACGCTGCTCATCTAGTACTGCTGCCCTGCCCGCCCTCCCTACATATATGATTATATTCGTCACGGCCTTGGGGTTAGTGGTTCAGGAGACTGAATGGACAGCAGGTTGGTAAGGTAAACGGACTTGAGCTTATGGCTAAGCTGCGGTGTTAGAAGAGTTTTATTAAAGTTAGGGTTTTTTAAGTATAAGAATTTTTAATAAAGGCCATGGCCATAAATTTTTCCAACCAAATCTGCATATGTCATGTTTATTGAGTGTGGTAAATAATAGGTTTTTTGAAAGTAAGGTTAATATGCAGTATAATGCCATTACACCGACCAGAAAAAGAAAGTCGTCTAATCACTTATACTGCACCAGGAACGGAGTAAAAAATGAATAAAACCAATTCTTCACCTGCTATTGTTTATTTTGCCTTCCAAAGATCGCAGTAAGGGTTGGCTCACATTTATTCTGCGCTGGCAGTTCGCTGAGTGCTTACACTGGGGTTTCCATGTAAATCTCTGAAATATGTGATTCAGACGGAACCCCGACAAATACTCCCTAGAATAAGGGAGATAGAGGCCCTGTGGTCGCTGTCTGGCTTATGATCCTGCGGTGTCCGTCTTTTTAGGCGTGCATAAAAGTAAGGACAACGCTGAACAGAGGCTAGATGGAATCCAGAGTATTTCTGCTGCCTCATTATAATGAGAGGCTCCCTCTGGGGTTTCATCTATGTCAGGCAAAAGGTATTTTTTCCCTAATTTTAAAAATGAGAGATGTTTTAAAAAAGAAAACCCCCCACCCCCTATCCGTTTGTAAGAAGACATAGAACTGCAGTGCTGGCCCCCACCCTAAGAATTTTTATTATCCTCGTAAAGCCTCAGTGCAGAGCAGCTTCTAGTTCAAAATAGTTATTCCCTCCAAAATTCTATTGTTTAGCTGGACAAACAGTTAATGTAGAATTTAAAAACGCACATGACGGTCACTAACCCAGGGACCAGAGTTTTGGAATGTTCACATTTTCCTGGTTACAATGATAAATTTTTCATAACTGGGATACCCCCAGAAATCGAGGAATTGGTTTCTTAGCTTCTGAGCATCATAGAGAGGTCCTGTTTAATATCCATCTGCATGAAAATTAGTGACGGCCAACATGATGTCTCCATCTCGGATGTGGGACCCCTCCACACCAAGATATGAAATCTGAAGGTTTCTATGATCTATGCAGCTGGGTGGTTTCACAAAACCGAGCCCCCGTGTGAGGTAGACAAAATGGGCGGTTCCTAATAATTTGGCCCTGTTACTAAAAAGCAAATCGGCCATTTTCAGGTCATTCTTCTCAGGGACGCCAGACGCACGCACATCACGCTGCACGGAAGAATCACGTCTAATTTCCGGGGAGCCGTCCCCCCCACAGAATCTGAGACCATCACCTCGTGGCGCAGGTTTTGCTATTACTTATCCCTTTTATTTTAAATAACTGTTTTATGCATACATGTAAATTGTCTCCTTTATAATATCTTGTATATATTTTGTAAACACTGCCCCCCTTTGGGAGTAAATCATAATTATTTACCAGTTTCGTCTTCTTGTCCTATGTCGAGCAAACACGTTCCTCACCCGCTATTTCACGTTACCTACCAGGTACCCGATCCACCTGTTAAGCGATCGGTGGTGGCAGTATACCAGTATTTATGTGATATTGTGGTTTGAGGGTGGCTGGTCGGAGGTATATATACGTTCCTGGAAGGAACTGGTGGTATATATACGTCCTGTCACATCACGAGCCGCAATAGTCGACATAAACTAGAGCAGCTGCACCCGTGCTTATCCTCGGTCAATACCGTGCTTGACCAGCAGGATAAGGGGGCGCCAGAGAGCTGCAAGGTCTGACCCAAGAGTGGGTGTCGTTTTCCTGACAATTTGGTGGCAACCGGTGGGATCATAGGACATTAGTGATCGGGTTTGAGCAATCATTCCTCTCACTAAAAACTTGCACAAAAGTTTTGGAAGATCGAACTCAGTGTTTATTAGATCTGAGACAATACTGTATGTGTAGCAGTTGCCCCTACCCTTCTTCGTTTTTTCTTTTCTATTTTTATTTTGGTGATCATGGTCGTAGTTGGGGAGTCCTGGTACAGCCAGCAGAAAAAGGACACTCTTATTGGAATATGTATAACCAAAGGCATTGACCCCCATGGCAAAAGCAGAGAACAAATGATTGCTGAACTGTTACAAGATGCTGCAGAGCCCGTCCGACAGCAGAGCCCTGATGATGGGGCGGCCAGCCAAGACCCGGATGGCGCTGCTGCAGGGGTCCAACCTGTGATTGCCAGCCATACCTGCAACCAGGGTAGTGTGGAACCCCAACTGCAGATGGCCTTGGAGGAGCTCGCCGCAGACGATCGTGATGGATGACTGCAGCTGATCCTGAAATTCCAAGAGCGAGCAGAGCAACAGGCCCAAGCTGACCGAGAGGCTGCTGAGCGACAAGCTGACCGAGAGGCTGCTGAGCGACAAGCCCAAGCTGACCGAGAGGCTGCTGAGTGACAAGCTGACCGACGACACCAGCTGGAGCTAGCCCGGATTCAGAAGGAGTCGCCCTCTACGCAGACCCGTGAGTCCAACGGTGCCAGCTGCTTTAAACCCCGTCCTGAGCACTTCCCTGTGATGGAAAAGGATGGGGACTTGGACACATTTCTGCGAGGCTTTGAAAAGGCCTGCAGGCAGTATCGACCAATGGGCAAGATATTTAACTCCAGGGCTCCGAGGAAAAGCCTTGGAGGTGTTCGCTTCACTCCTTCGAGAACAAGATGGAGACTATGAGGCCGTCAAGCAGGCCCTGATAAAAAAGTACCAGCTGACTCCGGTGGTTTACCGGAAAAAGTTCAGAGCCCTCCAACGTGGACCACATGACACCTACAGAACCAACTTTAAGCAGTGGATCCAAGGACTGTCAGCGACCACCTTTGAGCAGCTAAAGGATCTGATGGTGAAAGACCAGTTCCTGCATCTGTGTCCGACTGAGGTACGGCAGTTCGTGATGGATCGGGAGCCACCAGATTCCAATAAAGCAGCGCAGATCGCAGACACCTTCGAGGCCAACCGGAGACCAGAGGTGCGGAAGCCGGTCGTCACCAGCTGGAAAGGGGGTAAGCCATCAACCACCATCCCTGCCCCTGCCAGCCGACCTTCCGGAGGCCTTTTTCCCGTTACCAATGCCCGGCCTGCATCTGATGCCCGCAGGTGTTATTCCTGCAACCAGACTGGTCATCTCAGCGCCACTTGCCCAGAGAAGCAGAGGATGAACCCCCCATCCAAGGCCCCAGGGCCTAATGCCTCAGTTCTTTTGGTGGGTGGGCCGGTTGGGAGGGCCTGTGAAAACTTTCAGTCTGTCAGGGTGGGGGACACTCTCACTGTAGGCCTCAAGGACACTGGGGCCGAACGAACCCTCATCCGACCTGAACTGGTGTCCACTGAAGAGCTTATTCCGGGAAAGACCCTGACTGTCACCGGGATTGGGGGCGTCCGATGCCCCTTGCCCATGGCCCGGGTTTTTATTGATTGGGGTGCGGGGAGTGGGGTGAAGGAAGTGGGAGTATCCAAAAACCTACCTGCAAATGTTTTGTTGGGAACTGATTTGGGGAGGATGCTTGCTTATTATGTCCCTAACACCCCTCCCAGATCTGATACGGTTGGTAAGGTTAATGCTGATACTGTGAATGTCAATGCTTTACATGATGATGATGATGATGATGATGATTTGGAAGGTGCAGGAGAACTCAGCCATGTCACTCTGCGGGGTGATGTTGCTGAGGATCCCCTAGCAGGAGCAAAGGTCAGTGCCAAGGGTAATGGGGAGAGGCACGAGGACCATGAAGCAGGTGGTGCTGTGCCAGCGACCAGTGTCACAACAGAAGGTGACCTGGCTGATAGTCGCTGCCCCATACGTAGCCCTGTGCCTGAGGTAATGGAGGATGATGGAGAAGTAGTTCTCATGGCCTCGCAGGCTAATGAAATGGTGTTATTCCCCGGGGAGACGGCCTATATAGCCGCTGTTACCCGCAGTCAGAGTCCCCAGAACGCAAGTAACGCCCTGCCTTCTGGACCCTCCTCGGACAGAGGAATAACAGGATCAGGTATGGACCCAGAGCCAGTCCCAGAGGGTCCCAGTGAGGACGTGGCCTTAACCTCACTTCTGCCTTCCTCCAGCCAGGAGTTTCAGGCAGCTCTGCACTCAGATGCTAGCCTGGAGACGTTAAGGAGCCTCGCTGAGAAACCCACCTCCGAGTCGGATAAGGAGGGGGGTGTTCTGGGACCAAGGGAGGTTGTACCGGGAGACAGTTCCCTGTACACCCCAACAGGAGTGGCTGAGGGAAAGACAGCTGGTCGTCCCCTACCAATTCAGGGATGAGTTGTTGCGGATCGCCCATGAAATTCCACTCGCTGGACACTTGGGGGTCAGCAAAACCAAGGCCCGGCTGTCTCATCACTTTTATTGGCCCAAAATGAGGACAGATGTGGTGAACTACTGTCGCTCCTGTACCACGTGTCAAAGAGTGGGAAAGTCAGGGCCGGCCCCCAAAGCCCCCCTGATCTCTTTGCCAGTGATAGAGGAGCCTTTCCAGAGGATTGCTGTGGACCTTGTGGGACCACTGGCCATGCCCCGCAGCTCTGGAAAATGTTTCATCCTTACCGTGGTAGACTATGCTACCCGGTATCCGGAGGCAGTAGCCCTGTCCTCAATTAGGGCGGATAAGGTGGCGGACGCCCTCTTGGCCATCTTTTCGCGAGTAGGATTTCCCAGGGAGATGCTTACCGACCAGGGGACTCAGTTCATGTCACGCTTAATGGAGGCTCTATGTAAGAAAATGCAGGTGCAGCATTTGGTATCGAGCGCGTATCACCCACAGACCAATGGTTTGTGTGAGCGATTCAACGGTACCCTCAAACAGATGTTAAAAATGCTGGTTGAAACCCAGGGTCACGACTGGGAGCGTTACCTCCCACACCTGCTATTTGCTTACAGAGAGGTTCCACAGGCCTCGACGGGGTTCTCCCCCTTTGAGCTCCTGTATGGCAGGCGTGTCCGAGGACCCCTTGGGTTGATAAGGGAATTCTGGGAAGAAGAGCCGAGCTCCCCAGGAGTGTCCATCGTGGAGTATGTCATGCGCTTCCGTGACAAGATGCAGACCTTGACGCAGTTGGTGCATGACAACATGGCGCAAGCCCAGGCTGACCAGAAGCATTGGTACGACCAGAACGCCCGAGAACGGACCTACCAGGTGGGTCAGAAGGTGTGGGTGCTGGTCCCCGTACCAAAGGACAAGCTTCAGGCGGCCTGGGAAGGCCCGTACGTCATTCACCAACAGCTCAACCCGGTCACCTACTTGATCACACTTGACCACGAGCGGGGTAGGCGGAAGGCGTTTCACGTTAATATGATGAAGGCTCATCAATAACGTGGAACCTGCGTCCTACCGGTCTGCAACCTCCCCGAGGATGGGGAGGATGACCCCCTCTTGGACATGCTCGCCCAAGCGAAGGCCAGCGGGTCCCTAGAGGATGTAGAGCTAAGCGACTTGCTATCCGCAAACCAGAGGTCTCAGATGCAAGCAGTGCTGAAACCCTTCCAAGCAGTGTTCACCAACCTGCCTGGCAGGACTGAAGTGGCGGTCCATGAAGTGGACACCGGGAATCATGCCCCACTCCGGCGGACAGCCTATCGAATCTCCGACGAGGTGCAGCATGTCATGCGCCAGGAGGTCGAGGAGATGCTGCAGATGGGGGTGATTAAGCGATCCAAGAGCGCGTGGGCCTCACCTGTAGTCCTGGTGCCAAAGAAGGACCGAACCACCCGGTTCTGTGTGGACTACAGGGGGCTCAACGCTATCACAGTCTCTGATGCACAACCAATGCCACGCATTGAGGAGCTGCTGGAGCGGTTAGCCAGTGCGAGCTATCTCTCCATTATGGATTTGAGTCGGGGATATTGGCAGATTCCCTTGAGCCCCGGGGCCCAGGAGAAGTCCGCCTTTATCACCCCCTTCGGATTGTATGAATCCACGGTCATGCCCTTCGGCATGAAAAATGCCCCTGCCACGTTCCAGCGAATGGTCAACCACCGGCTCCAGGGACTGGAGAGGTACGCAGTGGCGTACCTGGATGACATTGCCATCTTCAGTCCCACCTGGGAGGATCACCTCGAGCATCTGCAGCAGGTGCTCGGGCGCATTCACCAGGCGGGCTTGACCATCAAGCCGGGAAAGTGCCAGATGGGCATGAACGAGGTCCACTACCTGGGGCACCGGGTAGGTGGGGGTACTCTGAAGCCAGAGCCTGGAAAGGTGGATGCTATCGTGTCCTGGCCCACCCCCAGGACCAAGAAGCAGGTGCAGTCCTTCTTGGGCACCGCAGGGTACTATAGACGCTTTGTACAGGACTATAGTAGCCTTGCGAAGCCCTTGACAGACCTCACCAGGAAGAGCCTACCCCATTCCATCAAATGGACAGATGAATGTGAGGTGGCCTTTAGGGCGTTGAAGACTGCCTTGAGCAGATCCCCTGTGCTAAAGGCGGTTGACGGCACACGGCCACTCTTAGTACAGACCGACGCCAGTGAGTTTGGCCTCGGTGCTGTACTCAGCCAGGTCGACGCGGGGAACCAAGAACACCACGTGTTGTACCTAAGCCAGAAACTGCTGCCGAGGGAAGTGGCCTATTCCACCATAGAGAAGGAGTGCCTGGCCATTGTATGGGCCCTCAACCGCTTACAGCCTTACTTGTACGGGCGCCCCTTCACTGTCGTGACTGACCACAACCCCCTGAGTTGGCTGCACACCATGTCAGGTGCCAACGGAAGGTTGTTACGCTGGAGCCTCACACTCCAGCAGTACGACTTTACCGTTCAACACCGCAAGGGCAGCGAGCATGGCAATGCCAATGGGTTGTCCCGGCGAGGGGAGCCTCCAGACATACGCTTGGAGGAGTACCAGAAGGTCCTACCTCCATAGCGCAGTCTAAAAGGGGGAGGTGTCAGGCAAAAGGTATTTTTTCCCTAATTTTAAAAATGAGAGATGTTTTAAAAAAGAAAACCCCCCACCCCCTATCCGTTTGTAAGAAGACATAGAACTGCAGTGCTGGCCCCCACCCTAAGAATTTTTATTATCGTCGTAAAGCCTCAGTGCAGAGCAGCTTCTAGTTCAAAATAGTTATTCCCTCCAAAATTCTATTGTTTAGCTGGACAAACAGTTAATGTAGAATTTAAAAACGCACATGACGGTCACTAACCCAGGGACCAGAGTTTTGGAATGTTCACATTTTCCTGATTACAATGATATATTTTTCATAACTTGGATACCCCCAGAAATCGAGGAATTGGTTTCTTAGCTTCTGAGCATCATAGAGAGGTCCTGTTTAATATCCATCTGCATGAAAATTAGTGACGGCCAACATGATGTCTCCATCTTGGATGTGGGACCCCCCCACACCAAGATATGAAATCTGAAGGTTTCTATGTTCTATGCAGCTGGGTGGTTTCACAAAACCGAGCCCCCGTGTGAGGTAGACAAAAATTCCTAATAATTTGGCCCTGTTACTAAAAAGCAAATCGACCATTTTCAGGTCATTCTTCTCAGGGACGCCAGACGCACGCACATCGCGCTGCGCGGAAGAATCACGTCTAATTTCCGGGGAGCCGTCCCCCCCACAGAATCTGAGACCATCACCTCGTGGCGCAGGTTTTGCTATTACTTATCCCTTTTATTTTAAATAACTGTTTTGTGCATACATGTAAATTGTCTCCTTTATAATATCTTGTATATATTTTGTAAACACTGCCCCCCCTTTGGGAGTAAATCATAATTATTTACCAGTTTCGTCTTCTTGTCCTATGTCGAGCAAACACGTTCCTCACCCGCTATTTCACGTTACCTACCAGGTACCCGATCCACCTGTTAAGCGATCGGTGGTGGCAGTATACCAGTATTTATGTGATATTGTGGTTTGAGGGTGGCTGGTCGGAGGTATATATACGTTCCTGGAAGGAACTGGTGGTATATATACAGTACAGACCAAAAGTTTGGACACACCTTCTCATTTAAAGATTTTTCTGTATTTTCATGACTATGAAAATTGTACATTCACACTGAAGGCATCAAAACTATGAATTAACACATGTGGAATTATATACTTAACAAAAAATTGTGAAACAACTGAAAATATGTCTTATATTCTAGGTTCTTCAAAGTAGCCACCTTTTGCTTTGATGACTGCTTTGCACACTCTTGGCATTCTCTTGATGAGCTTCAAGAGGTAGTCACTGGAAATGGTCTTCCAACAATCGTGAAGGAGTTCCCAGAGATGCTTAGCACTTGTTGGCCCTTTTGCCTTCACTCTGAGGTCCAGCTCACCCCAAACCATTTTGATTGGGTTCAGGCCTGGTGACTGTGGAGGCCAGGTAGCGTAGCACCCCATCACTCTCCTTCTTGGTCAAATAGCCCTTACACAGCCTGGAGGTGTGTTTGGGGTCATTGTCCTGTTGAAAAATAAATGATGGTCCAACTAAACGCAAACCGAATGGAATAGCATGCCGCTGCAAGATGCTGTGGTAGCCATGCTGGTTCAGTATGCCTTCAATTTTGAATAAATCCCCAACAGTGTCACCAGCAAAGCACCCCCACACCATCACACCTCCTCCTCCATGCTTCACGGTGGGAACCAGGCATGTAGAGTCCATCCATTCACCTTTTCTGCGTCGCACAAAGACATGGTGGTTGGAACCAAAGATCTCAAATTTGGACTCATCAGACCAAAGCACAGATTTCCCTGGTCTAATGTCCATTCCTTGTGTTCTTTAGCTCAAACAAGTCTCTTCTGCTTGTTGCCTGTCCTTAGCAGTGGTTTCCTAGCAGCTATTTTACCATGAAGGCCTGCTGCACAAAGTCTCCTCTTAACAGTTGTTGAAGAGATATGTCTGCTGCTAGAACTCTGTGTGGCCTTGACCTGGTCTCTAATCTGAGCTGCTGTTAACCTGCGATTTCTGAGTCTGGTGACTCAGATCAACTTATCCTCAGAAGCAGAGGTGACTCTTGGTCTTCCTTTCCTGGGGCGGTCCTCATGTGAGCCAGTTTCTTTGGAGCGCTTGATGGTTTTTGCAACTGCACTTGGGGACACCTTCAAAGTTTTCCCAATTTTTCGGACTGACTGACCTTCATTTCTTAAAGGAATGATGGCCACTCGTTTTTCTTTACTTAGATGCTTTTTTCGTGCCATAATACAAATTCTAACAGTCTATTCAGTAGGACTATCAGCTGTGTATCCACCTGACTTCTGCACAACACAACTGATGGTCCCAACCCCATTTATAAGGCAAGAAATCCCACTTATTAAACCTGACAGGGCACACCTGTGAAGTGAAAACTATTTCCGGTGACTACCACTTGAAGCTCATCAAGAGAATGCCAAGAGTGTGCAAAGCAGTCATCAAAGCAAAAGGTGGCTACTTTGAAGAACCTAGAATATAAGACATATTTTCAGTTGTTTCACACTTTTTTGTTAAGTATATAATTCCACATGTGTTAATTCATAGTTTTGATGCCTTCAGTGTGAATGTACAATTTTCATAGTCATGAAAATACAGAAAAATCTTTAAATGAGAAGGTGTGTCCAAACTTTTGGTCTGTACTGTACGTCCTGTCACATCCCGTGCCGCAATAGTCGACATAAACTAGAGCAGCTGCACCCGTGCTTATCATCGGTCAATACCGTGTTTGACCAGCAGGATAAGGGGGCACCAGAGAGCTGCAAGGTCTGACCCAAGAGTGGGTGTCGTTTTCCTGACAATCTAGACCGCGTTACTCGGAGATTTCAATGGAAACCCCAACGTTAAGTGTTCAGCGTAGAGCACAGGATAAATGAGATCCCAAACATTATGTAAAATGTTCCTAACAAAAGCTTCAAATCAATCCACAAAAAAAGCAAGTCCCCATTCAGGTCCATCATCTGTCAATAAAAATATAGGTATCGTTAATGGTATCACAAAGGCTCTGGAAAAGTACTATGTCTCCTCTCCCCCCAAAATAAATCCAGTGAATTCTGCGCTCCCTGTAGCGATGAGAGCTTGCCTAATTTACAGGTGCATGTCTCCAGAAGCCTGAGCTGGGCATAATATAATGGTCATTACAAAGTACTGGTCACTACAACATACTGGTCACTTTAACGTCAGTTTCAATTTCCACTCCGCAACATCCACTGCTGCTTGTTTCTGGAAAACACACATGGAGTCAATGTTGTCACTACACCTGTAGATAATTTCCCATAAGGGTATCATTTCCAAAATGGGGGTCACTTGAGGGAGGGAGGATTCTGCTCTTCTTGCCCTTGGGGCTCTTTATATGAAGTCCTCATACTATTCTAAGAAAATCTGTGGTCCAGGAGACAAATAGCCCCCAGTCCCTCTTGGGTCTCGCCATATGGCTAAGCAGTACTGTATAGCCACAAATGGGGTATTTCTACATTCAGTATAAATTGTGGGGCAAATTTTCATGCCATTTTACCCATTTCCCAGTGTGAAAATGTAAAATATGGGGCTAAAACAAAAATTTTATTTTTTTTTTCTTCACAGCCCAATGGTATAAAATTCTGTGACCCACCTGTGTTGTCAATATGTTCACTACACTCCTAGATGAATTGATTGAGAGGTGTACTTTGAAAAATGGGGTCTCTTATAGGGGTTTCTACTTCTTTGGCACCTCAGGGGCACTGTGACTTGGCCCCCTCTAACCAATAAAGTAAAATCTAAACCTCAATATGCTGCTTCTTCCCGTCTGATCTTTGCATTATGCCTCAAAAGTAGCATTCGACCACATATAGGGTATTGGCATACACATGAGTAATTGCACAACAAATTTTGTGATCCATTTTCTCCTGTTACCCTTGTTTGTGAAAATAAAAAAATTTGGGCTGAAAGAATATTTTTGTGGCAAAAAAATTGTTTTTTATTTTCACGGCTCTACGTTATAAACTTCTATGAAGGATCTGAGGGTTCAAGGTGCTCTCCACACATCTATATACATTCCCTGAGGGGTCTAGTTTCCAAAATGGTGTTTTCCACTGTTTAGACACATCAGGGGCTCTTCAGATGTAACATGGCGTCCACTAATGATTCCAGCAAATTATACATTCAAAAAGTCAAATGGTGCTCCTTCTCTTCTGAGCTCTGCGGTGTGCCCAAACATTAGTTTCATATTATAGAAGAATAGCGTGCACTCACCGGTAAATAAAAATTTCTTCTTTATTTCATCACTTTAAAACAGCAAGGCAGGGAGTCAGTGGAACACTTAATAGACAACCGCCGTTTTGCGCATATAAGCGCTTCAACAGGTCACTGCACACAGGGGAAATGTTGTATTTACTATATTTGATGTGTTTTTATTCAAAGTGCTTTTTAATACGCATTCTATCAAGTTCAGGTGTTACAGGGGCTCTTGCCATTCATTGGTCATTGGTGAACAAGAGACGTGCACAGGTGCTATAAACTCACTGTTATGGGGACGGTTGCAAACAACTTTATTAATAATGGAAAGCAACCGAACCCGGGGTCCGCGATGCAGCCAGCCTGGAAGACTACGGCCGAACACCTTCCGGGAAAGACGGTAAAACAACCAACTAATATATAAATCCCTCCAGTGTTACTGCACACCGGGGCGGGAAAAGGGATTTGCACTATCTCCGTTAACTGCACGAGAGATGTGCGACAAGTAACGTAGCCATAGCCCTGTTAACTGCACAGAGGCTACGCAGCAGGCGCTAGGACGTGTGTGTGACTCACGCCGACGTATACGTGCTCCCAGCCGGTGTGCGACCGGACTGCGGAGTAACTCTCCACGTGGCTAACAGGCGGTGCCAGGAATACGGAGTCCGCAGTCTGCTCGGGGTGTATAGCGACTCCCTTGCCGGAGCCAGACTGTCAAACGGAATTACCTGCCTCCCTCCAGCTAAGACTGCCTATCCCCAGCTAAACCTGCCTGTCCAAAGCTAGAGCAGCAAGAGAGCACGTGGAGCCCAAACAGACAAGCGTCCACACAGGAACACAACCTTAGCTCAATGATCAGAGCACGCCGCCATGCTTGTGGGCGGGCTATTTAAAGACTAAGCCCTGCCCATATCACATTATTGGTCGCACTACCTAATATCCCTCCTGTTATTGAAACTAGCCACAGGATTCATGGCGGACGCATCTGCAGAATCCGTTAGATTTGCAGCCAGAAATAACTCAGTCTAATGCAGCCCGCAGAGCTATTTGGATGAAAACTTGGTCAGGAGACAATCAATCTAAAAATGAACTCTGTTCCATTCCGTTTTCCGGGTTAAGAGTATTCAGGCCAGGGTTAGGCGAAATTTTAGGGAAGGCTTCTGACAAAAAGAAGGGTTTTCCAGAGGAAAAACCCAAAAAATGTCAGCCCTGTCAGAGATATCGCCCCTCCCAGAGGCAGGAATAGCTAAGAATATCAATCTCAACACTGAAAGGTTTGCGTTGGATCATAAATATGGAGAAGTTTGATTTAGTTCCAGGAACCATGAAGTTGTTTCTGGGGGTTCTCCAAGATTCCAGAGTAAGAATGTCATCCTTACCAGCAAAGAAACAGGAAGTGGTGAGGAGCAGGATTCGCTTGTTCCTAAGAAGCCGATGTTCAATCAGGATGGCGATGAGGATTCTAGGCACCCTAACATTCTGTATCCCCTGCATCTGGTGGTGTCAGTTCCACACAAGGGACCTTCAAAGAGCAGTCATATCGTCATGGGACAGATGGCAAGTAACTTTGGACAGAGAGATGCTGTTAACCCTAGTGGTAAGAAGGTCTTTGGAGTGGTAGATCAACCCCAGGAATCTTCAGTTTGGTAACCCCTGGAAATCCTCTCCCTGTGTTACAATTACCACCGATTCGAGCAGAATAGGATGGTGCGCTCATCTGGAAGAAAAATCTTTTCAGGGAATGTGGCCTCTAGAATTCCAATCCCTGACCTCAAATTACAGGGAACTGTGTGCGGTATGGGAAGCTTTAAAACAGAGCGGACCTTTTATAAAGGACCACCATAAAAAAGATCCTGTCTGACAATTTAAGGAAGTATCTTTTTTACGACACTAGGGGGCCCTAAACATCGTACTCTACAGGACCTACCTTCAAAAATATTTTCCTTAGCAGAAAAACAGTCCTGTTGATTTCAGCAGTTCATCTGGAGAGATCTCAGAACAAGGTGGCAGACTTCTTAAACAGAGAGAGAATTTGGCCTACCGAGTGGGAACTAAACAGGGAGGTATTTCAATGGCTCTGTCAATACTGGGGCCTTCCTCTATTTGCAACCAGAAAAAACTCAAAGACCGCAAGGTTCAATTCCTTGAACCCTCAGGAAAGGGATAGATACGTTAAACCAGGTTTGGAGGGGGAATCTACTATATGCTTTTCCACCACTAGCCTTGATCCCAAGGATCCTCTGCAAAATTCAAGAAGACAATGCAAAGGTACTCCTGATAGTCCCAATATGGCCAAAAAGAAGTTGGTTTCCTCTATTAAGGAAGATGTCCCTGGAAGAACCAATCCTGCTTGCATTGAGGGAAGATCTACTTTTTCAAGGTCCGGTTCTCCTCCATGATCTGGAGAGACTTCACCTTTCAGCTTGGATCCTGAAAGGAAGATTCTAATATCCCGAAGCCGTTCCGATGAAGTGATATCTACAATTCAGGCAAGCAGGAAGCCAGTCACCTCGGCCATTTACAACAAGATATGGAAGAATTTCTGTTCAGAATGTAGCAGTTCTCCCATAGATACATCCCGCCCAGACATTCTAAAAGAACTAGACTTCCTACAAACAGGATTTAATAGGGGTTTAAGACCAAGCACATTAAGGGTACAGATATCGGCGTTATCTGTGTTTTTTGACTTTCCCTTAGCAGCTCACTCTTGGGTGGCCAGATTTTCTAAAGACTTCATAGCCTAAGACCGACTGTGAGAAGGTCAGTGCCCCCATGGGACTTAAATTTAGTATTAATTTCCTTATGTAAAGAGCCTTATGAACCATCAGACAGAATATCTATTGCCAGATTCTCCTTCAAAATGGCATTCCTTGTAGCCATCGCCTCCGCTAAAAGGATTGGAGAAATTCAGGCCTTTTCGATACAAGATCCATATCTTCAGATCCTGGAAGAGCAAATAGTTTTAAAATTTAACCCAGGTAGTTTCCAACCAGAACATAAATCAGTAAATAATACTACCCTCCTAAAACCAAAACCCTATTACCCTAATCCTAAAAGCCAAAAAGAAAATGTTTTTCATTCGTTAGATGTAAGACAGGCTGTCATCTTTTGCCTCGAGACTACTCGAGAGTGGAGACGGGATACAAACCTATTTATTCAATATGGAGGTAGAAATAAAGGGACAAAAGCTTCCAAACCTACATTAGCTAGATGGATTACATACACCATATCCCTAGCTTCTGACTTAGTATACCACCTCACACGAGCCTGAAGGCCCATTTATCCAGAGCAATGTCTACATCCTGGGCGAAGAGGGCATGGGCTTCAGTAGAACAAATTTGTTCAGCAGCTGCTTGGTCGAGCCGAAATACCTCCTATAGCCATTATAAATTGGACATTTTGTCAAGACAAAAAACTGCCTTTGGTAGAAAGGTTCTTCAGGCAGTAGTCCCAGCCTAAGATGTCATGCTTTGGTATTCTCCTTGGTGCTGTCAGGAGGGACGTCCTGGAAAACAAGGCTTAGTCCTACCAATAATTGTGTTTCCAGGAGTCCATCTTGACAGCACTGTTTGCTTCCCTCCCTTACGAATTTCTGTGCAAATGTGAATTAACATTGTATAAGAGGTTAAATAAAATAAATTGCATCCATTCTGGTTTGATACTTAAAAAAACACTTAGGGGAGTGGGTGGGAGAGGTCTTGTAACCTCTCATGTGTTTCCTGTCCCTATAAGGATAAGAAGGACGACCTCCATTGTGCTGTCAGGATGGACTCTGGGAAACACAATTACAGGTGGGACTAATCCCCGTTTTTTTTTATTTTCACGGCTCAACGTTATAAACTTCTGTGAAGCACCTGGGACATCAAGATGCTCACCAAACATCTAGATAAGTTCCTTGAGTGGTCTAGTTTCCAAAATGGTGTCACTTGTAGGTGGTTTTTCACTGTTTAGGCACATCAGGGGCTCTCCAAATACGACATGGCGTCTGTTAATTATTCCAGCAAATTTTACATTCACAAATCAAATGGAGCTCCTTCCCTTCCGAGCCCTGCCGTAAACCCAAACAGTGGTTTTCCCCCACATTTACTCAAGAGAAATTGCACAACAAATTTTAGTCTCCATTTTTTCTTGTTAGCCTTGCGAAAATAAAAAAAATTGGGTCAAAAGTAAAAATTTTGTGAAAAAAAAAGTTAAATGTTTCTTTTTTCCTTCCACATTCCAGTAATTCCTGTGAAGCACCTAAAGGGTTAATAAACTTCTTGACTGTGGTTTTGAACACCTTGAAGGGTGCAGTTTTTAGAATGGTGTCACTTTTAGGTAAATAGCCCCTCAAAGTCATTTCAAATGTGATGTGGTCCCTAAATAAATACTTTTCTAAATTTTGTTGAAAAAATTAAAAATTGCTGGTCAACTTTTAACCCTCATAACTTCCTAACAAAAAAAAGTTATGTGTTCCAAATTGTGCTAATGTAAAGTAGACATGCGTGAAATATTATTTACTAACCATTTTGTGTGACAACTCTCTCATTTAAAGGCATAAAAATAAAATTTTGAAAATTGCAAAATTTTCGCCAAATTTCTATTTTTCACAAATAAATCATATTGAAGAAACTTTACGACTATCATGAGGTACAATATGTCACGAAAAAACAATCTCAGAATCAGGGGGATCTGTACAAGCGTTCCAGAGTTATTACCTCATAAAGTGACACTGGTCAGAATTGTAAAATTTGGCCTGGTCATGAAGGTGAAAACAGGCTTGAGGGGCCTTTGAAGCCCCCATTCTTTAAACTGGGGTGACTTTTTACAATAAATAGGCCATTCAAAGTCACTTCAAAAGGTCCCTAAAATGCAGTTTATTTCTGCATTTCTTTGAAAATATGAAAAATTGTTGCTAAAATGTTAAGGATGTTAGGCAAAAAATGTCATCATAAAGTAGACATGTGGTAAAGGTGGCAGTGCGATTTTTACCCCTCAGTCTCCATTTTGTGGTGCAGCATGTCTCAAGGTATATATTATATATAGGCTTATTGCTCTTTACTGTTTTACTGGCTTCCGATATACTGTATCTATATAAATGTCCTTTATTTGTGGGATCATCTCTGCGCTGGAAGACTTGGTGCTGTCTTTAAAAACTATAGAAGTCATACAAAATACTAGCTGTAGTAGTTTTGATGTGGGGTGTATTCATGTTGGGTAAAACTGAAGATTTTGTAATGGAAGTTATAATATTAACCTTACTACCAGAGCTAGCAAACTTGCTAGATAATGCTCAGAGCATTGTGTAGCAAGTATATCTGTCAGTCCAGATCTGACAGTTTGTACAGCAAAAGTACAGATATTTGGTATCCGTAACAATCCAACTTATAAAACAGTCCCACTAGTTAACCCCTTCAGTGAGCAGCGTAAAAAGGAAAAAAAAACTATGCTTTATCATCCTACCACTGAACAAAAAGTGGAATAAAACGTTATAAAAAAAGACAAATCTAAATAAAAATGATATAGTTGAAAATGTCATCTTGTCCGGCAAAAAAACAAGCCGCCATAAAGTTCCATCAGCGGAAAAATAAGAAAGGTATAACTCTCTAAATAAAGCGATGCACAAATAATTTTCTCTATAAAATAGTTTTTATTGTGTAAAAGTGCCAAGACATAAAAAAAATTATGTAAATGTGGTATCGCTGTAATTTTACTGACCCGAAGAATAAAGCTGCCTTATCAATTTTACCACATGTGGGACGGCATAAAAAAAAATCCTGAATTGCTGGTTTTTATTCATTCTGGCTCCCAAAAATTGGAATAGAAAGTGATCAAAAAATATCATGTGATCAAAAAATATCATGTGACCAAAAATAGTACCAATAAAAACATCAACTCGTCCCGCAAAAAACAAGCCCTCACATGACTCAGTTGGCTGAAATATGGAAAAATTATAACTTTCAAATTAAAGTGAAGCAAAAACTAGTTTTTTCAAAAAAAGCTTCTTTCAGTGTGTGACAGCAGCCAAACAGTAAAAAAAACAATATAAATCTGGTATCACTGTAATCGCATGGACCTGAAGAATAAAGTCGTCTAATCACTTATGTCGCACTGTGGAGGCACTGTGGACGCCGTCTGGCCTATAATCCGGTATTACCCGTCTTTTTAGGCATTCATAAAAATGCCGTCTGCCATAGTTTTGTGCACTTATGAAAAAAAAGGACACCTTTGATCAGAGGCCAGACTGAGTCCAGAGTAACTCTGCAGCCTCATGATAGTGAGTGGCTCTCTCACGGGTTTCATCTGAATCACTTCACTTTGAGATTTAGATGGAAACCCCGATGTAAGTGCTCAGCCTAGAGCGGCGGATCAATGTGATTCAAAATGTTATGTAAAATGTTTTCAATGAAAGCTTCAATTCAATCCAAAAAAAAGCAACTCCCCACTCAGGTCGGTCATCTTGTAACAGAAATATAGGGGGCTTCTATGTTACTTGTAGTACAAAGGCTCTGGAAAAGCAAAATGACTCCTTGCCCCCCCAAAACAAATTCATCAAATTCTGCACTCCCAAATCCAAATGCCCCCCTCCCTTCTGAGCACCAAAATTTGCCTAAACCGCAGTTAGCATCCACATGTTTGGGATTTCTGTAGCGATGAGATGCTGCCTAACTTACTGGTGCATGTCTGCAGAAGCACAAGCTGGGCATAACGTACTGGTCACTGCAATAGGAAATTTTCAATTTTCACTCGGCAACGTCCACTTCTGTTTGTTTCTGGAAAACTCTCATGGAGTCAAAGTCGTCATTAAACCTGTAGAAACATTCCCAAGGGGGTATAATTCCCAAAATGGAATCACTTGGGGGATTCTGCTCTTATAGCACTTAGATGCTCTGAATATGGAGTCCGCTAACTATTCTAGGAAAATCTGCGCTCTAGGAGGCAAATAGCGCTCCGTCCCTCCTGAGTCTTTCTGTGTGGCTAAGCAGCACTGTACAGCCACATATGGGGTAGTTCTACATTCAGCAGAAATTGTGGGACACATTTTGGTGCTCTTTTTTACCCATTTCCCACTGTGAAAATGTAAAATCTGTGGCTAAAACAAAATTTTGGTGGTAAAATGTTAATTATTTTTTTCTTCACTGCCCAATAGTATACAGCCCTGCTCATTGTTATTGGCACCATGAAGTTTAAGAACATAATGTGGAATATCTCCTGAAAAAAAATGAATCAAGTGAAACAGGTTTTATGTACAGAGCACTCGTGTTAAATACAAAAGAGCAAATGATAAACAATAATTTAAAAAAAAATGGTAAGGAAAAATAGAAAAACCTAAAGTTTGCTGTGCACTGGTGTTTGCACCCTTTACATTAATTTAGTATGTACACACATTTTGTGTCGCCCATGGTTAATCACAAAAAAAGATTCACCTGTGATTCATTGTCGATGCCCAAGGGACATAAATTAGCCAATGAATGATACACTTCAGTGTTTTAAAAAGAACCATGGTAGGCCCTGTTCCTTTGTCAAAATAGTGAAGGCAAAGTAGCTGTCTGATGACATCAGAACTGCTATTCTTAGTAAACACAAGTCTTCCAATGGGTATAAGGCCATCTCCAAAGACCTTTGTATCCCACTTTCAACAGTGCACAATGTTAAGAAGTTTGCCAAGCAGGGAGTCGTCAAGAACCTTCCTGAAAGTGTCAGGAATATTATAAAATATTAATATCAGGAAAATGTTCGTCCATATCTGCCTGACCTAGATGTTCACCCCCCTCCCTTATTTCCCTTCTGCTCAGCACAAAAGCCCCAATTAACACACGCCTGGTAAATAGTTTATGCAAACACGGCCAGCCAAGGAGTGTAATCACTTGGTTAGGAAACAAGCATCTGGTCTCTGAGAGACGCAGGAGGTAATTAAAACGCATGCTTGCACTAATTTGCGTGTAACTGTTGAAGCAGCCTGCCGAGCCTCAAAGGGAAATTTCTAGACGCACTGACTCCGATATTAGATATGAAATATTATGAGTTCCATACGTCCGGCAATAACGAGACCCAAATGGGTAGTGACCAAATCAGCCCAGGAATGTGTAGGTAGTTTTCCAGGGCTGTAACCAAAATCAGGGAGCTGCAGCGCAAAAACACCAGAATAGCAGACTGCAGCTATGTGAAGTGTGATATCAAAATAAAGATAAAATCATAAGGGAAAAAATGGCGTAGTCTGCAAGCTTCTGCGATCAACGGGCGATGAGTTATCGCAGAAGTTAGCATTTCTAATAAAAATGTACAGGCTGGAGACCGGCCCACATGATGTCACCACAAGGGGCGATATAAAAGAATCTATGGAGAAGATAGGAGCACTCATTGCCAGGGGGGAATAAGAATTATAAGCAACGGGTCCTGTTCAATAACAGCACATTCCATCCGGGGAGCCCCTCTTCCACCTATATTGAATCGTCTCCACGATCGTATAGTGTAAGTAAGTTATCTTCTCTTTCCTCCTGTTTATTTTATGTAACTGCTTATGTATTTTAATGTTTCCCTTGTAACATCCTTGTATATATTTTTCCTAAACACGGCCTCCCTTCTGGATTAAATATAAAATTTAATAGCTCTGTTTCTTTTGTTCTGTAATCGTTCCCTCCCCCGAAGCCATATACGCTACCAAAACGCAGGCGTCCGGCCAGGCCTGTATGATATTTTAAACTCGGCTGGTGGTGGCAGAGAGTATTAATAATTGGGCTATCGTGAAGCAGACAGTGACCGTACGGAGGGAGTTAAACACGGTTTCCAGGCTGTGGAACCCAGGGTGTTAGGCCATACGCTCACTGGTCGCTTACCGATACCTACGTAGAGAGTAGTCTGGATCGCATGCTCGCGACTCCGGACGAAATACGGACAGTGTGACGGCACGGTGAGATATTGTGTGATCTCCCCAGTGTCGTCCTGACTGTGTGTGTTAGGGATTCCCTGACAAATTGGTGGCAGCGGTGGGATATTGTATGATACTGCCGGTGTCATCCCTGACAAACTGGTGGCAGCGGTGGGATAATGTGTGATCCTGCCGGTGCCGTCCCTGACATGGGGGAAAGAGGAAAATTGACAAGAGATGTCTTTGAAGGTTTGTGAGAATGGTAGAAAAAACACCACATCAAACATCCACAGACCTGAAGGCCAACCTGGAACAGTCTTGGGTCACGGTTTCAACAAGTACCATACACCACACACTAAATCAAGCAGAATTTTATGGGTGAATGACAAGGGAGAAACCCTTGCTGAAGAAAAGACATAAAAGGAACAACTGATCTTTGCCAATTAGTACCTTGCCAATCCACAATCCTTCTGGAAAAACGTTCTGTGGACAGATGAAAGAAAAATAGAGCTTTTTGACAATGCAAATCAACCGTTTGTTTACAGACTGCACAATGAGACTTATAAGGAAAAGATCACCTTACCAACAGTTAATACTTTGGGGTTGCTTTGCTGCGTCTGGTACTGGAGGCCTTGTCCGTATCACAGGAATAATGAAATCAGAGAATTATCAAAAGATTTTAGAGTGAAATATCCTACCCAGTGTAAGAAAACCATTCCTCAGAGTCTACGTTCCAAAGCGCCTTCCTTTCTGAGCCATGTTGTGAGCCCAGACAGTGGTTTCCCCCCCATATGAGGTATCTACTTACTCTGGAGAAATTGCACAACAAACTTTGGGGTCCATTTTCTCCTGTTACCCTTGTAAAAATAAAAAAATGTGGGGCTAAAAAAACACTTTTGTGGGAAAAATGTGATTTTTTTTTTGTTCACGGCTCTAAGTTATAAACTTTTGTGATGCACCTGGGGGTTCAAGGTGCTCACCACACATCTAGACAAGTTCCTTGAGGGGTGTAGTTTCCAAAATGGTGTAATTTGTGGGGGCTTTCTACTTTTTTAGGCACATCAGTGGCTCTGCAAACTTGACATGGGGACCACTAATTATTCCAGCAATTTTTAATTTAAAAAGTCAAATGGCGCTCCTTCTCTTCCAAGCCCTGTTGCTCACCCAAGCAGTAGTTTTACTCCATATATTAGGTATCTGCATACTCAGGAGAAATTACACAACAAATTATATGGTGCAATTTTACCTGCTACCCTTGTGAAAATGCAAAGTTTGGGTGCTAAAAAAAACATTTTTTGTGGAAAAATATGATTTGTTTTCACGGCTCAAAGTTATAAACTTCTGTGAAGCACCTGGGGGTTCAAGGTGCTCACCACACATCTAGATTATTTCCCTGAGGGGTCTAGTTTCCAAAATGGTGTCACTTGTGGGGGGTTTCCACTGTTTAGACACATCAAGGGCTCTCCAAACGCGACATGATGTCGGCTAATTATGCCAGCAAAGTTTACATTCAAAAAGTCAAATGGCGCTCCTTCCCTTTCGAGCCCTGTCGTGCACCTGAACAGCAGTATTCACCCACATATGGATTATCTGCATACTCAGCATAAATTTTATTCTCCATTTTCTCCTACTAACCTTGTGAAAATAAAAAAAATGGGTCTAAAGTAACATTCCACATTCCATTAATTTCTGTGAAGCACCAGAAGGGTTAATGAACTTCTTGAATCTGGTTTTGAACACCTTAAGGGGTAGAATTTTCAGTATAGTGTCACTTTTGGGTGTTTTCTGACATATAGACCCCCTTAAAGTCATTTCAAATGTAATATGGTCCCAAAAAAAATGGTTTTGTAAATTTTGTTGGAAAAATTAGAAATCGCTGGTCAACTTTTAACCCTTATAACTTCCTAACAAAAAAAAATTTGGGTTCCAAAATTGTGCTGATGTGAAGTAGACATGTGAGAAATGTTATTTATCAACTATTTTATGTGACATATCTCTCTGATTTTAAGGGCATGAAAATTCAAAATTTGAAAATTGTGAAATTTTCTAAATTTTCCCCAAATTTCTGATTTTTTTCAGAAATAAACACCAGCTGTATGAATTAAATTTTACCACTATCATGAAGTTCAATATGTGATGAAAAAAACAGTCTCAGAATCAGTGGGATCTGTTGAAGCGTTCCAGAGTTATTACTTCATAAAGTGACACTGGTCTAAGAATTGGCCTGGTCATTAACGTGCAAACAGCCTTCGGGGGATAAAGGAGTTAATGCTCCTAACATAGATAAAAACATAGTAACCTTTAACTTGTCAGTCAACAGAACACTTTATTAATATAGACAGGCATCACATAATTTTACAAGTCATGGATTGTTACATGTGTACACGATCAGAATCAATAGCATCACAAGAATACATCACCAAAACCACTATCATTACAGAAATACATCAGTATAACTGACATCAGTACAGAAACACAGCATCACAACACTCATCAGTACAGAAATACATCACCAGAACCACCAGCAGTACAGAAACACATCACTAAAATCACCATTAATACAGAAATTCATTACCAGAACGACTAGCAGTACATGAATACATCACTAGGACCACAATTAGTTCATGAATACATCATCACGACCACCATTAGTACATTAATACATCATCATGACCACTTCGTACATGAATTCAGCCCCAGAACCACCATCAGTACATTACTACATCACCAGAGCCACCATCAGAACATGGTACATTATTTGTAATGTCAGATGAGACCCATATACATTTGTATGATTTGTATTGCATGAACCTATACTCCCAGTATGTCCTTTACAATGGTAAGAAGGTGCTGAGAGTTGTTCTTATCAATCATCATAAGACTGCAGACCATACAGGAATAACAGTACTGATGAGAATTAGTATCTGACTCAGAAGTGGCGGTGGTCAGGGCTTCAATTGTATTCACATCTGAAAGATGCGAGTACAATTGATTGCTTTGAGCCTACGTGCTGCGCCTTCTCTAAGCTGGCTGTCATCTCTAAGCCGGCTGTCATCTTTACAGTATGTTGGGCCTCCAATACAGTATGATAGGTATCACACAGCACCCATACAGTATGATAGTTGTTAGAACTCTCCTGTTGGTTTTTTTCTAGTTTGCTGGTCACATGACCTTTTTTGCCTATTTAATCCAGCTCCGCCCTCCTGGCCTTGCTGGACTTCATTGTAATTTCTACTCTTGAGCTAGCTTGGTGCTCAGTTACCTTTCTCTGTTAGTTTTGCTAGGTCTTCTGAAATCTATGTTCTATGTTGTGTGTTTGTCTTTGACTGCTACAATTTCTGCTAGGAGGTGTCCAACTTTATCCCAGTCCCTAGTTCTTGTAGGGACCCCTCCCTTGCATCTATAGGTCTTCGTACAGACTAGCCAAGGACTTTAGCGGGTCTGATCGCAGGATCAGGTTCCCCGTTACATCGTAGGGATCCAGTTTAGTTCTATTGTAGGGACAGATCTCCTGTCTTTCCTTAGTGCTTGTAGCAGATCATAACAGTAAGTCCAGCCCAAAAAAATTTCTCTAAGGAATAGAGATGAGCGTTGTTCTACTCGAACTGTTCGCCAATCTCAAATTCGAGCTGTTTTGGGCGGTGTTCGAGCCGTTCGGCGAACATGAACGATTTGAGAAAAATTCGGCTGTTCGAGGTTATGTTCGATAACTGTTCGTGCACCAAAATCATAACTGGATTTTTTCTCAGTAATGATGAAAATTAATGTTAATACGCAGTTTGAGTGTACAGCGGGGTGGGGGGAGGGGCAGGGGATGGATCTCTGCAGGAATAATGAAGATCTCCATTTTTTTTTCTCTTTCCCGCATTTGCAGTGGGGAGGTGCAGTCTGTCAGCCTATCAGCAGTGCACATACGGAGCGAACTGCTGTTTTCCACACAAGCAAGGGCATGTGTCATTGGCAGTGTATGTCACATGTCCTTGCCCTATAAGACCAAGCCATTTTCCCCGTCGCCACCATTTTCTCACTGCTGCAGCTGCGTGTTAGACGGCACCACTGTTGCTGTGTGCGCTATACCTTGTTAATTTCAAGCCAATTTTCGCACAAATCTACAGATAGCTTGGGAGTAGGGAATAGTTGTGATTGCAGTCCTTTTAAGGACTAGGTTACAGCATTTCCTACGACTTTTATCAGGCAGGTCTGTGCTCTTAAGCAGATAGATTGTGGGAGTAAAGACTAATTGTAATTGCAGTCCTTTTCAGGACTAGGTTACATCAGTTCCTATCAGTTTTTGCCAGGCAGGTCTGTGCCAGTGCTGTGCAAGTTTATTTCACAGCATTTGGCTGAATCTAGCAAAGCTAATCCTTTTTGGCCTATTGCAGAGTGTGTTAGTCAGTGGAGTAGCCTATCTGTGTTGCAAGATATACCACCTGTGTATAGAATACCAATTTTTTTACTGCACCTAGTGAAGTAAAATCTTTTGGGCATAGCATCATTCTATTAGTCCATCTATACTGACCTCCATCAGGTTGCAAATTGAATATAATTTTTTTCTGCATCTAGCTCTGAAAAAATATTTGGGCTTCTAGCAGTGTGTGGGACTTGTTCTATTAGTCCATCTATACTGACCTCCATCAGGTTGCAAACTGAATATAATTTTTTTCTGCATCTAGCTCTGAAAAAATATTTGGCCTTCTAGCAGTGTTTGGGACTTTCTCTATTAGTCCATCTATACTGACCTCCATCAGGTTGCAAATTAAAAATAATTTTTATCTGCATCTAGATCTGAAAAAATATTTGGCCTTCTAGCAGTGTGTGGGACTTTCTCTATTAGTCCATCTATACTGACCTCCATCAGGTTGCAAATTAAAAATAATTTTTATCTGCATCTACCTCTGAAAAAATATTTGGGCTTCTAGCTGTGTGTGGGACTTGTTCTATTAGTCCATCTATACTGACCTCCATCAGGTTGCAAACTGAATATAATTTTTTTCTGCATCTAGCTCTGAAAAAATATTTGGCCTTCTAGCAGTGTGTGGGACTTTCTCTATTAGTCCATCTATACTGACCTCCATCAGGTTGCAAATTAAAAATAATTTTTATCTGCATCTAGCTCTGAAAAAATATTTGGCCTTCTAGCAGTGTGTGGGACTTTTATCTATTAGTCCATCTATACTGACCTCCATCAGGTTGCAAATTAAAAATAATTTTTATCTGCATCTACCTCTGAAAAAATATTTGGGCTTCTAGCTGTGTGTGGGACTTGTTCTATTAGTCCATCTATACTGACCTCCATCAGGTTGCAAACTGAATATAATTTTTTTCTGCATCTAGCTCTGAAAAAATATTTGGCCTTCTAGCAGTGTGTGGGACTTTCTCTATTAGTCCATCTATACTGACCTCCATCAGGT
The DNA here is from genome assembly GCF_046119375.1 of Phyllobates terribilis. Taxonomy (NCBI): domain Eukaryota; kingdom Metazoa; phylum Chordata; class Amphibia; order Anura; family Dendrobatidae; genus Phyllobates; species Phyllobates terribilis. Next base: position 5,382,302 of record NW_027362855.1, on the reverse strand, counting down.
TGCAAATTAAAAATAATTTTTATCTGCATCTAGCTCTGAAAAAATATTTGGCCTTCTAGCAGTGTGTGGGACTTTCTCTATTAGTCCATCTATACTGACCTCCATCAGGTTGCAAATTAAAAATAATTTTTATCTGCATCTAGCTCTGAAAAAATATTTGGCCTTCTAGCAGTGTGTGGGACTTTCTCTATTAGTCCATCTATACTGACCTCCATCAGGTTGCAAATTAAAAATAATTTTTATGTGCATCTACCTCTGAAAAAATATTTGGGCTTCTAGCTGTGTGTGGGACTTGTTCTATTAGTCCATCTATACTGACCTCCATCAGGTTGCAAACTGAATATAATTTTTTTCTGCATCTAGCTCTGAAAAAATATTTGGCCTTCTAGCAGTGTGTGGGACTTTCTCTATTAGTCCATCTATACTGACCTCCATCAGGTTGCAAACTGAATATATTTTTTTTCTGCATCTACCTCTGAAAAAATATTGGGCTTCTAGCTGTGTGTGGGACTTGTTCTATTAATCCATCTATAAAGACCTCCATCAGGTTGCAAACTGAATATATATTTTTTCTGCATCTACCTCTGAAAAAATATTGGGCTTCTAGCTGTGTGTGGGACTTGTTCTATTAATCCATCTATACTGACCTCCATCAGGTTGCAAACTGAATATAATTTTTTTCTGCATCTAGCTCTGAAAAAATATTTGGCCTTCTAGTAGTGTGTGGGACTTTCTCTATTAGTCCATCTATACTGACCTCCATCAGGTTGCAAATTAAAAATAATTTTTATCTGCATCTAGCTCTGAAAAAATATTTGGCCTTCTAGCAGTGTGTGGGACTTTCTCTATTACTCCATCTATACTGACCTCCATCAGGTTGCAAATTAAAAATAATTTTTATCTGCATCTACCTCTGAAAAAATATTTGGGCTTCTAGCTGTGTGTGGGACTTGTTCTATTAGTCCATCTATACTGACCTCCATCAGGTTGCAAACTGAATATAATTTTTTTCTGCATCTAGCTCTGAAAAAATATTTGGCCTTCTAGCAGTGTGTGGGACTTCTTCTATTAGTCCATCTATACTGACCTCCATCAGGTTGCAAATTAATAATAATTTTTATCTGCATCTAGCTCTGAAAAAATATTTGGCCTTCTAGCAGTGTGTGGGACTTTCTCTATTAGTCCATCTATACTGACCTCCATCAGGTTGCAAATTAAAAATAATTTTTATCTGCATCTAGCTCTGAAAAAATATTTGGCCTTCTAGCAGTGTGTGCGACTTTCTCTATTAGTCCATCTATACTGACCTCCATCAGGTTGCAAATTAAAAATAATTTTTATGTGCATCTACCTCTGAAAAAATATTGGGCTTCTAGCTGTGTGTGGGACTTGTTCTATTAATCCATCTATACAGACCTCCATCAGGTTGCAAACTGAATATAATTTTTTTCTGCATCTACCTCTGAAAAAATATTTGGGCTTCTAGCTGTGTGTGGGACTTGTTCTATTAGTCCATCTATACTGAACTCCCATCAGGTTGCAAACTGAATATAATTTTTTGTCTGCATCTAGCTCTGAAAAAATATTTGGCCTTCTAGCAGTGTGTGGGACTTGTTCTATTAGTCCACCTATACTGACCTCCATCAGGTTGCAAATTCAAAATAATTTTTTGTCTGCATCTAGCTCTGAAAAAATATTTGGCCTTCTAGCAGTGTGTGGGACTTTCTCTATTAGTCCATCTATACTGACCTCCATCAGGTTGCAAACTGAATATATTTTTTTTCTGCATCTACCTCTGAAAAAATATTTGGGCTTCTAGCTGTGTGTGGGACTTGTTCTATTAGTCCATCTATACTGACCTCCATCAGGTTGCAAATCGAATATAATTTTTTTCTCCATCTAACCCAGCCAATAGTTTTGGCCTAATACCACAGTTTGGCCACTCAGCTCTGCTCGGTTCCCATCCATTGTTTTTTTGTGCAAACAACTCCAGAGTTGTGAATTAGTTAACCACCAAAATGAGTGGAAAAAGGCCTGCTGCTGGTGGAAAGGGGAATAGGCGTGTTGGGAAGGGGAAAAAAGGTTGTGTCCGTGGGGTAGGTGTTAAAGCAACAGTAACATCTGCAGAAGAAAGACCATCTTCCAGCCAAACTAAAATGTCTACTTCTTTTAGCGGACAATGTGATAAGATCCCTTTCTTACGGCCACGCCAATCGCTACAAATTCCAGATGAGGCACAAAAACAGCAGGTGCTTCAACGGATATCAAGTGCTCCTTTAAGTGGGCTCTCCTCCACATCAACTTCAACATCACAAATACTCCAGTCCTCAAAGGTGTCACCCCAATCGCACTTGCTTCCTCACAGCTCCCAAATCTCCAGCTGCCCGTCTGAGTATGAGGTAGAACAGATGGTTGAGTCTGCAGAGCTGTTTACTCATACTATAGCCTGGGAATCAGAGGTCGACTCCAGCGCTTCTGTGAATCCAGACGAGGAAATGATCTGCACTGATGCCCAGAATCTTTATGAGTCGGATCCAGGACCAGACGCAGAAGGTTCTGACCATAATGTAGACCCTCATTCCCAAACTGTAACTCCTGTTGGTGGAGACAATGAGGAAGACGATGATGAGACTCAAATACCTGATTGGAGCGACAACTTTAGTTTTTTGTCAGGGCAGGAACAGGTTGGCTCTGAGGACGACGGGTGTGATAACGCACAGGGTGATGATGATGAGGTTGGAGATCCCACTTACTGTCAACCCACAGTCAGCCAAGAGATGAGGTCAGCAGAGGAGGTGGAGGAAGATGCTAGTGACGATGAGGTCAGGTTGCGCCTTCCTGGACAGAGACGTAGTACTGGAAGCACGTCAACAACTGCATCCTCAAACACAACTCTGCCTCTCACCACAAGTCGTGGTGGCTCTTCAGGTCGCATGGGTGCTAAGCCTTGCATAGCCTGGGCATTTTTTCAGATCGATAAAGATGACCCAACTCGTGTTATCTGTAACATTTGTCAGCAAAAGCTAAGTAGAGGCCAAAAAATACATAGTTTGAGTACTTCATGCATGAACCGGCACATGGACATGAAGCATAAGTTGCAGTGGGAAGCTCAGTGTGCTACAATGCGGCCTAGCCGGCCGGGCCAACCACCGTCTGCCATATCTTGTGCATCCGCGGCCTCTTCATCCTCTGTGACTGGGGGGACAGCAGTCACACCTGTTTTGGGGTGCAGACCTGCCACCTCTTTACCCGCAACAGCCAGCGTGATTGGCAGGTCATCATTTTCTTTGGAGGTGGTAACACCAGCTGGTGTTGAGCGCTGTCCGACATCGATAGCACCACCTTTGGATCAAGGCAACCTAACATGTCCGACTGCATCTTCCTCACAGACCGGCAGTTTGCCGGGGACACCCTTATCAACCCCGTCTAAGCACAATAGCCAGCCCTCGGTCCCTCAGATGTGGACAAGTAAAAGACCATTTCCTCCTAGCCATGAGAAAGCTAAGAGGTTGAATTTCACCATCTGCAAGCTCTTGGCTACAGAAATGCTGCCTTTCCGCCTGGTGGACACAGAGGATTTTCGAGACCTTATGTCCGTCGCAGTGCCCCAGTACCAGATGCCCAGTCGGCACTACTTCTCAAAGAAAGATGTGCCTGCGCTCCACCAGCATGTCGCACACAACATCACCGCTTCTTTGAGAAACTCTGTGTGTGACAGGGTGCATTTCACCACAGACACTTGGACGAGTAGGCATGGACAGGGGCGTTACATGTCGCTGACTGGGCACTGGGTAACTATGGTGACAGCAGGACAAGGGGCTGCTGTCCAAGTCTTGCCGTCCCCACGAGTTGTGCGTCAATCCTCTTTATGTCAAAGTTCCTCCACTGCTTCTGCCTCCTCAACCTCCTCTCGGTCTTCCACCTGCACCCAAAGCCTGTCTGGTCATGCCACAAGCTTTCTAACTGCGGAGAAGGGATCCTGCACACCTCCTTACTATGCTGGCAGTAGGGCTCAACGTCATCAGGCGGTTTTTACTTTGAAATGTCTGGGAAATGTGAGTCACACAGCTGAGGAGTTGTGGTCAGCTCTGGAGAACCAATTTCATGAATGGTTGTCTCCACTGGACCTGAAACCAGGGAAGGCCGTGTGCGACAATGCTGCAAACCTGGGTGCGGCCCTTCGCCGGGGCAATGTCACACACGTGCCTTGTATGGCTCACGTGTTGAACCTGGTTGTCCAGCAATTTTTAGCCCACTATCCCAGACTAGATGGCCTTCTGCAGAGGGCACGGTCGCTGTGTGCTCACTTCCGCCGTTCGCATCCCGCAGCTCAGCGACTTACATCTCTACAGAAGTCGTTGGGCCTGCCACTTCACCGGCTAAAATGCGATGTGCCTACCCGGTGGAATTCAACTCTGCACATGTTGCAGCGACTGTGGCAGCACCGACAAGCCCTGGTGCAATACGTTCTGACTTATAGCCTGGGCCAACGAGATCCAGAGGTGGGGCAAATCACGCTGGAGGAGTGGTCTCAGATCAGGGACCTATGCACCCTTCTGCACAGTTTTGAAATGGCGACGAAGATGTTTAGTGCTGACGATGCCATTATCAGCATGACTATTCCGGTGATTTACATGCTGGAGCAGATGTTAAACAGAATTCGGAGTCAGGTGGTGGCACAAGAGGAGGTGGAGGAAGTAGAGGAGGAGGAGTTGTATGCGGAAGGGCTAACATCTGCAAGGTCCAGATGGTTGGCAGCACCAAGGCGGCAGGCATGTGAGGGTGGGGGAGATGGTTTTACCAGGGCGCATGGTAGCAGCCAAACTAGTGAGGAAGGTGCAGGAGCCCAGGAAGAAGTGGAGGACGAACTGATGGAAGACTCATCAGATGAGGGAGACCTTGATCACATTTCTGTTGTGCGAGGTTGGGGGGAGAGGACAGAGGAAGGAAGCATGATTGTTACCTCGCCACCAACACAACAGGGACTTGGTGCTCCTGGATGCGCAACACACATGAGTGCCTTCTTGCTGCACTACCTGCAACATGACCCTCGAATTGTGAGAATTAGAAATAATCCTGACTACTGGGTTGCCACACTGTTAGATCCCCGGTACAAAAGTAAATTTGCCAAAATTATTCCTGCCATAGAAAGGGATGCACGCATGCAGGAGTATCAGCAGAGACTGTTGCAGAATCTTACATGTGCTTTTCCACAAAACACCAGTGGTGCACGTAGTGAATCTCACAGTTCCAACTTGCCAACCGTGGGACCGTCAAGTGTTCAGCACTCAAACCGTAACAGAACCACAGTATCTGCTGGTAACATCAATTTTGCGGAATCATTTCACCACTTTTTTATCCCATCCTTTGCAAGGCCACAGGAGACAAGAAGTCTGACACATAGTCAACGCCTAGAGACGATGGTACAGGAGTATCTCCAAGTAAACATTGAAGTCATGACTGTGTCACTGGACCCTTGCTCTTTTTGGGCTTCCAATCTGGATAAATGGCCGGAGCTAGCCACTTACGCCTTGGAGATCTTGTCATGCCCCGCAGCCAGCGTTCTGTCTGAACGTGTGTTCAGCGCTGCTGGTGGTGTGCTGACAGATAAGCGCACTCGGCTCTCCACTGATAATGTAGACAGACTCACGTTCATAAAGATGAACAAATCATGGATCCGAAACGACTTTTCTACCCCTGTGTCATCTTGGGGAGAGTAAAAGCTTGATGATTGGTTAAAATCACCCTACCAAACGTTTTAAGCTTTCAAATTACTAATCATGTTTATCTGTATCTTGGCTGGAAAATAATTTGGGCTTTGTAGCAGTGTGCAGCACTGATTCTATTAGGCCATCTATAATAAGCTCCACCAAATTTAAAATTACTAATCATGTTTATCTGTATCTTGACTGGAAAATAATTTGGGCTTTGTAGCAGTGTGCAGCACTGATCCTATTAGGCCATCTATACTAAGCTCCACCAGATTTAAAATTAATAATAATTTTTAGCTGCATCTAGCCCGGAAAATAATTTTGGGGCTCCGAGATGCGCAAGACACATAAGTGCCTTCTTGCTGCACTACCTGCAACATGACCCTCATATTGTCAGAATTCGAAGTAATCATGACTACTGGGTTGCCACACTCTTAGATCCCCCAAACTTTTCGATCAACCTTTTCATTTTAATAAAGACCAAAAAAATGGTCATTTTTGAAATTATAAGCATTAGCAGGTTATTAGAAACTGAAATCAAACAGTTTTCAACTCAAAACTTTATTCTAGGTGATGTTACATTTTCACATAGGTTCCCTTGTTCGAAAGGAGCTTCTGAACTCTCTCGTCCATTGAATTTGTCAGGTTTTGGATGGTTTCTGCTTCAATTGTTTTGCATGAGGACAGAATACCCTCCCAGAGGTGTTGCTTAGATTTGAACTGCCTCCCGCCATCATAGACACTCCTTTTGATGATGCTCCAGAGGTTCTGAATGGGGTAGAGGTCAGGGGAGCATGGGGGTCACACCATAAGTTTGTCCCCTTTTATGCCCATATCAGCCAGAGATGCAGATGTTTTATGTGCAGCATGAGATGGTGCATTATCATGCAAAAAAATGATCTTGCTGTGAAATACACGGTTCTTCTTCTTGAACCATGGCAGGAAGTGCTGTTTGAGAAAATCCACATACATTATGGAGTTCATCTTTAGCGCCTTCAGGGATCCTAAAGGGGCCGACAATCTCTCTCCCCATGATTCCAGCCCAAAACATTACTCCACCTCCTCCTTGTTGGCGCTGTAGCCGTGTTTGCGTGGGGTGTCCATCAACCAGCCATCCTCCACTCCATCCATTTGGACCATCGAGCGCTGCACGGCACTCATCCGTGAACAAAACAGTTTTGAAATCAGTCTTCATGTAATGTTTAGCCCACTGGAGCCGTTTCTGCTTGTGTGAAGTGGATAGAGGAGGTCGACAGGATGGCGTATGCACAGCTGCAAACCTCTGAAGGACCCTGCATCTTGTTGTTCGGGGGACGTTGGAGGCACCAGCAGCTTCAAAAACTTGTCTGCTGCTATGACAAGGCTTTTTTGCCGCTGCTCTTTTAACCTGACGTAATTGCCTGTAGGAAAGAGTCCTCAATTTGCCCTTATCAGCACGCACACGTGTGTACTGTGAATCAGCTACATACTTCTTGATTGCCAAGACACTTCATCCTGATCATCGCACAATGTTGATTGTAGTCATGCCTTGACCTAAACACTCCACAATTTGTTGCTTCGCAGCAGCCGACACATCCTTTTTCTTTCCCATTTTGGCAGAAAATGTAGGCTGCTTAATAATGTGAGACAGCCTTCTTAAGTAGTCTTGCCTTTCATTGGACACACCTGCCAAACTAATTAGCACAGGTGTCTGCAATTGCTTACAGTGATATAAAGAGCCCTGACACACATCACCATCAATGAGTTTAACTGACAAACAAACAAATTCTTCCCTTATCACTCCTAAACACTTTTTGCATAATAATTTGGAACACAGTGTACATGTGCTTTTCCACAAAACACCAGTGGTTCACATAGTGAATCTTACAGTTCTAACTTGCCAACCGTGGTCTGTATGGAGTTGTTCAATAAAGCGCCCAAAATTAAGATAACATAGATGGGAGAGGTCTCTATGAATAGGAATTCCTAAGTATTTGATACCCTGTGAGGGCCAGGCAAAGGGAAAGTTGGACTGGATGGAATCCTATATGGATTTGGGGAGGGAGACATCGAGGGCCTCAGACTTCGCTGCATTGATTTTAAAATTTGACCATGTAACAAAGTGATCTATTTCAGCCATAACAGCATGGATGGATATATGTGATTGAGTGATATATACTAGGACATCATCAGCAAATAGAGAGCACTTGTACTCGGTGCCTCCCACCTCAATCCACCTAATATTGGGGTTATGGCGAATTGATGAGAGCAGGTGCTCCGTCACTAGGATGTATAAGAGAGGGGACAGAGGACATCCCTGCCTTGTCCCATTGGTGATTGTGAAAGGTGATGAAAATGTTCTGATGCACCCCCTGGGCCTTGGGACACCCGGAGCCGGACCCTTTATGGTGGATGCTGGTGGTTGTAGTCTTCGTGGCGGCGACCCGGTTCCGTGGCTCAGGGTGGTCAAACCAGTGACGGAACTATTTATGTGGTTTTGATGTTTAAATGTCCGACTACGCCACCCGTGGATTGCGGTCAGAGTGAACCGCCGCTGCAGGGCAGACCACTGAGGCTGGTGTTGTGGGTGCAGCAGAGCGTAGCATAACTCCCCACGGGAGGAGTATAGCCTCAGGGCAGTGTATGCGGAGGATGGGGGTGATGGTGCAGGGCAGCAGCAGTAACGACACGGAGTCAGTGATGCAGTCCAGGGCCTTTACTCACAGTTCTTATTATCCAGACCACGTCTGCAGGTAACGGCTGCCCACGTCGTACTGTGCTCACCAGGTGAGGGGCTCAGACAACTCCCAGATAACTTTGGAGCGCTTCACAGGACCCCCTTTGTGTGTCCTTTGTCTGGCCTTTCTTACCAACCCTTCTGTCCGGCTGCCTCGGGCCTCCTCTTGGTAAACTTGGCGCCAGTTTCCCTGACCCTATGTGGTGCCTTCCTAGCGGGTGTAGCGAGGGGCTGCGCCACATAAAATGTCAGAGCCTCCAGTTTCTAGCTGAGGGTCGTTTCCTGCCTCCACTAGTTTCGGGGACCGGTCTCCCCCTTTGGCCTGACCCCTCCACGCAGGTGGATTCGGGCGTGCGGTGGCGACTCGCCCGTCCACACCCCTGGGATCCCTTCATTCCTCGTTCCTGGAGCCTTCTCCGCTCCTCTTCCTTCCTTCTCCCTCTTCCAGGCCTGGGCCTCTGTTACTAGGCCCGCCTCCGGAGCAGAGCTCATGCAGAGCCCCTGCTCCCTGCCACTTCTGCTCAGACTTCTCTGCACTGAACTAAGATGGTGCCCACCTTTTATACTGCCTTCTCAATGCACCCAGGAACTGCTTCCTCCCTGCTCCTGCACTACAGGGTTCCCCTTCCTCAGTGTTCCCTCCCCCCACTCCAGCCAGGGACAGGGACTGTCGTGCCCATCTCAGAGGCATATTGGTCGCCCTGCCCCACGGCAATGTGGTGTAATGCATGCAGGTGTCGGGTCCTGATCCACACTCCATCCTTACCTGAGAGTGAGATATCACACCTCTGGGTGAGGTGCAATACCTCTGTAGCAACCGAGCCCTCAGGGTGCTACAGTTCCATTTATCTTCAGCCTAGGTGACGTATTGTGATACAGGGCCGTGATTTTGGCTATAAAAGGGTCCCCTAGACCCCTACCCCAAGCTTTTTAAGAGAATCATATATGGCGTGCCAGGAGACTCTATGGAATGCTTTCTCAGCATCCAACGAGAGTATCTAATTACAAATTTTTAACTGCATCTAGCCCAGGAAATACTTTGTGCCTAGTAGCAGTGTCTGCTAGTCAGCTTATTATCCCGGCTGTTAAGCAAGCTACACCACCTGTAGTTTGGACACTTAATTTTTTCAAAGGAAATGCTTCGGGACCACGGGATACTCAGTGAAGAGCATCAGGAGGCACCCCAAGGCATAGGGGCTGGGACTGGCAGTAGGATGCCTTGCGGTGGACAGCCGAACTCGATCCTTATAAAAGCTTTTTAACTGCAGCAGCTTTAGTGGACGCTACTGGAGCTGGAATTACGCGGCTGCTGGCATGAGACTTGCCCTCCAATAGATCCTTGTAAATGGATTTAAAGTGTATTCATTCAAATTAGAGAGACAATTTAAATTAAAAAGCTTAGAGCTGCCTCCACCACAGGGGGGCTCGCTCGACCCACCAGCGGACAGGCACCAGTATTGGGAGAGGGGGGCTGGCCGTCAGGGTTCACCGCGGCTCTGGCACAAACCCGGCGACACGGAGGTGGCACGGGCAGGAGCGGACTGAACGTGTCGGCTTCTCACTTTTTGGATTTTAGAAGGGCATGACATGCCTATATTTGTGTCTCCCCCTCCTTTTACTCCTCCACCTCTTTTCTTTTCGCATGACTATATGTACTTGTCACTTTTCCATGTGTTAGTTATGTCTTCTGAGCAGTTTGTCAGCTTTTGGACACCTTTGAAGGTGTTTTCTATGTGTTTCTATGTGTTTTTGTTTGCCTGCCATTGGTTTTAACGGTGTTCGAAGGTGTTCGACGAACAGTTCGGCGAACACACGGGTGTTCGACGAACCGAGCCGAACTCGAACACTACGGGGGTGGCTCAACACTACTAAGGAAAGACCTCCAGTGTCCATCATGGTCTCGGTTCAAGATTTGGCTCAACGCTTGCAGGGACTCTCTCTGGAGGTGGCCGAGCTCCAGCAACACGTGAGTAGCTGTTCTGGAGCACATTTTGTGGAGCCGAAGGTACGTCTGCCTGATCTATTTTTTGGTGAACAACAAGATTTTTTTTCTTTTAAAAATGCTTGTTTATTGTATTTTCGTTTAAGACCCAGATCCTCTGGTGATGAATCACAGCGCATAGGGTTCATAATGTCACTTTTGCGCAAAGATCCTCAGGGATGGGCCTTTTCTCTCCAACCTAGTGATCCGTGCTTTAGATCAGTGGATAGTTTTTTTTCTGCTTTGGGTTTGTTGTACGATGATCCTGATCGTGTCTCATCTGCTGAGTCTGAATTGAGACGTCTGAGGCAGGGATCAGGTAATGTGGAAAAATATTGTTCTCACTTCCGTCGGTGGTCTGCCCAGGTGGGGTGGAACGATTCAGCTTTGAAAAGTTTGTTTCTTGCAGGGCTAGGTGAAAGGGTTAAGGATTTGCTGATTGCTTATCCCACACCTGAAAACTTGCAGGAGGCAATGCAATTAGCTATACGGGTGGACAGGAGACTGCGTGCAAGGGTTAATGAGTAAATCCTCTGCCATGTCAGCTCCGAGTCTTGAGAGGGTCTGTGCTGACAAAGGAGAGCCGATGGAGATTGGGGCGATGGCACCCCGCGCTCAGGAAAAAGACCGCAGGCTTTCTGGAGGTTTGTGCTTTTATTGCGGAAATTCTGGTCATTTTATTAAGAACTGTGTGCTTCGTATGAACAAAGAAAAAAAAATGGTCAGTCATGCACGTATAGCCTGTTTAAATACTAAGGGAGTATTCCTATCTGCTACTACCACTGCTCAGGAAGAATTAATTGAATTTCAGGTATTTGTGGATTGTGGTTCTACTCTGAATGTGATTGATGGGGGATTCTTGGAAAAACTTAAATTAAAACCTAAACCTTTGTCATCCCCTATTGCTGTGGTTTCTGTTGATGGCTCTCCCTTGAAGAGTGTTACTCACAAGGTCTGTGAATTTCCTCTCACTATTAATGGTATTCATCAAGAGAATTTGGATTTGGTAGTATTAAATAATTTGCCTTCTCCAGTAATTTTGGAGTTGCCCTGGTTAAAATTGCACAATCCTGTACTGGATTGGTCTACCAATGAAATTAAGTCCTGGAGCCCTAAATGTTATGACAAGTGTTGTAACGGACGTATTGCTGCGGGGTTGCTTTGCCCTCTGGAGGTTCCTAGTGCACCTTGGACACATCTGGCTATGGACTTTATTACTGACCTTCCCCCCTCTGAAGGTTTCACGGTCATCTGGGTGGTCGTGGACCGTTTTAGCAAGATGTGTCACTTGGTTCCCTTCATCAAACTGCCTTGCGCTAAGACACTCGCTAAGGCCTTTGTCAAGGAAATTGTCAGACTACATGGCGTTCCTACTGACATTGTTTCTGATAGGGGACCTCAGTTCGTGGCTCGTTTTTGGCGTGCCTTTTGTGACAGGTTGGGAGTTCATTTGTCATTTTCATCCGGATATTATCCTGAGTCTAATGGCCAGACAGAAAGAAAGAACCAGGATGTTGAGCAGTTCTTGAGTTGCTTTGTGGCAGACAATCAAGAGGGGTGGTCTGAGTTTCTGCCACTTGCTGAATTTGCTCTTAACAACCATACATCCTCTTCTGCTGGGTGTTCGCCTTTTTTTTGTTGTTCTGGGAGACATCCGTCTTTTGGGTCATTCTCCAAATTGGTATCGGCTGTGCCTGAGGAGGAGAGTTTTTCCGGTGATTTGGAGAGAGTTTGGACGGATGTGCATGATAATCTTCAGGAGGCTAACAAAAAATCTAAGAGGTACTTTGATAGGAAACGGAAAGAGGTTTTGTTTGCTATTGGTGACATGGTTTGGTTGTCCTCTAAGAATCTGCGATTGAGGATTCCTTCTAAAAAATTGGGTCTCAAGTTTGTAGGGCCCTTTAAGGTGCTTCAGATAGTTAACCAATCTGCTGTTAGGTTGGAGGTTCCTACCTCCTGGAAGATTAATCCAGTGTTTCATGTTTCTCTGTTGAAAAGAGCTGATGTGTCGGTTGGTGACGCCTCTGCCACGGTTCCTCCGGTGGTGGAGGACGGGGAATATGAAATTTCCCGCATCCTAAATTCTAGACGGTATAGAGGGAGTTTGCAGTATCTCGTCGCTTGGAAGGGTTTCGGACCCGAGGATAACTCATGGGTGAGGGCGGATGATGTTTCTGCTTCCAGACTTGTCAGAGCGTTTCACAGGAGGTTTCCTGATAAGCCCGGGCCTAGGGGATCCGGAGGATCCTCTTAGAAGAGGGGGTACTGTTAGAACTCTCCTGTTGGTTTTTTTCTAGTTTGCTGGTCACATGACCTTTTTTGCCTATTTAATCCGACTCCGCCCTCCTGGCCTTGCTGGACTTCATTGTAATTTCTACTCTTGAGCTAGCTTGGTGCTCAGTTACCTTTCTCTGTTAGTTTTGCTAGGTCTTCTGAAATCTATGTTCTATGTTGTGTGTTTGTCTTTGACTGCTACAATTTCTGCTAGGAGGTGTCCAACTTTATCCCAGTCCCTAGTTCTTGTAGGGATCCCTCCCTTGCATCTATAGGTCTTCGTACAGACTAGCCGAGGACTTTAGCGGGTCTGATCGCAGGATCAGGTTCCCCGTTACATCGTAGGGATCCAGTTTAGTTCTATTGTAGGGACAGATCTCCTGTCTTTCCTTAGTGCTTGTAGCAGATCATAACAATAGTATAACAAATGTATATAGTATGATTGTCCCCACAAAATTGAAAATATATACTCCCCTAATTTAGACTCCCTGTCCTCCGAAGCCCCTGTCCTCTCTTATAACGTGTGTCTCAGTGAATGCGGATGGCATGATGCAGTGATGTCACCACGCAGCCTGATGTTCCCTGTGCGGTGTCGGCCTTTAGTAGGCCGAAGGGCAGAAGTATCCTGTGGCCTGCCAGAGTAAGTGATGTGGCACTTAGATGGTAACTCTGTGCTCCATCACAACTGTTAAGACTATCAGCGTCCACAGGAAGCTGATACTGTTAACAGTGTAGCAGACATTGCGGCCCACGGCTAGACCGACCCATCTAATAAGACAGTCTGACCCTTTTTATGTGTAGTATTCCGTCTATTTATCATGGTGGCTTGCTTCATCCATAAGTACATTAGTATTGTGAACAAGCATAGGTAAATTTGGCTTCTTTTTTTGCTCTTATAGATTTGGCAGATTTAATGTCGTTTTCAGTAAATTGCTTGTAATATTAGTGTAGAAACTCACAAGAAAATGGGGACCCATGACACGGGTTACAAACTGGCATGTTTTGGTCAAAATATAAACCAATAACTCTAGTATTTTTCATCTTTGCAGGATACAACCAGGCTCTGTAGTGTTGGTCGGGGAAATAGGATGCTTTTCCCTGTAGGGTGTCCTTATACATAATGAGCCAGCATGGTGCACTACACGTATCTGTGAGACTGGCACATTATACAGGTTTTATTCAGGCACATCTAAAATTCTAATCATTCACCCCTTTCCCTATGAATGGTCGGTGTGAGTGGTTGTTCATCAGTATTTTGCACCTGTGCTACCTCCCACCTTTTATCCCTGGAGCTTGCTGTAACCAGCAGTTAAATTAAGAATAAAAATATGATTTTTTTTTACAAAATCTTCAGTTTTTCTCAAATTTGTTAATGCAAAAATGTATACACCCCACATCAAAAACTACTACTTGTAGTGTTTTGTATGACATCCATGACTTTTAAGGACAGCAACAAGTTTTCTAGGCATGAAATGAACAAGTTGGAGACATACTGCAACATCTATTTTTTCCCTTTCTTCAAGAACAACCTCTTCTAGATCCTGGATGCTGGATGGAGAGTGATGCTTAAACGGGTTTTCCCCACAGACAAAAGTACATTTTAATCAATAGATTTTGCAATAATACTCTGTGTTCCAAATTATTATGCAAAAAGAGTTTAGGAGTGATAAGGAAAGAATTTTTTTGTTTGTCAGTTAAACTCATTGATGGTAATGTGTGTCAGGGCTCTTTATATCACTTTAAGCAATTGCAGACACCTGTACTAATTAGTTTGGCAGGTGTGTCCAATGAAAGGCAAGACTACTTAAGAAGGCTGTCCCACATTATTAAGCAGCCTACATTTTCTGGCAAAATGGGAAAGAAAAAGGATGTGTCGGCTGCTGAGAAGCAACAAATTGTGGAGTGTTTAGGTCAAGGCATGACTACAATCAACATTGCCAAGACACTTCATCGTGATCATCGCACAATCAAGAAGTATGTAGCTGATTCACAGTACACACGTGTGCGTGCTGATTAGGGAAAATTGAGAACTCTTTCCTACAGGCAATTACGTCTGGTTAAAAGAGCAGTGGCAAAAAGCCTTGTCATAGCAGGCTTGACTGTGCGTACAAGCTGAATTTGACCGCCACTGACGTAGTAGCTGGCTTATAGCACTGTATGACTTTTGGCACAGGAAAAAATATTTTTTGGACTGAGCCTAGCAAGAGAAGCTTTTATTTTTAATGTGAAACTAGCACAACGTCAACGCCGCTAAAATAGGATCTGCCTTGCACTGCATGACTTTTGGCACAGGAAAAAATAGTTTTTGGACTCAGCGTAGCAAAAGAAAAACATTTTTTTATTCTGAATCCACCTGAAGTTCAACTCCACTAAAATAGTATCTGACACTAAAAAAACTTTAGTGCGCACAGCTTTCAATATCACAACAGCAGAAAAAAACAGCTTTTGTGCTCTGCAATAAGAAGCTCTGCAGACTGTGCAGAGCACAATTTCATCCCCACTAAATGATAAGGTCACTGCGCTTGATCACATTAGCAAGTGCAAAACAGCATTCAAGGTAAACTGAGACATAGAGCTGAATACCAGCGGAGCACAGCACTATTGTATGGCATGGGCCCTCTGTGTCTGTCAGAATCTCAGTAAAATGTGCTGCACCAGCAGCTGCAGAGGTACACAGGCCAGGAATTATCTACACTATCTATCTAGCTAATATCTCTCATTATACAGGAGAACACTGAGCTGCATCTGTCTCCAGCATTGACATGGCTATAATGATGCTGAGGGAACATGGCCGCATTTTATATAGAGAGGACATGTGATTTCTGCAGCCAATTGCAGAAACCCTTATGTCTAGACAGAGTAGATGCTTCCTGTGCTATGATTGGCTGGCACTGCATTCCTCAGTTAAAGTTACCGCCCACAGGAAAAAAGAACCAGTGCTCACTGATCTGACCTGTTCTCAGCTCTGCACAGTGCACAGTGCACAGCCCCCACACTCACCCGGCTCATGTCACCACTCATCATACACTGGCCCTCTGCACAGCCCCCACACTCACCCGGCTCATGTCACCACTCATCATACACTGGCCCTCTGCACAGCCCCCACACTCACCCAGCTCATGTCACCGCTCATCATACACTGGCCCTCTGCACAGCCCCCACACTCACCCGGCTCATGTCACCACTCATCATACACTGGCCCTCTGCACAGCCCCCACACTCACCCAGCTCATGTCACCACTCATCATACACTGGCCCTCTGCACAGCCCCCACACTCACCCGGCTCATGTCACCACTCATCATACACTGGCCCTCTGCACAGCCCCCACACTCACCCGGCTCATGTCACCACTCATCATACACTGGCCCTCTGCACAGCCCCCACACTCACCCGGCTCATGTCACCGCTCATCATACACTGGCCCTCTGCACAGCCCCCACACTCACCCCGCTCATGTCACCACTCATCATACACTGGCCCTCTGCACAGCCCCCACACTCACCCGGCTCATGTCACCACTCATCATACACTGGCCCTCTGCACAGCCCCCACACTCACCCGGCTCATGTCACCGCTCATCATACACTGGCCCTCTGCACAGCCCCCACACTCACCCGGCTCATGTCACCGCTCATCATACACTGGCCCTCTGCACAGCCCCCACACTCACCCCGCTCATGTCACCGCTCATCATACACTGGCCCTCTGCACAGCCCCCACACTCACCCGGCTCATGTCACCACTCATCATACACTGGCCCTCTGCACAGCCCCCACACTCACCCGGCTCATGTCACCGCTCATCATACACTGGCCCTCTGCACAGCCCCCACACTCACCCGGCTCATGTCACCGCTCATCATACACTGGCCCTCTGCACAGCCCCCACACTCACCCCGCTCATGTCACCGCTCATCATACACTGGCCCTCTGCACAGCCCCCACACTCACCCGGCTCATGTCACCACTCATCATACACTGGCCCTCTGCACAGCCCCCACACTCACCCGGCTCATGTCACCACTCATCATACACTGGCCCTCTGCACAGCCCCCACACTCACCCCGCTCATGTCACCACTCATCATACACTGGCCCTCTGCACAGCCCCCACACTCACCCGGCTCATGTCACCGCTCATCATACACTGGCCCTCTGCACAGCCCCCACACTCACCCGGCTCATGTCACCACTCATCATACACTGGCCCTCTGCACAGCCCCCACACTCACCCGGCTCATGTCACCGCTCATCATACACTGGCCCTCTGCACAGCCCCCACACTCACCCCGCTCATGTCACCGCTCATCATACACTGGCCCTCTGCACAGCCCCCACACTCACCCGGCTCATGTCACCACTCATCATACACTGGCCCTCTGCACAGCCCCCACACTCACCCGGCTCATGTCACCACTCATCATACACTGGCCCTCTGCACAGCCCCCACACTCACCCCGCTCATGTCACCGCTCATCATACACTGGCCCTCTGCACAGCCCCCACACTCACCCCGCTCATGTCACCACTCATCATACACTGGCCCTCTGCACAGCCCCCACACTCACCCGGCTCATGTCACCGCTCATCATACACTGGCCCTCTGCACAGCCCCCACACTCACCCGGCTCATGTCACCGCTCATCATACACTGGCCCTCTGCACAGCCCCCACACTCACCCCGCTCATGTCACCGCTCATCATACACTGGCCCTCTGCACAGCCCCCACACTCACCCGGCTCATGTCACCACTCATCATACACTGGCCCTCTGCACAGCCCCCACACTCACCCGGCTCATGTCACCACTCATCATACACTGGCCCTCTGCACAGCCCCCACACTCACCCCGCTCATGTCACCGCTCATCATACACTGGCCCTCTGCACAGCCCCCACACTCACCCCGCTCATGTCACCACTCATCATACACTGGCCCTCTGCACAGCCCCCACACTCACCCCGCTCATGTCACCGCTCATCATACACTGGCCCTCTGCACAGCCCCCACACTCACCCCGCTCATGTCACCACTCATCATACACTGGCCCTCTGCACAGCCCCCACACTCACCCGGCTCATGTCACCGCTCATCATACACTGGCCCTCTGCACAGCCCCCACACTCACCCGGCTCATGTCACCACTCATCATACACTGGCCCTCTGCACAGCCCCCACACTCACCCGGCTCATGTCACCGCTCATCATACACTGGCCCTCTGCACAGCCCCCACACTCACCCGGCTCATGTCACCACTCATCATACACTGGCCCTCTGCACAGCCCCCACACTCACCCGGCTCATGTCACCGCTCATCATACACTGGCCCTCTGCACAGCCCCCACACTCACCTGGCTCATGTCACCACTCATCATACACTGGCCCTCTGCACAGCCCCCACACTCACCCGGGTCATGTCACCACTCATCATACACTGGCCCTCTGCACAGCCCCCACACTCACCCCGCTCATGTCACCACTCATCATACACTGGCCCTCTGCACAGCCCCCACACTCACCCCGCTCATGTCACCACTCATCATACACTGGCCCTCTGCACAGCCCCCACACTCACCCCGCTCATGTCACCACTCATCATACACTGGCCCTCTGCACAGCCCCCACACTCACCCGGCTCATGTCACCGCTCATCATACACTGGCCCTCTGCACAGCCCCCACACTCACCCAGCTCATGTCACCGCTCATCATGCACTGGCCCTCTGCACAGCCCCCACACTCACCCGGCTCATGTCACCGCTCATCATACACTGGCCCTCTGCACAGCCCCCACACTCACCCGCCTCATGTCACCGCTCATCATACACTGGCCCTCTGCACAGCCTCCACACTCACCCGGCTCATGTCACCGCTCATCATACACTGGCCCTCTGCACAGCCCCCACACTCACCCGGCTCATGTCACCACTCATCATACACTGGCCCTCTGCACAGCCCCCACACTCACCCGGCTCATGTCACCGCTCATCATACACTGGCCCTCTGCACAGCCCCCACACTCACCCGGCTCATGTCACCGCTCATCATACACTGGCCCTCTGCACAGCCCCCACACTCACCCGGCTCATGTCACCGCTCATCATACACTGGCCCTCTGCACAGCCCCCACACTCACCCGGCTCATGTCACCGCTCATCATACACTGGCCCTCTGCACAGCCCCCACACTCACCCGGCTCATGTCACCGCTCATCATACACTGGCCCTCTGCACAGCCCCCACACTCACCCGGCTCATGTCACCGCTCATCATACACTGGCCCTCTGCACAGCCCCCACACTCACCCGGCTCATGTCACCGCTCATCATACACTGGCCCTCGGCACAGCCCCCACACTCACCCGACTCATGTCACCGCTCATCATACACTGGCCCTCTGCACAGCCCCCACACTCACCCGGCTCATGTCACCACTCATCATACACTGGCCCTCTGCACAGCACCCACACTCACCCGGCTCATGTCACCGCTCATCATACACTGGCCCTCTGCACAGCCCCCACACTCACCCGGCTCATGTCACCGCTCATCATACACTGGCCCTCTGCACAGCCCCCACACTCACCCCGCTCATGTCACCGCTCATCATACACTGGCCCTCTGCACAGCCCCCACACTCACCCGGCTCATGTCACCGCTCATCATACACTGGCCCTCTGCACAGCCCCCAAACTCACCCGCCTCATGTCACCGCTCATCATACACTGGCCCTCTGCACAGCCCCCACACTCACCCGGCTCATGTCACCGCTCATCATACACTGGCCCTCTGCACAGCCCCCACACTCACCCGGCTCATGTCACCGCTCATCATACACTGGCCCTCTGCACAGCCCCCACACTCACCCGGCTCATGTCACCGCTCATCATACACTGGCCCTCTGCACAGCCCCCACACTCACCCGGCTCATGTCACCGCTCATCATACACTGGCCCTCTGCTCAGCCCCCACACTCACCCGGCTCATGTCACCACTCATCATACACTGGCCCTCTGCACAGCCCCCACACTCACCCCGCTCATGTCACCACTCATCATACACTGGCCCTCTGCACAGCCCCCACACTCACCCGGCTCATGTCACCACTCATCATACACTGGCCCTCTGCACAGCCCCCACACTCACCCGGCTCATGTCACCGCTCATCATACACTGGCCCTCTGCTCAGCCCCCACACTCACCCGGCTCATGTCACCACTCATCATACACTGGCCCTCTGCACAGTCCCCACACTCACCCCGCTCATGTCACCGCTCATCATACACTGGCCCTCTGCACAGCCCCCACACTCACCCCGCTCATGTCACCGCTCATCATACGCTGGCCCTCTGCACAGCCCCCACACTCACCCCGCTCATGTCACCGCTCATCATACACTGGCCCTCTGCACAGCCCCCACACTCACCCGGCTGATGTGACCGCTCATCATACACTGGCCCTCTGCACAGCCCCCACACTCACCCGGCTCATGTCACCGCTCATCATACACTGGCCCTCTGCACAGCCCCCACACTCACCCGGCTCATGTCACCGCTCATCATACACTGGCCCTCTGCACAACCCACACACTCACCCGGCTCATGTCACCACTCATCATACACTGGCCCTCTGCACAGCCCCCACACTCACCCGGCTCATGTCACCGCTCATCATACACTGGCCCTCTGCACAGCCCCCACACTCACCCGGCTCATGTCACCGCTCATCATACACTGGCCCTCTGCACAGCCCCCACACTCACCCGGCTCATGTCACCACTCATCATACACTGGCCCTCTGCACAGCCCCCACACTCACCCGGCTCATGTCACCGCTCATCATGCACTGGCCCTCTGCACAGCCCCCACACTCACCCGGCTCATGTCACCGCTCATCATGCACTGGCCCTCTGCACAGCCCCCACACTCACCCGGCTCATGTCACCGCTCATCATACACTGGCCCTCTGCACAGCCCCCACACTCACCCGGCTCATGTCACCGCTCATCATACACTGGCCCTCTGCACAGCCCCCACACTCACCCGGCTCATGTCACCGCTCATCATACACTGGCCCTCTGCACAGCCCCCACACTCACCCGGCTCATGTCACCGCTCATCATACACTGGCCCTCTGCACAGCCCCCACACTCACCCGGCTCATGTCACCGCTCATCATACACTGGCCCTCGGCACAGCCCCCACACTCACCCGACTCATGTCACCGCTCATCATACACTGGCCCTCTGCACAGCCCCCACACTCACCCGGCTCATGTCACCACTCATCATACACTGGCCCTCTGCACAGCACCCACACTCACCCGGCTCATGTCACTGCTCATCATACACTGGCCCTCTGCACAGCCCCCACACTCACCCGGCTCATGTCACCGCTCATCATACACTGGCCCTCTGCACAGCCCCCACACTCACCCCGCTCATGTCACCGCTCATCATACACTGGCCCTCTGCACAGCCCCCACACTCACCCGGCTCATGTCACCGCTCATCATACACTGGCCCTCTGCACAGCCCCCACACTCACCCGCCTCATGTCACCGCTCATCATACACTGGCCCTCTGCACAGCCCCCACACTCACCCGGCTCATGTCACCGCTCATCATACACTGACCCTCTGCACAGCCCCCACACTCACCCGGCTCATGTCACCGCTCATCATACACTGGCCCTCTGCACAGCCCCCACACTCACCCGGCTCATGTCACCGCTCATCATACACTGGCCCTCTGCACAGCCACCACACTCACCCGGCTCATGTCACCGCTCATCATGCACTGGCCCTCTGCACAGCCCCCACACTCACCCGGCTCATGTCACCGCTCATCATACACTGGCCCTCTGCACAGCCCCCACACTCACCCGGCTCATGTCACCGCTCATCATACACTGGCCCTCTGCACAGCCCCCACACTCACCCTGCTCATGTCACTGCTCATCATACACTGGCCCTCTGCACGGCCCCCACACTCACCTGGCTCATGTCACCGCTCATCATACACTGGCCCTCTGCACAGCCCCCACACTCACCCGGCTCATGTCACCGCTCATCATACACTGGCCCTCTGCACAGCCCCCACACTCACCCGGCTCATGTCACCGCTCATCATACACTGGCCCTCTGCACAGCCCCCACACTCACCCGGCTCATGTCACCGCTCATCATGCACTGGCCCTCTGCACAGCCCCCACACTCACCCGGCTCATGTCACCGCTCATCATACACTGGCCCTCTGCACGGCCCCCACACTCACCTGGCTCATGTCACCGCTCATCATACACTGGCACTCTGCACAGCCCCCACACTCACCCGGCTCATGTCACTGCTCATCATACACTGGCCCTCTGCACAGCCCCCACACTCACCCGGCTCATGTCACCGCTCATCATACACTGGCCCTCTGCACAGCCCCCACACTCACTCATGTCACCGCTCATCATACACTGGCCCTCGGCACAGCCCCCACACTCACCCGGCTCATGTCACCGCTCATCATACACTGGCCCTCTGCACGGCCCCCACACTCACCTGGCTCATGTCACCGCTCATCATACACTGGCCCTCTGCACAGCCCCCACACACCCGGCTCATGTCACCGCTCATCATACACTGGCCCTCTGCACAGCCCCCAAACTAACCCGGCTCATGTCACCGCTCATCATACACTGGCCCTCTGCACAGCCCCCACACACAACCGGCTCATGTCACCACTCATCATACACTGGCCCTCTGCACAGCCCCCACACTCAACCGGCTCATGTCACCACTCATCATACAATGGCCCTCTGCACAGCCCCCACACTCACTCGGCTCATGTCACCGCTCATCATACACTGGCCCTCTGCACAGCCTCCACACTCTCCCGGCTCATGTCACCGCTCATCATACACTGGCCCTCTGCACAGCCCCCACACTCACCCGGCTCATGTCACCGCTCATCGTACACTGGCCCTCTGCACAGCCCCCACACTCTCCCGGCTCATGTCACCGCTCATCATACACTGGCCCTCTGCACAGCCCCCACACTCACCCGGCTCATGTCACCGCTCATCATACACTGGCCCTCTGCACAGCCCCCACACTCACCCGGCTCATGTCACCTCTCATCATACACTGGCCCTCTGCACAGCCCCCACACTCACCCGGCTCATGTCACCACTCATCATACACTGGCCCTCAGCACAGCCCCCACACTCACCCGGCTCATGTCACCGCTCATTATACACTGGCCCTCTGCACAGCCCCCACACACACCCGATTCATGTCACCGCTCATCATACACTGGCCCTCTGCACAGCCCCCACACTCACCCGGCTCATGTCTCCGCTCATCATACACTGGCCCTCTGCACAGCCCCCACACTCACCCGGCTCTTGTCACCGCTCATCATACACTGGCCCTCTGCACAGACCCCACACTCACCCGGCTCATGTCACCACTCATTATACACTGGCCCTCTGCACAGCCCCCACACTCACCCGGCTCATGTCACCGCTCATCATACACTGGCCCTCTGCACAGCCCCCACACTCACCCAGCTCATGTTACCGCTCATCATACACTGGCCCTCTGCACAGCACCCACACTCACCCCGCTCATGTCACCGCTCATCATACACTGGCCCTCTGCACAGCCCCCACACTCACCCGGCTCATGTCACCGCTCATCATACACTGGCCCTCTACACAGCCCCCACACTCACCCGGCTCATGTCACCGCTCATCATACACTGGCCCTCTGCACAGCCCCCACACTCACCCAGCTCATGTCACCGCTCATCATACACTGGCCCTCTGCACAGCCCCCACACTCACCCGGCTCATGTCACCGCTCATCATACACTGGCCCTCTGCACAGCCCCCACACTCACCCGGCTCATGTCACCGCTCATCATATACTTGTACTCTGCTAACAAAACTGTTCAAAACGCCGTAGTTACCCTGTATCCGCGATCCCACACAAATTCATCAGACTTTTCCGATTTTAAGAAAACTTACTCGCATTTGCGATCACGAATCCGAATGTGCCATATTCATGCCGGATATAAAGCTTTAAAACATTCGCCGGACAAATTCCCTCAACACTACTTATAGTAAAGTGTAAAACAGTCACTTATTATCATCTGATGTCTGCAGGCAGTATATCATACAGCAGTCATATTCTATATACTGGATGTAATATACTGTGTGTACAGACATTAGATATTATATACAGGATACTATGTGACTGGTGTAATATCTGATGTCTTCAGTCAGTATATCATACACCAGTCATGTATTCTCCTGTACACTGGATGTAATATACTGTGTGCACAGACATTAGATATTATATACAGGATACTATGTGGCTGGTGTAATATCTGATGTCTGCAGTCAGTATATCATACACCAGTCATGTATTCTCCTGTACACTGGATGTAATATACTGTGTGCACAGACATTAGATATTATATACAGGATACTATGTGGCTGGTGTAATATCTGATGTCTGTAGTCAGTATATCATATACCAGTCATGTATTCTCCTGTACACTGGATGTAATATACTGTGTGCACAGACATTAGATATTATATACAGGATACTATGTGACTGGTGTAATATCTGATGTCTGTAGTCAGTATATCATACACCAGGTACATTTTCTCCTGTACACTGGATGTAATATACTGTGTGCACAGACATTAGATATCACATACAGGATACTATGTGGCTGGTGTAATATCTGATATCTGCAGTCAGTATATCATACACCAGTCATATATTCTATATACTGGATGTAATATACTGTGTGCACAGACATTAGATATTATATACAGGATACTATGTGGCTGGTGTAATATCTGATGTCTGTAGTCATAGTATATCATACAACAGTCATGTATTCTATATATTGGATGTAATACACTGTGTACACAGACATTAGATATTATATACAGGATACTATGTGGCTGGTGTAATATCTGATGTCTGTAGTCAGTATATCATACACCAGTCATGGATTCTCCGGTATACTGGATGTAATATACTGTGTGCACAGGCATTAGATATTATATACAGGATACTATGTTGCTGGTGTAATATCTGCAGTCAGTATATCATACACCAGTCATGTATTCTCCTGTATACTGGATGTAATATACTGTGTGCACAGACATTAGATATTATATACAGGATACTATGTGGCTGGTGTAATATCTGATGTCTGCAGTCAGTATATCATTCACCAGGCACATTTTCTCCGGTACTCTGGATGTAATATACTGTGTGCACAGACATTAGATATTATATACAGGATACTATGTGGCTGGTGTAATATCTGATGTCTGCAGGCAGTATATCATACACCTGTCACATTTTCTTCTGTACACTGGATGTAATATACTATGTGCATATACATTAGATAATATATACACAATACTGTGTGGCTGATGTAATATCTGATGTCTGTAGTCGGTATAACATCCACCAGTCATGTATTCTATATACTGAATGTAATATACTGTGTGCACAGACATACGATATTATATACAGGATACTATGTGGCTGGTGTAATATCTGATGTCTGCAGTCAGTATATCATACACCAGTCATATATTCTATATACTGGATGTAATATACTGTGTGCACAGACATTAGATATTATATACAGGATACTATGTGGCTGGTGTAATATCTGATGTCTGCAGTCAGTATATCATACACCAGTCATGTATTGTCCTGTATACTGAATGTAATATACTGTGTGCACAGACATTAGATATTATATACAGGATACTATGTGGCTGGTGTAATATCTGATGTCTGCAGTCACAGTATATCATAAACCAGTCATATATTCTCATATATACTGGTTGTAATATACTGTGTGCACAGACATTAGATGTTATATACAGGATACTATGTGGCTGGTGTAATATCTGATGTCTGCAGTCAGTATATCATACACCAGGCACATTTTCTCCCGTATACTGAATGTAATATACTGTGTGCACAGACATTAGATGTTATATACAGGATACTATGTGGCTGGTGTAATATATGATGTCTGCAGTCACTATATCATACACCAGTCATATATTCTATATACTGGATGTAATATACTTTGTGCACAGACATTAGATATTATATACAGGATACTATGTGGCTGGTGTAATATCTGATGTCTGCAGTCAGTATATCATACACCAGTCATATATTCTATATACTGGATGTAATATACTGTGT
This sequence comes from Phyllobates terribilis, assembly GCF_046119375.1. NCBI lineage: Eukaryota > Metazoa > Chordata > Amphibia > Anura > Dendrobatidae > Phyllobates > Phyllobates terribilis. The sequence continues at coordinate 5,356,374 of NW_027362855.1, read as the reverse complement.
GCACAGACATTAGATATTATATACAGGATACTATGTGGCTGGTGTAATATCTGGTGTCTTTAGTCAGTATATCATACACCAGTCATGTATTCTCCTGTATATTGAATGTAATATACTGTGTGCACAGACATTAGATATTATATACAGGATACTATGTGGCTGGTGTAATATCTGATGTCTGCAGTCACAGTATATCATACACCAGTGATATATTCTCATATATACTGGTTGTAATATACTGTGTGCACAGACATTAGATATTATATACAGGATACTATGTGGATGATGTAATATCTGATGTCTGTAGTCAGTATATCATACACCTGTCACATTTTCTCCTGTACACTGGATGTAATATACTGTGTGCACAGACATTAGATATTATATACTGGATACTATGTGGCTGGAGTAATATCTGATGTCTGTAGTCAGTATATCATACACCAGGCACATTTTCTCCTGTATACTGGATGTAATATACTGTGTGCACAGACATTAGATATTATATATAGGATACTATGTGGCTGGTATAATATCTGATGTCTGCAGTCAGTATATCATACACCAGTCATATATTCTATATACTGGATGTAATATACTGTGTGCACAGACATTAGATATTATATACAGGATACTATGTGGCTGGTGTAATATCTGATGTCTGCAGTCAGTATATCATACACCAGTCATATATTCTATATACTGGATGTAATATACTGTGTTCACAGACATTAGATATTATATACAGGATACTATGTGGCTGGTGTAATATCTGATGTCTTTAGTCAGTATATCATACACCAGTCATGTATTCTCCTAGATACTGAATGAAATATACTGTGTGCACAGACATTAGATATTATATATAGGATACTATGTGACTGGTGTAATATCTGATGTCTGTAGTCAGTATATCATACACCAGGTACATTTTCTCCTGTACACTGGATGTAATATACTGTGTGCACAGACATTAGATATCACATACAGGATACTATGTGGCTGGTGTAATATCTGATATCTGCAGTCAGTATATCATACACCAGTCATATATTCTATATACTGGATGTAATATACTGTGTGCACAGACATTAGATATTATATACAGGATACTATGTGGCTGGTGTAATATCTGATGTCTGTAGTCATAGTATATCATACAACAGTCATGTATTCTATATACTGGATGTAATACACTGTGTACACAGACATTAGATATTATATACAGGATACTATGTGGCTGGTGTAATATCTGATGTCTGTAGTCAGTATATCATACACCAGTCATGGATTCTTCGGTATACTGGATGTAATATACTGTGTGCACAGGCATTAGATATTATATACAGGATACTATGTTGCTGGTGTAATATCTGCAGTCAGTATATCATACACCAGTCATGTATTCTCCTGTATACTGGATGTAATATACTGTGTGCACAGACATTAGATATTATATACAGGATACTATGTGGCTGGTGTAATATCTGATGTCTGCAGTCAGTATATCATTCACCAGGCACATTTTCTCCGGTACTCTGGATGTAATATACTGTGTGCACAGACATTAGATATTGTATACAGGATACTATGTGGCTGGTGTAATATCTGATGTCTGCAGGCAGTATATCATACACCTGTCACATTTTCTTCTGTACACTGGATGTAATATACTGTGTGCACAGACATTAGATATTATATACAGGATACTATGTGGCTGGTGTAATATCTGGTGTCTTTAGTCAGTATATCATAAACCAGTCATGTATTCTCCTGTATATTGAATGTAATATACTGTGTACACAGACATTAGATATTATATACAGGATACTATGTGACTGGTGTAATATCTGATGTCTGTAGTCATAGTATATCATACACCAGTCATATATTCAATAAACTGGATGTAATACACTGTGTACACAGACATTAGATATTATATACAGGATACTATGTGGCTGGTGTAATATCTGATGTCTGCAGTCAGTATATCATACACCAGTCATGTATTCTCCTGTATACTGGATGTAATATACTGTGTGCACAGACATTAGATATTATATACAGGATACTATGTGGCTGGTGTAATATCTGATGTCTGCAGTCAGTATATCATACACCAGTCATGTATTCTCCTGTATACTGGATGTAATATACTGTGTGCACAGACATTAGATATTATATACAGGATACTATGTGCCTGGTGTAATATCTGATGTCTGTAGTCAGTATATCATACACCAGGCACATTTTCTCCTGTACACTGGATGTAATATACTGTGTGCACAGACATTAGATATTATATACTGGATATTATGTGGCTGGTGTAATACCTGATGTCTGTAGTCAGTATATCATACACCAGTCATGTATTCTCCTATACACTGGATGTAATATACTGTGTGCACAGAATTAGATATTATATACAGGATACTATGTGGCTGGTGTAATATCTGATGTCTGCAGTCAGTATATCATACACCAGTCATGTATTCTCCTATATACTGGATGTAATATACTGTGTGCACAGACATTAGATATTATATACAGGATACTATGTGGCTGGTGTAATATCTGATGTCTGACGTCACAGTATATCATACACCAGTGATGTATTCTCCTGTATACTGGATGTAATATACAGTGTGCACAGACATTAGATATTATATACAGGATACTATGTGGTTGGTGTAATATCTGATGTCTGTAGTCAGTATATCATACACCAGTCATATATTCTATATACTGGATGTAATATACTGTGTGCACAGACATTAGATATTACATACAGGATACTATGTGGCTGGTGTAATATGTGATGTCTGTAGTCAGTATATCATACACCAGTCATGTATTCTCCTGTACACTGGATGTAATATACTGTGTGCACAGACTTTAGATAATACATACAGGATACTATGTGGCTAGTGTAAAATCTGATGTCTGTAGTCAGTATATCATACACCAGGCACATTTTCTCCTATACACTGGATGTAATATACTGTGTGCACAGACATTAGATATTATATACAGGATACTATGTGACTGGTGTAATGTCTGATGTCTGTAGTCAGTGTATCATACACCAGTCACATTTTCTCCTATATACTGGATGTAATATACTGTGTGCACAGACATTAGATATTATATACAGGATACTATGTGGCTGGTGTAATATCTGATGTCTGTAGTCAGTATATCATACACCAGGCACATTTTTTCCTGTGCACTGGATGTAATATACTATGTGCACAGACATTAGATATTATATACAGGATACTATGTGACTGGCGTAATATCTGATGTCTGTAGTCAGTATATCATACACCAGTCATGTATTCTCCTGTATACTGGAAGTAATATACTGTGTGCACAGGCATTAGATATTATATACAGGATACTATGTGGCTGTTGTAATATCTGATGTCTGCAGTCAGTATATCATACACCAGTCATGTATTCTCCTGCATACTGGATGTAATATACTGTGTGCACAGACATTAGATATTATATACAGGATACTATGTGGCTGGTGTAATATCTGATGTCTGCAGTCAGTATATCATACACCAGGCACATTTTGTCCTGTACACTGGATGTAATATACTGTGTGCACAGACATTAAATATTATATACAGGATACTATGTGGCTGGTGTAATATCTGATGTCTGCAGTCAGTATATCATACACCAGTCATATATTCTCCTATATACTAGAAGTAATATACTGTGTGCACAGACATTAGATATTATATACAGGATACAATGTGGCTGTTGTAATATCTGATGTCTGCAGTCAGTATATCATACACCAGTCATGTATTCTCCTGCATACTGGATGTAATATACTGTGTGCACAGACATTAGATATTATATACAGGATACTATGTGGCTGGTGTAATATCTGATGTCTGTAGTCAGTATATCATACACCAGTCATGTATCCTCCTGTACACTGGATGTAATATACTGTGTGCACAGACATTAGATATTATATACAGGATACTATGTGGCTGGTGTAAAATCTGATGTCTGCAGTCAGTATATCATACACCAGTCATATATTCTATATACTGGATGTAATATACTGTGTGCACAGACATTAGATATTATATAAAGGATACTATGTGGCTGGTGTAATATCTGATGTCTGCAGTCAGTATATCATACACCAGTCATATATTCTATATACTGGATGTAATATACTGTGTGCACAGACATTAGATATTATATACAGGATACTATGTGGCTGGTGTAATATCTGATGTCTGCAGTCACAGTATATCATACATCAGTCATATATTCTCATGTATACTGGTTGTAATATACTGTGTGCACAGACATTAGATATTATATACAGGATACTATGTTGCTGGTGTAATATCTGATGTCTGCAGTCAGTATATCATACAGCAGGCACATTTTCTCCTGTATACTGAATGTAATATACTGTGTGCATAGACATTAGATGTTATATACTGGATACTATGTGGCTGGTGTAATATCTGATGTCTGCAGTCAGTATATCATACACCAGTCATATATTCTATATACTGGATGTAATATACTGTGTGCACAGACATTAGATATTATATACAGGATACTATGCGGCTGGTGTAATATCTGATGTCTGCAGTCACAGTATATCATACACCAGTCATATATTCTCATGTATACTGGTTGTAATATACTGTGTGCACAGACATTAGATATTATATACAGGATACTATGCGGCTGGTGTAATATCTGATGTCTGCAGTCACAGTATATCATACACCAGTCATATATTCTCATGTATACTGGTTGTAATATACTGTGTGCACAGACATTAGATATTATATACAGGATACTATGCGGCTGGTGTAATATCTGATGTCTGCAGTCACAGTATATCATACACCAGTCATATATTCTCATGTATACTGGTTGTAATATACTGTGTGCACAGACATTAGATATTATATACAGGATACTATGTGGCTGGTGTAATATCTGATGTCTGTAGTCAGTATATCATACACCAGGCACATTTTCTCCTGTATACTGAATGTAATATACTGTGTGGACAGACATTAGATATTATATACAGGATACTATGTGGCTGGTGTAATATCTGATGTCTGCAGTCACAGTATATCATGCAACAGTCATATATTCTCATATATACTGGTTGTAATATGCTGTGTGCACAGACATTAGATATTATATACAGGATACTATGTTGCTGGTGTAATATCTGATGTCTGCAGTCAGTATATCATACACCAGGCACATTTTCTCCTGTATACTGAATGTAATATACTGTGTGCACAGACATTAGATGTTATATACAGGATACTATGTGGCTGGTGTAATATCTGATGTCTGCAGTCAGTATATCATACACCAGTGATATATTCTCATATATACTGGTTGTAATATACTGTGTGCACAGACATTAGATATTATATACAGGATACTATGTGGCTGGTGTAATATCTGATGTCTGCAGTCACAGTATATCATACACCAGTGATATATTCTTATATATACTGGTTGTAATATACTGTGTGCACAGACATTAGATATTATATACAGGATACTATGTGGCTGGTGTAATATCTGATGTCTGTAGTCAGTATATCATACACCAGGCACATTTTCTCCGGTACACTGGATGTAATATACTGGGTGCACAGACATTAGATATTATATACAGGATACTATGTTGCTGGTGTAATATCTGATGTCTGTAGTCACAGTATATCATACACCAGGCACATTTTCCCCTGTACACTGGATGTAATATACTGTGTGCACAGACATTAGATATTATATACAGGATACTATGTGACTGGTATAATATCTGATGTCTGCAGTCTCAGTATATCATACACCAGTCATGTATTCTCCTATATACTGGATGTAATATACTGTGTGCACAGACATTAGATATTATATACAGGATACTATGTGGCTGGTGTAATATCTGATGTCTGTAGTCAGTATATCATACACCAGTCATGTATTCTCCTGTATACTGGATGTAATATACTGTGCACAGACATTAGATATTATATACAGGATACTATGTGACTGGTGTAATATCTGATGTCTGTAGTCAGTATATCATACACCAGTCATGTATTCTCCTGTACACTGGATGTAATATACTGTGTGCACAGACATTAGATATTACATACAGGATACTATGTGGCTGGTGTAATATCTGATGTCTGCAGTTACAGTATATCATACACCAGGCACATTTTCTCCTGTATACTGGATGTAATATACTGTGTGCACAGGCATTAGATATTATATACAGGATAATATGTGGCTGGTGTAATATCTGATGTCTGTAGTCAGTATATCATACACCAGGTACATTTTCTCCTATATACTGGATGTAATATACTGTGCACCGACATTTGATATTATATGCAGGATACTATGTGGCTGGTGTAATATCTGATGTCTGTAGTCAGTATATCATCCACCAGCCATGTATTCTATATACTGGATGTAATATACTGTGTGCACAGAGATTAGATATTACATACAGGATACTATGTGACTGGTGTAATATCTGTTGTCTGTAGTCATATTATATCATACACCAGTCATGTTTTCTATATACTGGATGTAATATACTGTGTGCACAGACATTAGATATTATATACAGGATACTATGTGGCTGGTGTAATATCTGATGTCTGTAGTCAGTATATCATACACCAGGCACATTTTCTCATGTACACTGGATGTAGTATACTGTGTCCACAGACATTAGATATTATATACAGGATACTATGTGGCTGGTGTAATATCTGATGTCTGTAGTCATAGTATATCATACACCAGTCATATATTCAATATACTGCTTGTAATACACTGTGTACACAGACATTAGATATTATATACAGGATACTATGTGGCTGGTGTAATATCTGATGTCTGTAGTCAGTAAATCATACACCAGTCATGTATTCTCCTATATACTGGATGTAATATACTGTGTGCACAGACATTAGATATTATATACAGGATACTATGTGGCTGGAGTAATATCTGATGTCTGTAGTCAGTATATCATACACCAGGCACATTTTCTTCTGTACACTGGATGTAATATACTGTGTGCACAGACATTAGATATTATATACAGGATACTATGTGGCTGGTGTAATATCTGATGTCTGTAGTCACAGTATATCATACACCAGGCACATTTTCTCCTATATACTGGATGTAATATACTGTGTGCACAGACATTAGATATTATATACAGGATACTATGTGGCTGGTGTAATATCTGATGTCTGTAGTCACAGTATATCATACACCAGGCACATTTTCTCCTGTACACTGGATGTAATATACTGTGTGCACAGACATTAGATATTATATACAGGATACTATGTGGCTGGTGTAATATCTGATGTCTGCAGTCAGTATATCATACACCAGTCATGTATTCTCCTGTATACTGAATGTAATATACTGTGTGCACAGACATTAGATATTATATAGAGGATGTTTTCTGGCTGGTGTAATATCTGATGTCTGTAGTCAGTATATCATACACCAGTCATGTATTCTCCTGTACACTGGATGTAATATACTGTGTGCACAGACATTAGACATTATATACAGGATACTATGTGGCTGGTGTAATATCTGATGTCTGCAGTCAGTATATCATACACCAGTCATGTATTCTATATACTGGATGTAATATACTGTGTGCACAGACATTAGATATTATATACAGGATACTATGTGACTGGTGTAATATCTGATGTCTGACGTCACAGTATATCATACACCAGTGATGTATTCTCCTGTATACTGGATGCAATATACTGTGTGCACAGACATTAGATATTATATACAGGATATTATGTGGCTGGTGTAATAGCCGATGTCTGTAGTCAGTATATCATACACCAGTCACATTTTCTCCTGTATACTGGATGTAATATACTGTGTGCACAGACATTAGATATTATATACAGGATACTATGTGGCTGGTGTAATATCTGATGTCTGTAGTCAGTGTATCATACACCTGTCATGTATTCTATATACTGGATGTAATATACTGTGTGCACAGACATTTGATATTATATACAGGATACTATGTGACTGGTGTAATATTTGATGTCTGCAGTCAGTATATCATACACCAGTCATGTATTCTCCTATATATTGGAAGTAATATACTGTGTGCACAGACATTAGATATTATATACAGGATACTATGTGGCTGGTGTAATATCTGATGTCTGTAGTCAGTGTATCATACACCTGTCATGTATTCTATATACTGGATGTAATATACTGTGTGCACAGACATTAGATATTATATACAGGATACTATGTGGCTGGTGCAATATCTGATGTCTGTAGTCAGTGTATCATACACCTGTCATGTATTCTATATACTGGATGTAATATACTGTGTGCACAGACATTTGATATTATATACAGGATACTATGTGGCTGGTGTAATATCTGATGTCTGTAGTTAGTATATCATACACCAGTCATGTATTCTCCTATACACTGGATGTAATATACTGTGTGCACAGACATTATATATTATATACAGGATACTATGTGGTTGGTGTAATATCTGATGTCTGTAGTCAGTATATGATACACCAGGCACATTTTCTCCTGTACACTGGATGTAATATACTGTGTGCACAGACATTAGATATTATATACAGGATACTATGTGGCTGGTGTAATATCTGATGTCTGTAGTCACAGTATATCATACACCAGGCACATTTTCTCCTGTGTAATGGATGTAATATACTGTATGCACAGACATTAGATATTATATACAGGATACTATGTGGCTGGTGTAATATCTGATGTCTGCAGTCAGTATATCATACAGCAGTCATGTATTCTATATACTGGATGTAATATACTGTGTGCACAGACATTAGATATTATATACAGGATACTATGTGACTGGTATAATATCTGATGTCTGCAGTCAGTATATCATACACCAGTCATGTATTCTCCTGTACACTGGATGTAATATACTGTGTGCACAGACATTAGATATTATATAGAGGATAATATGTGGCTGGTGTAATATCCGATGTCTGCAGTCACAGTATATCATACACCATGCACATTTTCTCCTGTACACTGGATGTAATATACTGTGTGCACAGACATTAGATATCATATACAGGATACTATGTGGCTGGTGTAATATCTGATGTCTGCAGTCACAGTATATCATACATCAGGCACATTTTCTCCTGTACACTGTTTGTAATATACTGTGTGCACAGACAGATATTATATACAGGATACTATGTGGCTGGTGTAATATCTGATGTCTGTAGTCACAGTATATGATACACCAGGCACATTTTCTCCTGTACACTGGATGTAATATACTGTGTGCACAGACATTAGATATTATATACAGGATACTATGTGGCTGGTGTAATATCTGTTGTCTGTAGTCAGTATATCATACACCAAGCACATTTTCTCCTGTAAACTGGATGTAATATACTGTGTGCACAGACATTAGATATTATATAAAGGACACTATGTGGCTGGTGTAATATCTGATGTCTGCAGTCAGTATATCATACACCAGTCATGTATTCTCCTATATACTGGATGTAATATGCTGTGTGCTCAGACATTAGATATAACATACAGGATACTATGTGGCTGTTGTAATATCTGATGTCTGTAGTCAGTATATCATACACCAGTCATATATTCTATATACTGGATGTAATATACTGTGTGCACAGACATTAGATATTATATACAGGATACTATGTGACTGGTGTAATATTTGATGTCTGTAGTCACAGTATATCATACACCAGTCATGTATTCTATATACTGGATGTAATATACTGTGTGCACAGACATTAGATATTATATACAGGATACTATGTGACTGGTGTAATATGTGATGTCTGCAGTCAGTATATCATACACCAGTCATGTATTCTCCTATATACTGGATGTAATATACTGTGTGCACAGACATTAGATATTATATACAGGATACTATGTGACTGGTGTAATATGTGATGTCTGCAGTCAGTATATCATACACCAGTCATGTATTCTCCTATATACTGGATGTAATATACTGTGTGCACAGACATTAGATATTATATACAGGATACTATGTGACTGGTGTAATATCTGATGTCTGTAGTCATAGTATATCATACACCAGTCATATATTCAATATACTAGATGTAATACACTGTGTACACAGACATTAGATATTATATACAGGATACTATGTGGCTGGTGTAATATCTGATGTCTGTAGTCAGTATATCATACACCAGTCATGTATTCTCCTGTATACTGGATGTAATATACTGTGTGCACAGACATTAGATATTATATACAGGATAGTATGTGGCTGGTGTAATATCTGATGTCTGCAGGCAGTATATCATACACCAGTCATGTATTCTCCTGAATACTGAATGTAATATACTGTGTGCACAGACATTAGATATTATATACAGGATATTATGTGGCTGGTGTAATATCTGATGTCTGTAGTCAGTATATCATATACCAGTAATATATTCTATATACTGGATGTAATATACTGTGTGCACAGACATTAGATATTATATACAGGATACTATGTGGCTGGTGTAATATCTGATGTCTGCAGTCAGTATATCATACTCCAGTCTTGTATTCTCCTATATACTGGATGTAATATACTGTGTGCACAGACATTAGATATTATATACAGGATATTACGTGGCTGGTGTAATATCTGATGTCTGCAGTCAGTATATCATACACCAGTCATGTATTCACCTATATACTGGATGTAATATACTGGGTGCACAGACATTAGATATTATATACAGGATACTAAGTGGCTGGTGTAATATCTGATGTCTGCAGTCAGTATATCATACACCAGTCATGTATTCTATATACTGGATGTAATATACTGTGTGCACAGACATTAGATATTATATACAGGATACTACGTGGCTGGTGTAATATCTGATGTCTGTAGTCAGTATATCATACACCAGTCATGTATTCTCCTATATACTGGATGTAATATACTGTGTACACAGACATTAGATATTATATACAGGATACTATGTGGCTGGTGTAATATCTGATGTCTGACGTCACAGTATATCATACACCAGTGATGTATTCTCCTGTATACTGGATGTAATATACTGTGTGCACAGACATTAGATATTCTATACAGGATATTATGTGACTGGTGTAATATCTGATGTCTGTAGTCACAGTATATCATACACCAGGCACATTTTCTCCTGTACACTGGATGTAATATAACTGTGTGCACAGACATTAGATATTATATACAGGATACTATGTGGCTGGTGTAATATCTGATGTCTGTAGTCACAGTATATCATACACCAGTCATATATTCTATATACTGGATGTAATATACTGTGTGCACAGACATTAGATATTATATACAGGATACTATGTGGCTGGTGTAATATCTGATGTCTGTAGTCAGTATATCATACACCAGTCATGTATTCTCCTGTACACTGGATGTAATATACTGTGTGCACAGACATTAGATATTATATACAGGATACTATGTGGCTGGTGTAATATCTGAAGTCTGCAGTCAGTATATCATACACCAGTCATGTATTCTCCTGTACACTGGATGTAATATACTGTGTGCACAGACATTAGATATTATATACAGGATTCTATGTGGCTGGTGTAATATCTGATGTCTGTAGGCAGTATATCATACACCAGTCATGTATTCTATATACTGGATGTAATATACTGTGTGCACAGACATTAGATATTCTATACAGGATACTATGTGGCTGGTGTAATATCTGATGTCTGACGTCACAGTATATCATACACCAGTGATGTATTCTCCTGTATACTGGATGTAATATACTGTGTGCACAGACATTAGATATTCTATACAGGATATTATGTGACTGGTGTAATATCTGATGTCTGTAGTCACAGTATATCATATACCAGGCACATTTACTCCTGTACACTGGATGTAATATACTTTGTGCACAGACATTAGATATTATATACAGGATACTATGTGGCTGGTGTAATATCTGATGTCTATAGTCATAGTATATCATACACCAGTCATGCATTCTCCTGTACACTGGATGTAATATACTGTGTGCACAGACATTAGATATTATATACAGGATACTATGTGGCTGGTGTAATATCTGATGTCTGTAGTCACAGTATATCATACACCAGTCATATATTCTATATACTGGATGTAATATACTGTGTGCACAGACATTAGATATTATATACAGGATACTATGTGGCTGGTGTAATATCTGATGTGTGTAGTCAGTATATTATACACCAGGCACATTTTCTCCTGTACACTGCATGAAATATACTGTGTGCACAGACTTTAGATATTATATACAGGATACTATGTGGCTGGTGTAATATCTGATGTCTGCAGTCACAGTATATCATATACCAGTCATATATTCTCCTGTACACTGGATGTAATATACTGTGTGTACAGACATTAGATATTATATACAGGATACTATGTGGCTGGTGCAATATCTGATGTCTGCAGTCACAGTATATCATATACCAGTCATATATTCTCCTGTACACTGGATGTAATATACTATGTGCACAGACATTAGATATTATATACAGGATACTATGTGGCTGGTGTAATATCTGATGTCTGTAGTCACAGTATATCATACACCAGGCACATTTTCTCCTGTATACTGGATGTAATATACTGTGTGCACAGACATTAGATATTATATACAGGATACTATGTGGCTGGTGTAATATCTGACGTCTGCAGTCAGTATATCATACACCAGTCATATATTCTATATACTGGATGTAATATACTGTGTACACAGACATTAGATATTATATACAGGATACTATGTGACTGGTGTAATATCTGATGTCTGCAGTCACAGTATATCATACACCAGTCATGTATTCTCCTGTATACTGGATGTAATATACTGTGTGCCCAGACATTAGATATTATATACAGGATACTATGTGGCTGGTGTAATATCTGATGTCTGTAGTCAGTATATCATCCACCAGTCATGTATTCTATATACTGGATGTAATATACTGTGTGCACAGACATTAGATATTATATACAGGATACTATGTGACTGGTGTAATATCTGATGTCTGCAGTCACAGTATATCATATACCAGTCATATATTCTATATACTGGATGTAATATACTGTGTGCACAGACATTAGATATTATATACAGGATACTATGTGGCTGGTGTAATATATGATGTCTGCAGTCAGTATATCATACACCAGTCATGTATTCTATATACTGGATGTAATATACTGTGTGCACAGACATTAGATATTATATACAGGATACTATGTGACTGGTGTAATATCTGATGTCTGCAGTCACAGTATATCATATACCAGTCATATATTCTATATACTGGATGTAATATACTGTGTGCACAGACATTAGATATTATATACAGGATACTATGTGGCTGGTGTAATATATGATGTCTGCAGTCAGTATATCATACACCAGTCATGTATTCTCCTATATACTGGATGTAATATACTGTGTGCACAGACATTAGATATTATATACAGGATACTATGTGGCTGGTGTAATATCTGATGTCTGTAGTCACAGTATATCATACACCAGGCACATTTTCTCCTGTACACTGGATGTAATATACTGTGTGGACAGAAATTAGATATTACATACAGGATACTATGTGGCTGGTGTAATATCTGAGGTCTTTAGTCAGTGTATCATACACCAGGCACATTTTCTCCTGTACACTGGATGTAATATACTGTGTGCACAGACATTAGATATTATATACAGGATACTATGTGGCTGGTGTAATATCTGATGTCTGTAGTCAGTATATCATACACCAGTCATGTATTCTCCTGTATACTGGATGTAATATACTGGGTGCACAGACATTAGATATTATATACAGGATACTATATGGCTGGTGTAATATCTGATGTCTGTAGTCAGTATATCATACACCAGTCATATATTCTCCTGTATACTGCATGTAATATACTGGGTGCACATACAGTAGATATTATATACAGGATACTATGTGGCTGGTGTAATATCTGATGTCTGTAGTCAGTATATCATACACCAGGCACATTTTCTCCTGTACACTGGATGTAATATACTGTGTGTGCAGACATTAGATATTATATACAGGATACTATGTGGCTGGTGTAATATCTGATGTCTGTAGTCACAGTATATCATACACCAGTCATGTATTCTGCTGTACACTGGATGTAATATACTGTGTGCACAGACATTAGATATTATATACAGGATACTATGTGGCTGGTGTAATATCTGATGTCTGTAGTCAGTATATCATACACCAGTCATATATTCTCCTGTATACTGCATGTAATATACTGGGTGCACATACATTAGATATTATATACAGGATACTATGTGGCTGGTGTAATATCTGATGTCTGCAGTCAGTATATCATACACCAGGCACATTTCCTCCTGTACACTGGATGTAATATACTGTGTGCACAGACATTAGATATTATATACAGGATACTATGTGGCTGGTGTAATATCTGATGTCTGTAGTCAGTATATCATACACCAGGCACATTTTCTCCTGTATACTGGATGTAATATACTGTGTGCACAGACATTAGATATTATATACACTATACTATGTGGCTGGTGTAATATGTGATGTCTGCAGTCAGTATATCATACACCAGGCACATTTTCCCCTGTACACTGGATGTAATGTATTGTGTGCACAGACATTAGATATTATATACAGGATACTATGTGGCAGGTGTAATATCTGATGTCTGTAGTCAGTATATCATACACCAGTCATGTATTCTCCTATATACTGGATGTAATATACTGTGTGAAAAGACATTAGATTTTATATACAGGATACTATGTGGCTGGTGTAATATCTGATGTCTGTAGTCAGTATATCATACACCAGTCATGTGTTCTCCTATATGCTGGATGTAATATACTGTGTGAAAAGACATTAGATATTATATACAGGATACGATGTGGCTGGTGTAATATCTGATGTCTGTAGTCAGTATATCATAAACCAGTCATGTATTCTCCTATATACTGGATGAAATATACTGTGTGCACAGACATTAGATATTATATACAGGATACTATGTGGCTGGTGTAATATCTGATGTCTGCAGTCACAGTATATCATACACCAGTCATGTATTCTCCTGTATACTGGATGTAATATACTGTGTTCACAGACATTAGATATTATATACAGGATACTATGTGGCTGGTGTAATATCTGATGTCTGTAGTCACAGTATATCATACACCAGGCACATTTCTCCTGTACACTGGATGTAATATACTGTGTGCACAGACATTAGATATTACATACAGGATATTATGTGGCTGGTGTAATGTCTGATGTCTGCAGTCAGTATATCATACACCAGTCATGTATTCTCCTATATACTGGATATAATATACTGTGTGCACAGACATTAGATATTATATACAGGATACTATGTGACTGGTGTAATATCTGATGTCTGCAGTCTCAGTATATCATACACCAGGCACATTTTCTCCTGTACACTGGATGTAATATACTGTGTGAAAAGACATTAGATATTATATACAGGATACTATGTGGCTGGTGTAATATCTGATGTCTGTAGTCAGTATATCATACACCAGTCATGTGTTCTCCTATATACTGGATGTAATATACTGTGTGAAAAGACATTAGATATTATATACAGGATACTATGTGGCTGGTGTAATATCTGATGTCTGTAGTCAGTATATCATACACCAGTCATGTGTTCTCCTATATACTGGATGTAATATACTGTGTGCAAAGACATTAGATATTATATACAGTATACTATGTGGCTGGTGTAATATCTGATGTGTGTAGTCAGTACATCATAAACCAGTCATGTATTCTCCTATATACTGGATGTAATATACTGTGTGCACAGACATTAGATATTATATACAGTATACTATGTGGCTGGTGTAATATCTGATGTCTGTAGTAAGTATATCATACACCAGTCATGTATTCTCCTATATACTGGATATGATATACTGTGTGTACAGACATTAGATATTATATACAGGATACTATGTGGCTGGGGTAATATCTGAAGTCTGCAGTCAGTATATCATACACCAGTCATGTATTCTCCTATATACTGGATGTAATATACTGTGTGCACACACATTAGATATTATATACAGGATACTATGTGGCTGGTGTAATATCTGATGTCTGCAGTCACAGTATATCATACACCAGGCACATTTTCTCCTGTACACTGGATGTAATATACTGTGTGCATAGACATTAGATATTATATACAGGATACTATGTGGCTGGTGTAATATCTGATGTCTGTAGTCAGTATATCATACACCAGTCATGTGTTCTCCTATATACTGGATGTAATATACTGTGTGAAAAGACATTAGATATTATATACAGTATACTATGTGGCTGGTGTAATATCTGATGTGTGTAGTCAGTATATCATACACCAGTCATGTATTCTCCTATATACTGGATATGATATACTGTGTGTACAGACATTAGATATTATATACAGGATACTATGTGGCTGGGGTAATATCTGATGTCTGCAGTCAGTATATCATTCACCAGTCATGTATTCTCCTATATACTGGATGTAATATACTGTGTGCACACACATTAGATATTATATACAGGATACTATGTGGCTGGTGTAATATCTGATGTCTGCTGTCAGTATATCATACACCAGTCATATATTCTCCTATATACTGGATGTAATATACTGTGTGCACAGACATTAGATATTATATACAGGATACTATGTGGCTGGTGTAATATCTGATGTCTGCAGTCGGTATATCATACACCAGGCACATTTTCTCCTGTACACTGGATGTAATATACTATGTGCACAGACATTAGATATTATATACAGGACACTATGTTGCTGGTGTAATATCTGATGTCTGCAGTCAGTATATCATACACCAGGCACATTTTCTCCTGTACACTGGATGTAATATACTGTGTGCACAGACATTAGATATTATATACAGGATAATATGTGGCTGGTGTAATATCTGATGTCTGTAGTCAGTATATCATACACCAGTCATGTATTCTCTTATATACTGGATGTAATATACTGTATGCACAGACATTAGATATTATATACTGGATACTATGTGGCTGGTGTAATATCTTATGTCTGCAGTCAGTATATCATACACCAGTCATGTATTCTCCTGTACACTGGATGTAATATACTGTGTGCACAGACATTAGATATTATATACAGGATACTATGTGGCTGGTGTAATATCTGATGTCTGCAGTCACAGTATATCATACACCAGTCATGTATTCTCCTATATACTGGATGTAATATACTGTGTGCACAGACATTAGATATTATATACAGGATACTATGTGACTGGTGTAATATCTGATGTCTGTAGTCACAGTATATCATACACCAGTCATGTATTCTGTTACATACTGGATGTAATATACTGTGTACACAGACATTAGATATTATATACAGGATACTATGTGACTGGTGTAATATCTGATGTCTGTAGTCATAGTATATCATACACCAGTCATGTATTCTCCTGTATGCTGGATGTAATATACTGTGTGCACAGACATTAGATATTATATACAGGATACTATGTGACTGGTGTAATATCTGATGTCTGCAGTCAGTATATCATACACCAGGCACATTTTCTCGTATATACTGGATGTAATATACTGTGTGCACAGACATTAGATATTATATACAGGATACTATGTGGCTGGTGTAATATCTGATGTCTTTAGCAAGTATATCATACACCAGGCACATTTTCTCGTATATACTGGATGTAATATACTGTGTGCACAGACATTAGATATTATATACAGGATACTATGTGGCTGGTGTAATATCTGATGTCTGTAGTAAGTATATCATACACCAGGCACATTTTCCCCTATACACTGGATGTAATATACTGTGTGCACAGACATTAGATATTATATACAGGATACTATGTGGCTGGTGTAATATCTGATGTCTGTAGTCAGTATATCATACACCAGTCATATATTCTATAAACTGGATGTAATATACTGTGTGGTGCACAGACATTAGATATTATATACAGGATACTATATGGCTGGTGTAATATCTGATGTCTGTAGTCATAGTATATCATACACGAGTCATGTATTCTCCTGTATGCTGGATGTAATATACTGTGTGCACAGACATTAGATATTATATACAGGATACTATGTGGCTGGTGTAATATCTGATGTCTGCAGTCAGTATATCATACACCAGTCATATATTCTATAAACTGGATGTAATATACTGTGTGGTGCACAGACATTAGATATTATATACAGGATACTATGTGGCTGGTGTAATATCTGATGTCTGTAGTCATAGTATATCATACACCAGTCATGTATTCTCCTGTATGCTGGATGTAATATACTGTGTGCACAGACATTAGATATTATATACAGGATACTATGTGGCTGGTGTAATATCTGATGTCTGTAGTCAGTATATCATACACCAGTCATATATTCTATATACTGGATGTGATATACTGTGTGTACAGACATTAGATATTATATACAGGATACCATGTGGCTGGTGTAATATCTGATGTCTGTAGTCAGTATATCATACACCAGTCATATATTCTATAAACTGGATGTAATATACTGTGTGGTGCACAGACATTAGATATTATATACAGGATACCATGTGGCTGGTGTAATATCTGATGTCTGTAGCAAGTATATCATACACCAGGCACATTTTCTCGTATATACTGAATGTAATATACTGTGTGCACAGACATTAGATATTATATACAGGATACTATGTGGCTGGTGTAATATCTGATGTCTGTAGTCAGTATATCATACACCAGGCACATTTTCTCGTATATACTGGATGTAATATACTGTGTGCACAGACATTAGATATTATATACAGGATACTATGTGGCTGGTGTAATATCTGATGTCTGTAGTAAGTATATCATACACCAGGCACATTTTCCCCTATACACTGGATGTAATATACTGTGTGCACAGACATTAGATATTATATACAGGATACTATGTGACTGGTGTAATATCTGATGTCTGTAGTGAGTATATCATACACCAGGCACATTTTCTCCTGTACACTGGATGTAATATACTGTGTGCGCAGACATTAGATATTATATACAGGATACTATGTGGCTGGTGTAATATCTGATGTCTGTAGTCAGTATATCATACACCAGTCATATATTCTATAAACTGGATGTAATATACTGTGTGGTGCACAGACATTAGATATTATATACAGGATACTATGTGGCTGGTGTAATATCTGATGTCTGTAGTCATAGTATATCATACACCAGTCATGTATTCTCCTGTATGCTGGATGTAATATACTGTGTGCACAGACATTAGATATTATATACAGGATACTATGTGGCTGGTGTAATATCTGATGTCTGCAGTCAGTATATCATACACCAGTCATATATTCTATAAACTGGATGTAATATACTGTGTGGTGCACAGACATTAGATATTATATACAGGATACTATGTGGCTGGTGTAATATCTGATGTCTGTAGTCATAGTATATCATACACCAGTCATGTATTCTCCTGTATGCTGGATGTAATATACTGTGTGCACAGACATTAGATATTATATACAGGTTACTATGTGGCTGGTGTAATATCTGATGTCTGCAGTCAGTATGTCATACACCAGTCATATATTCTATATACTGGATGTGATATACTGTGTGTACAGACATTAGATATTATATACAGGATACCATGTGGCTGGTGTAATATCTGATGTCTGTAGTCAGTATATCATACACCAGTCATATATTCTATAAACTGGATGTAATATACTGTGTGGTGCACAGACATTAGATATTATATACAGGATACCATGTGGCTGGTGTAATATCTGATGTCTGCAGTCAGTATATGATACACCAGTCATGTATTCTCCTATATACTGGATGTAATATAATGTGTGCACAGACATTAGATATTATATACAGGATACTATGTGGCTGGTGTAATATCTGATGTCTGCAGTCACAGTATATCATATACCAGGCACATTTTCTCCTGTACACTGAATGTAATATACTGTGTGGACAGACATTAGATATTATATACAGGATACTATGTGGCTGGTGTAATATCTGATGTCTGTAGTCAGTATATCTTACACCAGTCATATATTCTCCTGTATACTGGATGTAATATACTGGGTGCACAGACATTAGATATTAAATACAGGAAACTATGTGGCTTGTGTAATATCTGATGTCTGTAGTCAGTATATCATACACCAGGCACATTTTCCCCTGTACACTGGATGTAATATACTGTGTGCACAGACATTAGATATTATATGCAGGATACTATGTGGCTGGTGTAATATCTGATGTCTGTAGTCAGTATATCGTACACCAGGCACATTTTCCCCTGTACACTGGATGTAATATACTGTGTGCACAAACATTAGATATTATACACAGGATACTATGTGGCTGGTGTAATATCTGATGTCTGTAGTCAGTATATCATACATCAGTCATGTATTCTCCTATATACTGGATGTAATATACTGTGTGCACAGACATTAGATATTATATACAGGATACTATGTGGCTGGTGTAATATCTGATGTCTGTAGTCAGTATATCATACATCAGTCATGTATTCTCCTATATACTGGATGTAATATACTGTGTGCACAGACATTAGATATTATATACAGGATACTATGTGGCTGGTGTAATATCTGATGTCTGTAGTCACAGTATATCATACACCAGTCATATATTCTATATACTGGATGTAATATACTG
The DNA here is from genome assembly GCF_046119375.1 of Phyllobates terribilis. Classification (NCBI taxonomy): domain Eukaryota; kingdom Metazoa; phylum Chordata; class Amphibia; order Anura; family Dendrobatidae; genus Phyllobates; species Phyllobates terribilis. Next base: position 5,335,333 of record NW_027362855.1, on the reverse strand, counting down.
TGTGCACAGACATTAGATATTATATACAGGATACTATGTGGCTGGTGTAATATCTGATGTGTGTAGTCACAGTATATCATATACCAGGTACATTTTCTCCTGTACACTGCATGAAATATACTGTGTGCACAGACTTTAGATATTATATACAGGATACTATGTGGCTGATGTAATATCTGATGTCTGCAGTCAGTATATCATACACCAGTCATGTATTCTATATACTGGATGTAATATACTGTGTGCACAGACATTAGATATTATATACAGGATACTATGTGGCTGGTGTAATATCTGATGTCTGCAGTCAGTATATCATACACCAGGCACATTTTCTCCTGTATACTGGATGTAATATACTGTGTGCACAGACATTAGATATTATATACAGGATACTATGTGGCTGGTGTAATATCTGATGTCTGAAGTCAGTATATCATACACCAGGCACATTTTCTCCTGTATACTGGATGTAATATACTGTGTGCACAGACATTAGATATTATATACAGGATACTATGTGGCTGGTGTAATATCTGATGTCTGTAGTCAGTATATCATACACCAGTCATATATTCTCCTATATACTGGATGTAATATACTGTGTGCACAGACATTAGATATTATATACAGGATACTATGTGGCTGGTGTAATATCTGATGTCTGTAGTCAGTATATCATACACCAGGCACATTTTCTCCTGTATACTGGATGTAATATACTGTGTGCACAGACATTAGATATTATATACTGGATACTATGTGGCTGGTGTAATATCTGATGTCTGTAGTCAGTATATCATACACCAGTCATATATTCTCCTGTATACTGGATGTAATATACTGTGTGCACAGACTTTAGATATTATATACAGGATACTATGTGACTGGTGTAATATCTGATGTCTGCAGCCACAGTATATCATATACCAGTCATATATTCTATATACTGGATGTAATATACTGTGTGCACAGACATTAGATATTATATACAGGATACTATGTGACTGGTGTAATATCTGATGTCTGCAGTCAGTATATCATACACCAGGCACATTTTCTCCTATATACTGGATGTAATATACTGTGTGCACAGACATTAGATATTATATACAGGATACTATGTGGCTGGTGTAATATCTGATGTCTGTAGTCAGTATATCATACACCAGTCATGTATTCTCCTATACACTGGATGTAATATACTGTGTGCACAGACATTAGATATTATATACAGGATACTATGTGGCTGGTGTAATATCTGATGTCTATAGTCAGTATATCATACACCAGGCACATTTTCTCCTGTACACTGGATGTAATATACTGTGTGCACAGACTTTAGATATTATATACAGGATACTATGTGACTGGTGTAATATCTGATGTCTGCAGCCACAGTATATCATATACCAGTCATATATTCTATATACTGGATGTAATATACTGTGTGCACAGACATTAGATATTATATACAGGATACTATGTGACTGGTGTAATATCTGATGTCTGCAGTCAGTATATCATACACCAGGCACATTTTCTCCTATATACTGGATGTAATATACTGTGTGCACAGACATTAGATATTATATACAGGATACTATGTGGCTGGTGTAATATCTGATGTCTGTAGTCAGTATATCATACACCAGTCATGTATTCTCCTATACACTGGATGTAATATACTGTGTGGACAGACATTAGATATTACATACAGGAAACTATGTGGCTGGTGTAATATCTGAGGTCTTTAGTCAGTATATCATACACCAGGTACATTTTCTCCTGTATACTGGATGTAATATACTGTGTGCACAGACATTAGATATTATATACAGGATACTATGTGACTGGTGTAGTATCTGATGTCTATAGTCAGAGTATATCATACACCAGGCACATTTTCTCCTGTATACTGGATGTAATATACTGTGTGCACAGACATTAGATATTATATACAGGATACTATGTGGCTGGTGTAATATCTGATGTCTGCAGTCAGTATATCATACACCAGGCACATTTTCTCCTGTACACTGGATGTAATATACTGTGTGCACAGACATTAGATATTATATACAGGATACTATGTGGCTGTTGTAATATCTGATGTCTGTAGTCAGTATATCATACAGCAGGCACATTTTCTCCTGTATACTGGATGTAATATACTGTATGCACAGACATTAGATATTATATACAGGATACTATGTGGCTGGTGTAATATCTCATGTCTGTAGTCACAGTATATCATACACCAGGCACATTTTCTCCTGTACACTGGATGTAATATACTGGGTGCACAGACATTAGATATTATATACAGGATACTATGTGGCTGGTATAATATCTGATGTCTGCAGTCACAGTATATCATACACCAGGCACATTTTCTCCTGTACACTGGATGTAATATACTGGGTGCACAGACATTAGATATTATATACAGGATACTATGTGGCTGGTGTAATATCTGATGTCTGTAGTCAGTATATCATACACCAGTCATATATTCTCCTGTGTACTGGATGTAATATACTGGGCGCACAGACATTAGATATTATATACTGGATACTATGTGGCTGGTGTAATATCTTATGTCTGCAGTCAGTATATCATACACCAGTTATGTATTCTCCTGTACACTGGATGTAATATACTGTGTGCACAGACATTAGATATTATATACAGGATACTATGTGGCTGGTGTAATATCTGATGTCTGTAGTCAGTATATCATACACCAGTCATGTATTCTCCTGTACACTGTATGTAATATACTGTGTGCACAGACATTAGATATTATATACAGGATACTATGTGGCTGGTGTAATATCTGATGTCTGCAGTCAGTATATCATACACCAGTCATGTATTCTCCTGTACACTGGATGTAATATACTGTGTGCACAGACATTAGATATTATATACAGGATACTATGTGGCTGGTGTAATATCTGATGTCTGTAGTCACAGTATATCATACACCAGGCACATTTTCTCCTGTACACTGGATGTAATATACTGTGTGCACAGACATTAGATATTATATACAGGATACTATGTGGCTGGTGTAATATCTGATGTCTGTAGTCAGTATTAGTGTTGAGCCACCCCCGTAGTGTTCGAGTTCGGTTCGGTTCGTCGAACACCCGTGTGTTCGCCGAACTGTTCGTCGAACTGTTCGTCGAACACCTTCGAACACCGTTAAAACCAATGGCAGGCAAACAAAAACACATAGAAACACATAGAAAACACCTTCAAAGGTGTCCAAAAGCTGACAAACTGCTCAGAAGACACAACTAACACATGGAAAAGTGACAAGTACATATAGTCATGCGAAAATAAAAGAGGTGGAGGAGTAAAAGGAGGGGGAGACACAGATATAGGCATGTCATGCCCTTCTAAAATCCAAAAAGTGAGAAGCCGACACGGCCAGTCCGCTCCTGCCCGTGCCACCTCCGTGTCGCCGGGTTTGTGCCAGAGCCGCGGTGAACCCTGATGGCCAGCCCCCCTCTCCCAATACTGGTGCCTGTCCGCTGGTGGGTCGAGCGAGCCCCCCTGTGGTGCAGGCAGCTCTAAGCTTTTTAATTTAAATTGTCTCTCTAATTTGAATGAATACACTTTAAATCCATTTACAAGGATCTATTGGAGGGCAAGTCTCATGCCAGCAGCCGCGTAATTCCAGCTCCAGTAGCGTCCACTAAAGCTGCTGCAGTTAAAAAGCTTTTATAAGGATCGAGCTCGGCTGTCCACCGCAAGGCATCCTACTGCCAGTCCCAGCCCCTATGCCTTGGGGTGCCTCCTGATGCTCTTCACTGAGTATCCCATGGTCCCGAAGCATTCCCTTTGAAAAAATTAAGTGTCTAAACTACAGGTGGTGTAGCTTGCTTAACAGCCGGGATAATCCACTGCTACTAGGCACAAAGTATTTCCTGGGCTAGATGCAGTTAAAAATTTGTAATTAGATACTCTCGTTGGATGCTGAGAAAGCATTCCATAGAGTCTCCTGGCACGCCATATATGATTCTCTTAAAAAGCTTGGGGTAGGGGTCTAGGGGACCCTTTTATAGCCAAAATCACGCCCTGTATCGCAATACGTCACCTAGGCTGAAGATAAATGGAACTGTAGCACCCTGAGGGCTCGGTTGCTACAGACGTATTGCACCTCACCCAGAGGTGTGATATCTCACTCTCAGGTAAGGATGGAGTGTGGATCAGGACCCGACACCTGCATGCATTACACCACATTGCCGTGGGGCAGGGCGACCAATATGCCCCTGAGATGGGCACGACAGTCCCTGTCCCTGGCTGGAGTGGGGGGAGGGAACACTGAGGAAGGGGAACCCTGTAGTGCAGGAGCAGGGAGGAAGCAGTTCCTGGATGCATTGAGAAGGGAGTATAAAAGGTGGGCACCATGTTAGTTCAGTGCAGAGAAGTCTGAGCAGAAGTGGCAGGGAGCCGGGGCTCTGCATGAGCTCTGCTCCGGAGGCGGGCCTAGTAACAGAGGCCCAGGCCTGGAAGAGGGAGAAGGAAGGAAGAGGAGCGGAGAAGGCTCCAGGAATGAGGAATGAAGGGATCCCAGGGGTGCGGACGGGCGAGTCGCCACCGCACGCCCGAATCCACCTGCGTGGAGGGGTCAGGCCAAAGGGGGAGACCGGTCCCCGAACTAGTGGAGGCAGGAAACGACCCTCAGCTAGAAACCGGAGGCTCTGACATTTTATGTGGCGCAGCCCCTCGCTACACCCGCTAGGAAGGCACCACATAGGGTCAGGGAAACTGGCGCCAAGTTTACCAAGAGGAGGCCCGAGGCAGCCGGACAGAAGTGTTGGTAAGAAAGGCCAGACAAAGGACACACAAAGGGGGTCCTGTGAAGCGCTCCAAAGTTATCTGGGAGTTGTCTGAGCCCCTCACCTGGTGAGCACAGTACGACGTGGGCAGCCGTTACCTGCAGACGTGGTCTGGATAATAAGAACTGTGAGTAAAGGCCCTGGACTGCATCACTGACTCCGTGTCGTTACTGCTGCTGCCCTGCACCATCACCCCCATCCTCCGCATACACTGCCCTGAGGCTATACTCCTCCCGTGGGGAGTTATGCTACGCTCTGCTGCACCCACAACACCAGCCTCAGCGGTCTGCCCTGTAGCGGCGGTTCACTCTGACCGCAATCCACGGGTGGCGTAGTCGGACATTTAAACATCAAAACCACATAAATAGTTCCGCCACTGGTTTGACCGCCCTGAGCCACGGAACCGGGTCGCCGCCACGAAGACTACAACCACCAGCATCCACCAAAAAGGGTCCGGCTCCGGGTGTCCCAAGGCCCAGGGGGTGCGTCAGAACATTTTCATCACCTTTCACAATCACCAATGGGACAAGGCAGGGATGTCCTCTGTCCCCTCTCTTATACATCCTAGTGACGGAGCACCTGCTCTCATCAATTCGCCATAACCCCAATATTAGGTGGATTGAGGTGGGAGGCACCGAGTACAAGTGCTCTCTATTTGCTGATGATGTCCTAGTATATATCACTCAATCACATATATCCATCCCTGCTGTTATGGCTGAAATAGATCACTTTGTTACATGGTAAAATTTTAAAATCAATGCAGCGTAGTCTGAGGCCCTCGATGTCTCCCTCCCCAAATCCATATAGGATTCTATCCAGTCCAACTTTCCCTTTGCCTGGCCCTCACAGGGTATCAAATACTTAGGAATTCCTATTCATAGAGACCTCTCCCATCTATGTTATCTTAATTTTAGGCCCTTTATTTAACAATTCCATACAGACCACGGTTGGCAAGTTAGAACTGTAAGATTCACTACGTGAACCGCTGGTGTTTTGTGGAAAAGCACATGTACACCGCGTTCCAAATTATTATGCAAAAAGTGTTTAGGAGTGATAAGGGAAGAATTTGTTTGTTTGTCAGTTAAACTCATTGATGGTGATGTGTGTCAGGGCTCTTTATATCACTGTAAGCAATTGCAGACACCTGTGCTAATTAGTTTGGCAGGTGTGTCCAATGAAAGGCAAGACTACTTAAGAAGGCTCTCTCACATTATTAAGCAGCCTACATTTTCTGCCAAAATGGGAAAGAAAAAGGATGTGTCGGCTGCTGAGAAGCAACAAATTGTGGAGTGTTTAGGTCAAGGCATGACTACAATCAACATTGTGCGATGATCAGGATGAAGTGTCTTGGCAATCAAGAAGTATGTAGCTGATTCACAGTACACACGTGTGCGTGCTGATAAGGGCAAATTGAGGACTCTTTCCTACAGGCAATTACGTCAGGTTGAAAGAGCAGCGGCAAAAAAGCCTTGTCATAGCAGCAGACAAGTTTTTGAAGCTGCTTGTGCCTCCAACGTCCCCCGAACAACAAGATGCAGGGTCCTTCAGAGGTTTGCAGCTGTGCATACGCCATCCTGTCGACCTCCTCTATCCACTTCACACAAGCAGAAACGGCTCCAGTGGGCCAAACATTACATGAAGACTGATTTCAAAACTGTTTTGTTCACGGATGAGTGCCGTGCAGCGCTCGATGGTCCAGATGGATGGAGTGGAGGATGGCTGGTTGATGGACACCCCACGCAAACACGGCTACAGCGCCAACAAGGAGGAGGTGGAGTAATGTTTTGGGCTGGAATCATGGGGAGAGAGATTGTCGGCCCCTTTAGGATCCCTGAAGGCGCTAAAGATGAACTCCATAATGTATGTGGATTTTCTCAAACAGCACTTCCTGCCATGGTTCAAGAAGAAGAACCGTGTATTTCACAGCAAGATCATTTTTCTGCATGATAATGCACCATCTCATGCTGCACATAAAACATCTGCATCTCTGGCTGATATGGGCATAAAAGGGGACAAACTTATGGTGTGACCCCCATGCTCCCCTGACCTCTACCCCATTCCGAACCTTTGGAGCATCATTAAAAGGAGTGTCTATGATGGCGGGAGGCAGTTCACATCTAAGCAACAGCTCTGGGAGGGTATTCTGTCCTCATGCAAAACAATTGAAGCAGAAACCATCCAAAACCTGACAAATTCAATGGACGAGAGAGTTCAGAAGCTCCTTTCGAACAAGGGGTCCTATGTGAAAATGTAACATCACCTAGAATAAAGTTTTGAGTTGAAAACTGTTTGATTTCAGTTTCTAACAACCTGCTAATGCTTATAATTTCAAAAATGACCATTTTTTTGGTCTTTATTAAAATGAAAAGGTTGATCGAAAAGTTTGGGGGATCTAAGAGTGTGGCAACCCAGTAGTCATGATTACTTCGAATTCTGACAATATGAGGGGCATGCTGCAGGTAGTGCAGCAAGAAGGCACTTATGTGTCTTGCGCATCTCGGAGCCCCAAAATTATTTTCCGGGCTAGATGCAGCTAAAAATTATTTTTAATTTTAAATCTGGTGGAGCTTATTATAGATGGCCTAATAGGATCAGTGCTGCACACTGCTACAAAGCCCAAATTATTTTCCAGTCAAGATACAGATAAACATGATTAGTAATTTGAAAGCTTAAAACGTTTGGTAGGGTGATTTTAACCAATCATCAAGCTTTTACTCTCCCCAGGATGACACAGGGGTAGAAAAGTCGTTTCGGATCCATGATTTGTTCATCTTTATGAACGTGAGTCTGTCTACATTATCAGTGGAGAGCCGCGTGCGCTTATCTGTCAGCACACCACCAGCAGCGCTGAACACACGTTCAGACAGAACGCTGGCTGCGGGGCATGACAAGATCTCCAAGGCGTAAGTGGCTAGCTCCGGCCATTTATCCAGATTGGAAGCCCAAAAAGAGCAAGGGTCCAGTGACACAGTCGTGGCTTCAATGTTTACTTGGAGATACTCCTGTACCATCGTCTCTAGGCGTTGACTATGTGTCAGACTTCTTGTCTCCTGTGGCCTTGCAAAGGATGGGCTAAAAAAGTGGTGAAATGATTCCGCAAAATTGATGTTACCAGCAGATACTGTGGTTCTGTTACGGTTTGAGTGCTGAACACTTGACGGTCCCACGGTTGGCAAGTTGGAACTGTGAGATTCACTACGTGCACCACTGGTATTTTGTGGAAAAGCACATGTAAGATTCTGCAACAGTCTCTGCTGATACTCCTGCATGCGTGCATCCCTTTCTATGGCAGGAATAATTTCTGCAAATTTACTTTTGTACCGGGGATCTAACAGTGTGGCAACCCAGTAGTCAGGATTATTTATAATTCTCACAATTCGAGGGTCATGTTGCAGGTAGTGCAGCAAGAAGGCACTCATGTGTGTTGCGCATCCAGGAGCACCAAGTCCCTGTTGTGTTGGTGGCGAGGTAACAATCATGCTTCCTTCCTCTGTCCTCTCCCCCCAACCTCGCACAACAGAAATGTGATCAAGGTCTCCCTCATCTGATGAGTCTTCCATCAGTTCGTCCTCCACTTCTTCCTGGGCTCCTGCACCTTCCTCACTAGTTTGGCTGCTACCATGCGCCCTGGTAAAACCATCTCCCCCACCCTCACATGCCTGCCGCCTTGGTGCTGCCGACCTTCTGGACCTTGCAGATGTTAGCCCTTCCGCATACAACTCCTCCTCCTCTACTTCCTCCACCTCCTCTTGTGCCACCACCTGACTCCGAATTCTGTTTAACATGTGCTCCAGCATGTTAATCACCGGAATAGTCATGCTGATAATGGCATCGTCAGCACTAAACATCTTCGTCGCCATTTCAAAACTGTGCAGAAGGGTGCATAGGTCCCTGATCCGAGACCACTCCTCCAGCGTGATTTGCCCCACCTCTGAATCTCGTTGGCCCAGGCTATACGTCAGAACGTATTGCACCAGGGCTTGTCGGTGCTGCCACAGTCGCTGCAACATGTGCAGAGTTGAATTCCACCGGGTAGGCACATCGCATTTTAGCCGGTGAAGTGGCAGGCCCAACGACTTCTGTAGAGATGTAAGTCGCTGAGCTGCGGGATGCGAACGGCGGAAGTGAGCACACAGCGACCGTGCCCTCTGCAGAAGGCCATCTAGTCTGGGATAGTGGGCTAAAAATTGCTGGACAACCAGGTTCAACACGTGAGCCATACAAGGCACGTGTGTGACATTGCCCCGGCGAAGGGCCGCACCCAGGTTTGCAGCATTGTCGCACACGGCCTTCCCTGGTTTCAGGTCCAGTGGAGACAACCATTCATGAAATTGGTTCTCCAGAGCTGACCACAACTCCTCAGCTGTGTGACTCACATTTCCCAGACATTTCAATGTAAAAACCACCTGATGACGTTGAGCCCTACTGCCAGCATAGTAAGGAGGTGTGCAGGATCCCTTCTGCGCAGTTAGAAAGCTTGTGGCATGACCAGACAGGCTTTGGGTGCAGGTGGAAGACCGAGAGGAGGTTGAGGAGGCAGAAGCAGTGGAGGAACTTTGACATAAAGAGGATTGACGCACAACTCGTGGGGACGGCAAGACTTGGACAGCAGCCCCTTGTCCTGCTGTCACCATAGTTACCCAGTGCCCAGTCAGCGACATGTAACGCCCCTGTCCATGCCTACTCGTCCAAGTGTCTGTGGTGAAATGCACCCTGTCACACACAGAGTTTCTCAAAGAAGCGGTGATGTTGTGTGCGACATGCTGGTGGAGCGCAGGCACACCTTTCTTTGAGAAGTAGTGCCGACTGGGCATCTGGTACTGGGGCACTGCGACGGACATAAGGTCTCGAAAATCCTCTGTGTCCACCAGGCGGAAAGGCAGCATTTCTGTAGCCAAGAGCTTGCAGATGGTGAAATTCAACCTCTTAGCTTTCTCATGGCTAGGAGGAAATGGTCTTTTACTTGTCCACATCTGAGGGACCGAGGGCTGGCTATTATGCTTAGACGGGGTTGATAAGGGTGTCCCCGGCAAACTGCCGGTCTGTGAGGAAGATGCAGGCGGACATGTTAGGTTGCCTTCATCCAAAGGTGGTGCTATCGATGTCGGACAGCGCTCAACACCAGCTGGTGTTACCACCTCCAAAGAAAATGATGACCTGCCAATCACGCTGGCTGTTGCGGGTAAAGAGGTGGCAGGTCTGCGCCCCAAAACAGGTGTGACTGCTGTCCCCCCAGTCACAGAGGATGAAGAGGCCGCGGATGCACAAGATATGGCAGACGGTGGTTGGCCCGGCTGGCTAGGCCGCATTGTAGCACACTGAGCTTCCCACTGCAACTTATGCTTCATGTCCATATGCCGGTTCATGCATGAAGTACTCAAACTATGTATTTTTTGGCCTCTACTTAGCTTTTGCTGACAAATGTTACAGATAACATGAGTTGGGGCATCTTTATCGATCTGAAAAAATGCCCAGGCTATGCAAGGCTTAGCACCCATGCGACCTGAAGAGCCACCACGACTTGTGGTGAGAGGCAGAGTTGTGTTTGAGGATGCAGTTGTTGACGTGCTTCCAGTACTACGTCTCTGTCCAGGAAGGCGCAACCTGACCTCGTCGTCACTAGCATCTTCCTCCACCTCCTCTGCTGACCTCATCTCTTGGCTGACTGTGGGTTGACACTAAGTGGGATCTCCGACCTCATCATCATCACCCTGTGCATTATCACACCCGTCGTCCTCAGAGCCAACCTGTTCCTGCCCTGACAAAAAACTAAAGTTGTCGCTCCAATCAGGTATTTGAGTCTTATCATCGTCTTCCTCATTGTCTCCACCAACAGGAGTTACAGTTTGGGAATGAGGGTCTACATTATGGTCAGAACCTTCTGCGTCTGGTCCTGGATCCGACTCATAAAGATTCTGGGCATCAGTGCAGATCATTTCCTCGTCTGGATTCACAGAAGCGCTGGAGTCGACCTCTGATTCCCAGGCTATAGTATGAGTAAACAGCTCTGCAGACTCAACCATCTGTTCTACCTCATACTCAGACGGGCAGCTGGAGATTTGGGAGCTGTGAGGAAGCAAGTGCGATTTGGGTGACACCTTTGAGGACTGGAGTATTTGTGATGTTGAAGTTGATGTGGAGGAGAGCCCACTTAAAGGAGCACTTGATATCCGTTGAAGCACCTGCTGTTTTTGTGCCTCATCTGGAATTTGTAGCGATTGGCGTGGCCGTAAGAAAGGGATCTTATCACATTGTCCGCTAAAAGAAGTAGACATTTTAGTTTGGCTGGAAGATGGTCTTTCTTCTGCAGATGTTACTGTTGCTTTAACACCTACCCCACGGACACAACCTTTTTTCCCCTTCCCAACACGTCTATTCCCCTTTCCACCAGCAGCAGGCCTTTTTCCACTCATTTTGGTGGTTAACTAATTCACAACTCTGGAGATGTTTGCACAAAAAAACAATGGATGGTAACCGAGCAGAGCTGAGTGGCCAAACTGTGGTATTAGGCCCAAACTATTGGCTGGGTTAGATGCAGAAAAAAATTATTTTGAATTTGCAACCTGATGGAGGTCAGTATAGATGGACTAATACAACAAGTCCCACACACAGCTAGAAGCCCAAATATTTTTTCAGAGGTACTGTAGATGCAGATAAAAATTAGTTTTAATTTGCAACCTGATGGAGGTCAGTATAGATGGACTAATAGAGAAAGTCCGACACACTACTAGAAGGCCAAATATTTTTTCAGAGGTAGATGCAGAAAAAAATATATTCAGTTTGCAACCTGATGGAGGTCAGTATAGATGGACTAATAGAACAAGACCCACACACAGCTAGAAGCCCAAATATTTTTTCAGAGGTACTGTAGATGCAGATAAAAATTAGTTTTAATTTGCAACCTGATGGAGGTCAGTATAGATGGACTAATAGAATGATGCTATGCCCAAAAGATTTTACTTCACTAGGTGCAGTAAAAAAATTGGTATTCTATACACAGTTGGTATATCTTGCAACACAGATAGGCTACTCCACTGACTAACACACTCTGCAATAGGCCAAAAAGGATTAGCTTTGCTAGATTCAGCCAAATGCTGTGAAAAAAACTTGCACAGCACTGGCACAGACCTGCCTGGCAAAAACTGATAGGAACTCATGTAACCTAGTCCTGAAAAGGACTCCAATTACAATTAGTCTTTACTCCCACAACCTATCTATTTAAGAGCACAGACCTGCCTGATAAAAGTCGTAGGAAATGCTGTAACCTAGTCCTTAAAAGGACTGCAATCACAACTATTCCCTACTCCCAAGCTATCTGTATATTTGTGCGAAAATTGGCTTGAAATTAACAAGGTATAGCGCACACAGCAACAGCGGTGCCGTCTAACACGCAGCTGCAGCAGTGAGAAAATGGTGGCGACGGGGAAAATGGCTTGGTCTTATAGGGCAAGGACATGTGACATACACTGCCAATGACACATGCCCTTGCTTGTGTGAAAAAAAGCACTTCGCTCCGTGTGTGCGCTGCTGATAGGCTGACAGATTGCACCTCCCCACTGTAAATGCGGGAAAGAGAAAAAAAAATGGAGATCTTCATTGTTCCTGCAGAGATCCATCCCCTGCCCCTCCCCCCACCCCGCTGTACAGTCAAACTGCGTATTAACATTAATTTTCATCATTACTGAGAAAAAATCCAGTTATGATTTTGGTGCACGAACAGTTATCGAACATAACCTCGAACAGCCGAATTTTTCTCAAATTGTTCGTGTTCGCCGAATGGCTCGAACACCGCCCAAAACAGCTCGAATTTGAGATTGGCGAACAGTTCGAGTAGAACAACGCTCATCTCTAGTCAGTATATCATACACCAGTCATGTGTTCTCCTATATACTGGATATGATATACTGTGTGTACAGAAATGAGATATTATATACAGGATACTATGTGGCTGGGGTAATATCTGAAGTCTGCAGTCAGTATATCATACACCAGTCAAGAAAGGGGCTGGAAGCAAGGGAAGCTGGATGGAAGCCCCACATGACCGGGATGGGCCACGAGGGTGGAATTTTTGAGATAAAGGATCAGGATTGGGTATTAGAGCTGAGGGGCGGGCAGTTGGTGGTGGGAGGGTGAGTATATCAAGAAAAAGTGCGGGAAATTAGTCAGTCCGGCAGGGAAGTTACAGGAGAAAGTTCACCCAAAAAAAAAAAAAAAATTTTTAATATCCGCTCACCCATTGTTCTGGACACTGACCGGGCGTAATGGAGACCGTGGAATCTCTGTTTAGCAGACTGTGGGATGCGGCTCGATCCAGGCGTGGAGGGTGGCTGGAGGCACAGCTTTAAGGGTTGCTGCATGGCTCATCCGAGGAATCGGCGGCGAGGTCAGGAAGAAGGGCAAGGAGAACGCTTCCCCCCGAGAGGCTTTTGCCAGAGACTCCCACGTGCTGCAGACGCAGGCTGCGGAGCCCCTCATGGGACCCTGAGCCAGGTGAGCCCGGTGGCGGAACCCCCCTGCCGCTGCACCCGCCGCTGCAGGAATCCGCCCAGCCGGTCTGTGGGCGCTTCCGTCAGCGGATCGCTAGCAGGGTCTGGACCGAGGGCCCCACCGGAAGTGCGGCCTGCTCCGGCGGCGCGCCGCAGTAATAGAGCCCGGGCCGCGCCGGAAGCAAGGCCCGCACTAGAGCCGCGTCACCAGTCCGGGGGCGTGGCTTCGCCGGAAGTTCGGCCCGCGTCACTTCCTGTGCATGTGACCGGGCCGGACAGGAAGTCGTGGGGCAGCGATGACGCTGGCCCCTGTAACCAGGGCCAGCAGCGGTTCACAGTGGCGGACGGTCGTTATAAAAAAAAAAAAAAAAGAAGAAGGGCCAGGAGGAGCAGCAGCGCGGCAGGCACACCTGGCGATGTACCAGTCTGGGTGCCTGCCAGTCAAATTGACAGTGGAGGACAGTATGGCATTTTTCGGGCAGGCAGCGGCAGTTTGGAGACCTGTTGCCTGGCCCCAGTCGCCGGAGTCACGGTAGCAGAGCGGCTGGCAGCAGCATGGAGCTGCCTGGCAGCCCCCACCCACAGATCAGCACGGACTGGGCTGGGGGGCCCAGGTCCAGAGGTCGTGCTGGATCACGGACGGCAGGAAGGATCGGTGCAGAAACGTGCAGCGGACGAGCTGCTTGGGCATCGGCACGTGCTCAGGTCCCCCCTGGTGACGAGGAGGCCAGGGGCGCGGGCCTTGAGCAACAGCGATAGGGAGGATCGGAATACGGAGAGGATCAGGACGACCCAAGGAATCAGCAGGACTCAGGACGTACGGCTGGCGGGGACACAGCACCTGCGCAGCTCCGTGAGTATGCGTCTGTAGCACCCCGAGGACTCGGCTGCTACAGGGGTATTGCACCTCAAACCAGAGGTGTGGTATTCCACTCCCGGGTAAGGATGGAGTGTGGAACAGAGCTCAGTTAGCTGCATGCACCACACTCACCCCATTTCTGGGGGACAGATCAACAGTACTCCCACCAGATAGATGTGCAGGTACGACAGCGTCTGTCCCTGGCTGGAGTGGGGAGGGGGGAGGAATATTCCAGTGGTGTAGGAGCAGACAGGGGAGGGACTCTGGGCATAGGTAGGAGCCCATTGGGTGCTGGTCACCTGGGATCGGGTGTCAAAGGGGGTATATAAGGTGGGCACCATCTTGGATCAGGGTTCAGTTCAGGCAGGAGGAGAAGAGGAGAGGAGCTCAGCCAGAGAGGAAAGTTTACGCGCCCCCTGGGCCATGTTGTGCTGCGTTGCGCACGCGGGGGATACCCGGAGCCGGATCTAACAGGGGTAGTAGTCCTCGTGGCGGTGACCCGGTCCGTGCCCAGGGTGTCAAACTAAGTGGCAGTGTTCAGCATTAAGATGTTATAGAGTTCGACTACGCCACCCGTTGATTTCGGCTATGAAGCCGCCGCTGCAGGGCAGACCGCTGAGGCCGGTGGTGTGGTTGTGCAGCGTGGATGGTATAACCCCCAATGGGAGGGGTATAGCCTCAGGGCAGCTGGTGAAGCAGGAAATGATGATAGTGGTAGTGGTGGTGTGACAAGGAAGCTCAGAGACGTGTATTGCAGTTTTCACAGCTTTACTCACAGTTGGTGTTCAGATCACTTCGGCCAAGAGTGACCACCCGAGCCGTGCTGCGTCCACCAGGTGAGGGACTCGGTTAACTCCCAGGCAGTTCCAGAGCGTGGTCCTGAGCTCCCCTCTCTTCCTTTCTACTGGCCGTCCCCACCAGGGACCCACCTTTGTCCGGCTCCCTCGGGCCTTTTGGTGGCGAAACCTTTCCCGGCTTCCCTGACCCTATACGTGGTATGCCTTCCTGGTGGATATGGTGAGGGGTCGCGCCAAAACTTGTCCACGACCTCCGGTTCCTGGCTAAGGATAATTAGCCTCTACCAGTTTGGGATCCGGTACCCTGTTCTGCCAACCCTTCACCCGTTAACTCGTGGGATCTCAGGGTTCCCTCTTCTCTTGCGTCTCTGGGCCTCTCCTGGTGTTTCTGTTCCTCCTTCTTCTTCTTTCTCTCTCTCTCTCTCTCTCTGCCTCAGGCCTCCTCTCCAGGCCTGGCTCTGGAGCTGGGCCCAGACTGAGCCACAGCTCCCTGTCAGCCCTCTCTGGCTGAGCTCCTCTCCTCTTCTCCTCCTGCCTGAACTGAACCCTGATCCAAGATGGTGCCCACCTTATATACCCCCTTTGACACCCGAGCCCAGGTGACCAGCACCCAATGGGCTCCTACCTATGCCCAGAGTCCCTCCCCTGTCTGCTCCTACACCACTGGAATATTCCTCCCCCCTCCCCACTCCAGCCAGGGACAGACGCTGTCGTACCTGCACATCTATCTGGTGGGAGTACCGTTGATCTGTCCCCCGGAAATGGGGTGAGTGTGGTGCATGCAGCTAACTGAGCTCTGTTCCACACTCCATCCTTACCCGGGAGTGGAATACCACACCTCTGGTTTGAGGCGCAATACCCCTGTAGCAGCCGAGTCCTCGGGGTGCTACATTCCCCCCTGGTAAATCACAGCACGTCCTCGGGCTGGAATAGAGCAAAACAATTAGACATACAAAAATTTTTAAAGTGCACTCACATATAAGATATTAACTATGAACTCATCCCTTTATGGGAGGTACTCTCTCCTTAGAACGTTACTGGTATAAAACTACCGGAACTCTTTTAGCATACTACACATTATAAAACATCACAGGTAACTTTTACATTATTATCCTAGCAGCATACAAACTTTCAATATAAAACCTTTTCAAGTAAAACATTCTCAAAACATATTCTTGATCTTCTGGCCACGGTGCAACTTGTGACCAGGTAAAGTGCAACAGTCACTAATTCCGTGCTAGAAAAACAGTTCCTTATAAAACCAGTAGGGGGCGCTTTAAGAAGCGCAACTATTTACAGGGTATTGACCGCTCTCAGTCCTCGGCCTTTTGGAATAGGGGAATGGCTGCTCACAGTCCTCAGCCTGGTAAGGGATAGGGGCACACAGGAAACAGTTCTTTAACAGTCCCACACTAGTCCCAACGGGGACCACACTCCAATTAGCAGCATGACAGGTACCCTTACGGGTAACTATATACAGTTTCAGTTACCGTTCATTAGTAACGATGTCCTCCTGCTCCTTCCTGAGGGTAGTCTTCAGACCCGTCCGGGTTAGTATGCTGCGCGAAGAGATCTTCGCCCAGGGGCAGCACTGTGGAGGTTGAGGGCGCTGTGGGGGCAGCGGCGCCCGGAGGTACTCGGCCTTGCGTCCAGGCCGGAGGCATCCTCTTTGGGTCCAGGTATGGCACCTTTGGGGAAGAGGGCGCTGGAGGGGTAGCGGCGCCCGGATGCACCAGGCCTTGCGACCAGGCCGGTGGCACTTCCTCTTTTGCCGCGCTCAGGGTCAAGGGGCGTGGCGCGGAAGGGGGCGTGACCGCGGCTCCGGCCGCTTGAGGCCTAGTTGGAAGCAGTGGCGGTGCGGCAACGGGGGCGGTGAGTGGGACTTCGGGCTCTGCGACGGGGAGCTGGGGCAGGCTTACGGCTACTGGGCACGGGGTGATGACGTCCCCATTACCTGCTTCCATCCCTGTGGCTCCCTCCGCGGCGTCGTCTCCGGCCTTCGTCCCTCCTGCACCATCCTCAGGGGCAGACATGCTCCACGTTGCGGGTGGCGTCCTCTGCTGGCGGGTTCCAGCCTGCTGGGCCATCTCCCTTCTCCATTCGGCCAGTGCTTCCTGCTGTACTCGGGCCATCTTCCGGGCCAAGGCCTCCAGCGCGGTCTGTGCACGCTCCCGATCTCTGGGGAGCTGTGCCAGGATCTCCACCAGGTCTTCTGGGGTGGCGGCCTGCAGCAGGCCCCGGACCACGGGGTCGGTACCGCTTGTCTCTTCCTCCATCCCCGGGTGCGATCTGTCCAGACTCCTCCAGGCCGCACCCATCTTCTCAACTTTGTTCTCTATCCGCCCCCATTGGGAGTGGCCCCGGGGCAACTTGGCGACTGTTAGTTTCAGGGGCAGCCCCCCCACTCTGATGGACATCTCCATTGTTGTAGTCTCGGCTGGTGGGGGCGGTCTCCGCTTTTGGCGCCCTTCTGGGACCGCGCCCACGATGGGAGGTGGTCTCTTGCCACCCTCTGGCACGCCCATAATGGCGTCCGCTCTGCCAGGGCGGGAAACCGTCTCAGATGGCGGGAATCGTCTCCTGATGGCGGGAAACTTCGTGGATGGCGGGCAAAGGCTACAGATGGCGGGAAACGACTCCGGACGGCGTCCGATGGCGGGAACCCTCTGGAATTGGCGGGAGACTCCTTTTTGAGGTAAATGTGAACTTTTCTTCAGGCACGCAGTACCCGGTGGTTGCGGGCACGAGTTCCTGCCGACTACGCCAAAGTTTACGCGCCCCCTGGGCCATGTTGTGCTGCGTTGCGCACGCGGGGGATACCCGGAGCCGGATCTGACAGGGGTAGTAGTCCTCGTGGCGGTGACCAGGTCCGTGCCCAGGGTGTCAAACTAAGTGGCAGTGCTCAGCATTAAGATGTTATAGAGTTCGACTACGCCACCCGTTGATTGCGGCTATGAAGCCGCCGCTGCAGGGCAGACCGCTGAGGCCGGTGGTGTGGTTGTGCAGCGTGGATGGTATAACCCCCAACGGGAGGGGTATAGCCTCAGGGCAGCTGGTGAAGCAGGAAATGATGATAGTGGTAGTGGTGGTGTGACAAGGAAGCTCAGAGACGTGTATTGCAGTTTTCACAGCTTTACTCACAGTTGGTGTTCAGATCACTTCGGCCAAGAGTGACCACCCGAGCCGTGCTGCGTCCACCAGGTGAGGGACTCGGTTAACTCCCAGGCAGTTCCAGAGCGTGGTCCTGAGCTCCCCTCTCTTCCTTTCTACTGGCCGTCCCCACCAGGGACCCACCTTTGTCCGGCTCCCTCGGGCCTTTTGGTGGCGAAACCTTTCCCGGCTTCCCTGACCCTATACGTGGTATGCCTTCCTGGTGGATATGGTGAGGGGTCGCGCCAAAACTTGTCCACGACCTCCGGTTCCTGGCTAAGGATAATTAGCCTCTACCAGTTTGGGATCCGGTACCCTGTTCTGCCAACCCTTCACCCGTTAACTCGTGGGATCTCAGGGTTCCCTCTTCTCTTGCGTCTCTGGGCCTCTCCTGGTGTTTCTGTTCCTCCTTCTTCTTCTTTCTCTCTCTCTCTCTCTCTGCCTCAGGCCTCCTCTCCAGGCCTGGCTCTGGAGCTGGGCCCAGACTGAGCCACAGCTCCCTGTCAGCCCTCTCTGGCTGAGCTCCTCTCCTCTTCTCCTCCTGCCTGAACTGAACCCTGATCCAAGATGGTGCCCACCTTATATACCCCCTTTGACACCCGAGCCCAGGTGACCAGCACCCAATGGGCTCCTACCTATGCCTAGAGTCCCTCCCCTGTCTGCTCCTACACCACTGGAATATTCCTCCCCCCTCCCCACTCCAGCCAGGGACAGACGCTGTCGTACCTGCACATCTATCTGGTGGGAGTACCGTTGATCTGTCCCCCGGAAATGGGGTGAGTGTGGTGCATGCAGCTAACTGAGCTCTGTTCCACACTCCATCCTTACCCGGGAGTGGAATACCACACCTCTGGTTTGAGGTGCAATACCCCTGTAGCAGCCGAGTCCTCGGGGTGCTACACGTCTATGTTTGTTTTGTCACCCACTGGGTCTGTAGCGGATGGGGTAGGGGATAGGCAGTTGGCAGGGCCCTGTGGTGTAAATGTTAGGGGGAGGCGTGGTTAGATGTCGTGGGGCTCAGGGATAATTTGGCAAACATGTCACAAATTCTGGCTAGTTTAGGCACTGGTGGAGCCAGTGAGGCAGGGTTATCTCCGATGGGGGCTTGGTTACCCGGTCAACCTGTGGCGTCGCAGGCGGGGAGTGAATCGGCAAGGGCGGCGGTGTGTACTGAGGGGGACTTTAGAGGGTATCGGTTTCTGTACAGACAGAAAAGGATAAAGCGGATGCCGTAAAACTGGATGATAGGGCGAAAGGGGAGGTATACGTGTGCTTCGTGGGGCAGCTGGGCACATTTAAAAAAAAAAAAAAAAAAAAAAGAGGTTAAAGAAAAAATTGGGCGGGATGAATTTGTAGAAATTTTTTCCTTACTTTCTCTTGAAAAGTTTAATTTGGACAAGGGAGAAAAGGACGACAGCAAAAAAAAAAAAAAAAAAAAAGCGTAGGTGGAGGTTCATTCCTCAGACGTTTGTTAATTGGTTGCAAGCTTTTGCAATAATGGCTAGGGTCATTGGGAAAAAAGCTCCGGATAATTCCTCAGGTTTATTTTGCTACCTGGATGCTATAGGGGAGGCTCATCGCACTTAAGGGGGCCAGACATGGTTACGATACGACTAGCAATATCGGCAGAGGAAGGCAGTCCGCCCGGAGATTAGATGGGATCAAAGGACATCGGGTTGTAGCTGAAAGTTGTGACTCCGGTGAGGTATGGGCAGTCCTTTCACGGGAGCAGCGGTAGTGGGAACTAATCGGTAGGACACGGGGGAAGTAGCCAGGGTGCACAAAGCACTAAGAAGGAAGCGGGATCTTGCTGGCAATTTAATGATGGCCAGTGTAAGTACGGGAACTCCTGCAAATTTAAAAATGTGTGCTCCCATTGCAACGGTATTTCACACGGAGCATCTAAATGCTTTAAGAAGGGTAATGGAAAAATGCCAATGGGTACCGGTCAAGGGGGTGACTCCGGTGAGGGTTCACTAGATGGCCCCCTTTCGAAGTAGGTATCCAGATCAGTTGAAGGCTAAGGTCATTTCAGATGGTCTTTTTTGGAAGGTTTTAGAATTCCTCCTCCTGATCATGAGGTCCCCTTTTCTCTTAAAAATTTGATGTCGGCTTCCCTTCATCCGGAAGTGGTTAGCTTGAAACTGGCAAAGGAGGTGGAATTGGGCAGGATGGCTGGTCCGTTTCAGGATTTACCTAGCAGCAGGGTGATTGTTTCGCCGTTGGGAGTCGTGCCCTAAAAGAGGCTAATAAGTTTCATTTGATTCAGCATTTGTCATACCCTAAGGGGTTTTTTCGGTGAATGATGGCATTGCTCAGGAATTATGTTCGGTGGAGTATTCAGCATTCGATGCGGCGGTGGGATGGGTGTGGAGATATGGGCCAGGATCGTTGCTAGCTAAAACTGATATCGAATCGGCTTTTGGATTGCTGTCAGTACATCCGGATAGCTTCCCATTGTTAGGTTGTTTTTGGAAAGGGGAATACTACGTGGACAGGTGTTTGCATATGGGCTGCGCAATTACGTGTTCCCTGTTTAAAACGTTTAGTACCTTTTTGGAATGGGTGGTGAGGGACCTGGCATCAGTTCAGTCGGTCATTCATTATTTGGATGACATTTTGTTTATAGGCCCTCATCAATCGTTGTTGTGTAGGACTTTGTTAGGAACTATGGTGTGGGTAGCGGAGCATTTTTGGCATACCTTTGGCAGGAAATTTAAAAAAAAAACAAAAAAAAAAACAGAGGGACCTTGCACCTTGTTAACTTTTTGGGCATCCCAATTGATACGGAGAGGATGGAGTGTCGGTTACCTGATGATAAATTGAGTTTGCTCAAGCAGGAGGTCGATAGAGTCAGGAGGTTGCGTAAGGTGACGCTGAAGGAGCTACAATCCCTGTTAGGTCGTTTGAATTTCGCATGCAGCATTATGCCAATGGGCAGGATATTTTGTCGCGGGTTGGCAAGGGCGACAGCAGGAGTGCGCGCCCTCCATCATTTCATTTGTTTAAATAAGGATCACAAGGAGGATTTGAAGGTTTGGAAAATGTTTTTTGGAAAATTATAACGGCAGGTCGTTAATTCAGCACGAGTTTTTGAGCAGTCGTGATTGTGAGATTTTTTACAGATGCTGCAGGAGGTGCTGGTGTAAAAATTCCATCGCAGATGCCTTATCTCGTTTTCAGTGGGATCGTTTTTCGGGCGCTAGCACCAGAGGCAGAGGACGTGGGACAGGAATGCCCTTCGCATTTGTGGCAGCTGGTTATGGAGGAGTGGGGACGTTTAATACGAGAGTCCATTACAAGGCAGACCTGGTCCTCATATGAGGCATCGTGGCGAGTATGAAAAAGTTGGATAATGCAGTGGGGTTTGGTGGAGAATGTCGGTGATGGGGAGATGGCGGTGTTCTTTCTTGTAGGTAGGGCAGCGGAGATTGGATGGTCTGTTTCAAAAGTGGGGATAAGAGATGTTACAAAGTCCTTTTTAGTGTAGCAAGCACTTAGGGGCTTTAGGAGAGGAGATAAGGTGCTGGATAAAAGAAGACCGGTGACTTTTAACATCTTGGAACGTTTGGGTTTAGTATTAGACGAAACTTGTTGTTCAGTTATGAAGCTACATTGTTTAGGTTAACCTTTTCGTTAGCATTTTTTGGTGCGCTGAGATTGTCTGAATCGGTGGCACCAAGTAGACTGGCAATTTTGGCCTGGGCGAGTGGGTTCCTTATTATGTCATGAAAATGGGGACTTTTCTTAAATAGCAGTATTTAAGAAAGGAGTTCGGGAGTTGGGCTTTCGCCCGGAGGTGTACGGGTCACATTCTTTTAGAATTGGCGCGGCGTCAGAAGCCAATGGCTTGGGCTTAGGCAAGGAAGTGACAAAGCGGATAGGGAGGTGGAGTTCTGATCGTTATTTGTCCTTTGTGCGGCATTAGGTACGGGGGGCTAAGGTTTGTTTTCATCTTGTTAAGTATTGAATACATTGTGGTTGTTTGTTGCAGATGGTGTCCCATTGTTAGCGTGGATTCTGGGACATTCCTTCGTCCACTGGGGGTGTTGCGAGCGGACGGGAGGCCAGACGGTAGGCAGTTGGGTTTTAGGAGAGAGCAAGTTGTGGTTCGGTGGCTCGTCTCCAGAGGCATGGTATGGAGAAGGGTGCTGCCTGAATTTCATAAGGCAGCCCGTTTGGTTCGGACGCTGGATATTTTGGTGGTGCATATGGGGGGGAATGACTTGGGGGCTCGCCCGGTCAGGGAACTGATGAGGGACATTCGATTTAATTTTTAAGGTTATGGACATCCTTTCCTGTGGTGTTGACGGTCTGGTCTGACATTGTGCCAAAAAAAAAAAAAAAAAAAAAAAGGTGGAGGGAGGCTAGATCTTTGAAGGGGATTAATAGGGCGAGAGTGAGGTTAAATAAAGCCATATCAGCCTTTGTGTCAAGGAACGGGGGAGTAAGCATTCGACATTTTGAACTCGAGGCGGGAGTTGGAAATTTTTGGGCAAAGGATGGTGTACATTTGAATGACATTGGTACCGATTTGTGGGCATTGGCTATACAGGAGGGGAATGAGAGGGCTTTGGCGGTTTTTGGGGCACTCACGAGCCTGAGGTGGTCAGGGCTGTTCATTTGTGGCGGGGGGTGGGGTTCTTGGAGTTGGCACAGAAGTGTCGGTGGGAATAATTTGGTTAAAATTACAGCCAATTGGTTAATTGAGCGGGGTGATCTGGCATTTGGTTTTTGGGCTCTGGACGGGGTTTTACCCTGGGAGCTTTTGGTGCCCTTGAGCTGGTGATGGACGGCTGAGGGTAATATGGTGGTTCCAGTTCGGTTTAATTTATGCCAGATCTAATTTTTTAACTCCAAGAACCCTCCCTTCTTATTTATTTATAACACTGTTAATGTGTTAATGTTGTTTGTTAATAAAATGGCCGCTGTGGCCAAATTTATCCAAAGAAATTACAGGTGCAGTGTTTTTATTTGTGGGAAAAGGTGAGTGCTGGAAAATGGGAGGAACAGGTTAAACGGTGGAACCCGGGTTGGCCGTACACGGTCATGTATTCTCCTATATACTGGATGTAATATACTGTGTGCACAGACATTAGATATTATATACAGGATACTATGTGGCTGGTGTAATATCTGATGTCTGCAGTCAGTATATCATACACCAGTCATGTATTCTCCTATATACTGGATGTAATATACTGTGTGCACAGACATTAGATATTATATGCAGGATACTATGTGGCTGGTGTAATATCTGATGTCTGTAGTCAGTATATCATACACCAGTCATGTATTCTCCTGTACACTGGATGTAATATACTGTGTACACAGACATTAGATATTATATGCAGGATACTATGTGGCTGGTGTAATATCTGATGTCTGTAGTCAGTATATCATACACCAGTCATGTATTATCCTGTACACTGGATGTAATATACTGTGTGCACAGACATTAGATATTATATACAGGATACTATGTGCCTGGTGTAATATCTGATGTCTGTAGTCAGTATATCATACACCAGTCATGTATTCTCCTGTACACTGGATGTAATATACTGTGTGCACAGACATTAGATATTATATACAGAATACTATGTGGCTGGTGTAATATCTGATGTCTGAAGTCACAGTATATCATACACCAGTCATGTATTCTCTTATATACTGGATGTAATATACTGTATGCACAGACATTAGATATTATATACAGGATACTATGTGGCTGGTGTAATATCTGATGTCTGTAGTCAGTATATCATACACCAGGCACATTTTCTCCTATATACTGGATGTAATATACTGTGTGCACAGACATTAGATATTATATACAGAATACTATGTGGCTCGTGTAATATCTGATGTCTGAAGTCACAGTATATCATACACCAGTCATGTATTCTCTTATATACTGGATGTAATATACTGTATGCACAGACATTAGATATTATATACAGGATACTATGTGGCTGGTGTAATATCTGATGTCTGTAGTCACAGTATATCATACACCAGTCATGTATTCTCCTGTATGCTGGATGTAATATACTGTGTGCACAGACATTAGATATTATATACAGGATACTATGTGGCTGGTGTAATATCTGATGTCTGTAGTCAGTATATAATACACCAGGCACATTTTCTCCTATATACTGGATTTAATATACTGTGTGCACAGACATTAGATATTATATACAGGATACTATGTGGCTGGTGTAATATCTGATGTCTGTAGTCAGTATATCATACACCAGTCATGTATTCTCCTATATACTGGATGTAATATACTGTGTGCACAGACATTAGATATTATATACAGGATACTATGTGGCTGGTGTAATATCTGATGTCTGTAGTAAGTATATCATACACCAGGCACATTTTCCCCTATACACTGGATGTAATATACTGTGTGCACAGACATTAGATATTATATACAGGATACTATGTGACTGGTGTAATATCTGATGTCTGTAGTGAGTATATCATACACCAGTCATGTATTCTCCTGTACACTTGATGTAATATACTGTGTGCACAGACATTAGATATTATATACAGGATACTATGTGGCTGGTGTAATATCTGATGTCTGTAGTCAGTATATCATACACCAGTCATGTATTCTCCTGTACACTTGATGTAATATACTGTGTGCACAGACATTAGATATTATATACAGGATACTATGTGGCTGGTGTAATATCTGATGTCTGTAGTCAGTATATCATACACCAGTCATGTATTCTCCTATATACTGGATGTAATATACAGTGTGCACAGACATTAGATATTATATACAGGATACTATGTGGCTGGTGTAATATCTGATGTCTGCAGTCAGTATATCATGCACCAGTCATGTATTCTCCTGTACACTGGATATAATATACTGTGTGCACAGACATTAGATATTATATACAGGATATTATGTGGCTGGTGTAATATCTGATGTCTGTAGTCAGTATATCATACACCAGTCATGTATTCTATATACTGGATGTAATATACTGTGTGGTGCACAGACATTAGATATTATATACAGGATACCATGTGGCTGGTGTAATATCTGATGTCTGCAGTCAGTATATCATACACCAGTCATGTATTCTATATACTGGATGTAATATACTGTGTGCACAGACATTAGATATTATATACAGGATACTATGTGGCTGGTGTAATATCTGATGTCTGTAGTCAGTATATCATACACCAGTCATGTATTCTCCTGTACACTGGATGTAATATACTGTGTGCACAGACATTAGATATTATATACAGGATATTATGTGGCTGGTGTAATATCTGATGTCTGTAGTCAGTATATCATACACCAGTCATGTATTCTATATACTGGATGTAATATACTGTGTGGTGCACAGACATTAGATATTATATACAGGATACCATGTGGCTGGTGTAATATCTGATGTCTGCAGTCAGTATATCATACACCAGTCATGTATTCTCCTATATACTGGATGTAATATACTGTGTGCACAGACATTAGATATTATATACAGGATACTATGTGGCTGGTGTAATATCTCATGTCTGTAGTCAGTATATCATATACCAGTCATGTATTCTCCTATATACTGGATGTAATATACTGTGTGCACAGATATTAGATATTATATACAGGATACTATGTGACTGGTGTAATATCTGATGTCTGTAGTCAGTAAATCATACACCAGTCATATATTCTCCTATATACTGGATGCAATATACTGTGTGTACAGGCATTAGATATTATATACAGGATACTATGTGGCTGGTGTAATATCTGATGTCTGCAGGCAGTATATCATACACCAGTCATGTATTCTATATACTGGATGTAATACACTGTGTACACAGACATTAGATATTATATTCAGGATACTATGTGGCTGGTGTAATATCTGATGTCTGTAGTCAGTATATCATACAACAGTCATGTATTCTCCTATATACTGGATGTAATATACTGTGTGCACAGACATTAGATATTATATACAGGATACTATGTGGCTGGTGTAATATCTGATGTCTGTAGTCAGTATATCATACAACAGTCATGTATTCTCCTATATACTGGATGTAATATACTGTGTGCACAGACATTAGATATTATATACAGGATACTATGTGGCTGGTGTAATATCTGATGTCTGCAGTCAGTATATCATACACCAGTCATGTATTCTCCTATATACTGGATGTAATATAATGTGTGCACAGACATTAGATATTATATACAGGATACTATGTGGCTGGTGTAATATCTGATGTCTGCAGTCACAGTATATCATATACCAGGCACATTTTCTCCTGTACACTGGATGTAATATACTGTGTGGACAGACATTAGATATTATATACAGGATACTATGTGGCTGGTGTAATATCTGATGTCTGTAGTCAGTATATCTTACACCAGTCATATATTCTCCTGTATACTGGATGTAATATACTGTGTGCACAGACATTAGATATTATATACAGGAAACTATGTGGCTTGTGTAATATCTGATGTCTGCAGTCAGTATATCATACACCAGGCACATTTTCCCCTGTACACTGGATGTAATATACTGTGTGCACAGACATCAGATATTATATACAGGATACTATGTGGCTGGTGTAATATCTGATGTCTGCAGTCAGTATATCATACACCAGTCATGTATTCTATATACTGGATGTAATATACTGTGTGCACAGACATTAGATATTATATACAGGATACTATGTGGCTGGTGTAATATCTGATGTCTGCAGTCAGTATATCATACACCAGTCATGTATTCTATATACTGGATGTAATATACTGTGTGCACAGACATTAGATTCTATATACAGGATACTATGTGGCTGGTGTAATATCTGATGTCTGCAGTCAGTATATCATACACCAGGCACATTTTCTCCTGTATACTGGATGTAATATACTGTGTGCACAGACATTAGATATTATATACAGGATACTATGTGGCTGGTGTAATATCTGATGTCTGTATTCAGTATATCATACACCAGTCATGTATTCTATATTCTGGATGTAATATACTGTGTGCACAGACATTAGATATTATATACAGGATACTATGTGGCTGGTGTAATATCTGATATCTGTTGTCAGTATATCATACACCAGGCACATTTTCTCCTGTACACTGGATGTAATATACTGTGTGCACAGACATTAGATATTATATACAGGATACTATGTGGCTGGTGTAATATCTGATGTCTGTAGTCAGTATATCATACACCAGGCACATTTTCTCCTGTATACTGGATGTAATATACTGTGTGCACAGACATTAGATATTATATACAGTATACTATGTGGCTGGTGTAATATCTGATGTCTGCAGTCAGTATATCATACACCAGGCACATTTTCTCCTGTATACTGGATGTAATAAACTGTGTGCACAGACATTAGATATTATATACAGGATACTATGTGGCTGGTGTAATATCTGATGTCTGTAGTCAGTATATCATACACCAGGCACATTTTCTCCTGTACACTGGATGTAATATACTGTGTGCACAGACATTAGATATTATATACAGTATACTATGTGGCTGGTGTAATATCTGATGTCTGTAGTCAGTATATCATACACCAGGCACATTTTCTCCTGTACACAGGATGTAATATACTGTGTGCACAGACATTAGATATTTCTATACAGGATACTATGTGGCTGGTGTAATATCTGATGTCTGCAGTCAGTATATCATACACCAGGCACATTTTCTCCTGTATACTGGATGTAATAAACTGTGTGCACAGACATTAGATATTATATACAGGATACTATGTGGCTGGTGTAATATCTGATGTCTGTAGTCAGTATATCATACACCAGTCATGTATTCTCCTATATACTGGATGTAATATACTGTGTGCACAGACATTAGATATTATATACAGGATACTATGTGGCTGGTGTAATATCTGATGTCTGTAGTCAGTATATCATACACCAGGCACATTTTCTCCTGTACACTGGATGTAATATACTGTGTGCACAGACATTAGATATTATATACAGGATACTATGTGGCTGGTGTAATATCTGATGTCTGTAGTCACAGTATATCATACACCAGGCACATTTTCTCCTATATACTGGATGTAATATACTGTGTGCACAGACATTAGATATTATATACAGGATACTATGTGGCTGGTGTAATATCTGATGTCTGTAGTCACAGTATATCATACACCAGTCATGTATTCTCCTATATACTGGATGTAATATACTGTGTGCACAGACATTAGATATTATATACAGGATACTATGTGGCTGGTGTAATATCTGATGTCTGCAGTCACAGTATATCATACACCAGGCACATTTTCTCCTATATACTGGATGTAATATACTGTGTGCACAGACATTAGATATTATATACAGGATAATATGTGGCTGGTGTAATATCTGATGTCTGCAGTCAGTATATCATACACCAGGCACATTTTCTCCTGTACACTGGATGTAATAAACTGTGTGCACAGACATTAGATATTATATACAGGATAATATGTGGCTGGTGTAATATCTGATGTCTGTAGTCAGTATATCATACACCAGGCACATTTTCTCCTGTACACTGGATGTAATATACTGTGTGCACAGACATTAGATATTATATACAGGATACTATGTGGCTGGTGTAATATCTGATGTCTGCAGTCAGTATATCATACACCATGCACATTTTCTCCTATATACTGGATGTAATATACTGTGTGCACAGACATTAGATATTATATACAGGATACCAGGGGCGGAACTACCGCCCGTGCAGCCGGTTCATTGAACGGGGGCCCCGAGGGAGAGGGGGCCCCTCCAGCCTCCAGCAGGGCCGCCATCAGGGCATGTCTGCCCTGACTCCAGTGTGGGGCCCAGCCGGTAGGGGCCCCCTTGGAGCCCCGTTGGGGGCCCCCTCTTGTGATTCTCTCTCCTCACGGGTCCGGGACATCTCAGCGCTGCGCTGCACTCCTGCGGCAGCACCTTCATGATTCCCCTGATTTCCGGTCATGTGACGGCGCCGTCACATGGCCGGAAGTCAGGAGAACCTGGTGTTAGCGATTTGGACGAGCGCCAGGATTCTGCAGGGATCGCATGGGGGTAAGTATAACAAGTTTTGTTTTTTTCAAAATACAATTTACTAGGAGTGGGGGAATGGGAGGTGTGTGTGTGTGTGTGTGTGTGTTAGTGTTTTAAGAGATGCACATGGGGGGGGGGGGAGATGATAAAAGATGCACATGGGGTGGGGGGGATGAGAGAGGTGCACATGTGGGGGGAGGGGGATGAGAGAGGTGCACGTGGGGGGAGGGGGATGAGAGAGGTGCACGTGGGGGGGGGAGATGATAAAAGATGCACATGGGGTGGGGGGGATGAGAGAGGTGCACATGTGGGGGGGATAAGAGATGCACATGGGGGGAGGGGAGATAAGAGATGCACATGGGGGGGATAAGAGATGCACATGGGGGGAGATAAGAGATGCACATGGGGGGGAGATAAAAGATGCACATGGGGGAGGGGGATAAGAGATGCACATGGGGAAGGGGGATAAGAGATGCACATGGGGAGGGGGATAAGAGATGCACATGGGGGAGGGGGATAAGAGATGCACATGGGGGGGAGATAAGAGATGCACATGGGGGGGATGAGAGAGGTGCACATGTGGGGGAGGGGGATGAGAGATGCACATGGGGGGATGAGAGATGCACATGGGGGGGATGAGAGATGCACATGGGGGGGATGAGAGATGCACATGGGGGGATGAGAGAGGGGCACATGTGGGGGAGGGGGATGAGAGAGGGGCACATGTGGGGGAGGGGGATGAGAGAGGGGCACATGGGGGGGTGGTGAGAGCTGCACATGTGGGGGAGGGGGATGAGAGAGGGGTCACATGTGGGGGAGGGGGATGAGAGATGTGCACATGGGGGGGTGGTGAGAGCTGCTCATGGGGGAGTGAGAGCTGCACATGGGGGAATTGGGAGAAAATGAGCTGCACATGGGGGAATTAGGAGTAGGGGGATAATGAGCTGCACATAATGAATGTGGGGTGGGGGAGAGTAAATGATAAATGACGATGGGGTGGGGAGAGCACGGACATGATATAATGAATTGGGGCAGGGGGTGCATGTAAATGATGAATGCGGGGAGCAGGAATTATAGAGTAGAGGTTCTAATTAAATTATATATTAAGTGCCTATTTACAGTTAATGGGGGCACCGTGGTGGATTACAATTTATATTTGGAATGGTAGGTTGCATAATAACTAACCATATATTGATGGTGGATGCACGTCTGTATTCAGCTGCGTAATGTAGAAGTTGGGGAATGTGCTCTAGATAACTGTGTTATTTTATGCAGAGACGAGTCCTGGCTGGAAGACGTGATGGCGGTCTGTGCTGGATGAAGGAGAAAAGCGTAGCTGAAGGACTTCACCTAGAGATGTCACCAGTGAGTCAGTGTATTACATGTACACTTACACTATATACTATGTACCGGGCTCCTGTGTATAATGTCACTGGTGATCACTGTATTACCTGTACACTATATACAGAGCTCCTGTGTATAATGTCACTGGTGATCACTGTATTACCTGTACACTGACACTATATACAGAGCTCCTGTGTATAATGTCACTGGTGATCACTGTATTACCTGTACACTGACAATATATACAGAGCTCCTGTGTATAATGTCACTGGTGATCCCTGTATTACCTGTACACTATATACAGAGCTCCTGTGTATAATGTCACTGGTGATCCCTGTATTACCTATACACTATATACAGAGCTCCCGTGTATAATGTCACTGGTGATCACTGTATTACCTGTACACTGACACTATATACAGAGCTCCTGTGTATAATGTCACTGGTGATCACTGTATTACCTGTACACTGACAATATATACAGAGCTCCTGTGTATAATGTCGCTGGTGATCCCTGTATTACCTGTACACTATATACAGAGCTCCTGTGTATAATGTCACTGGTGATCCCTGTATTACCTGTACACTATATACAGAGCTCCTGTGTATAATGTCACTGGTGATCACTGTATTACCTGTACACTGACACTATATACAGAGCTCCTGTGTATAATGTCACTGGTGATCACTAGATTACCTGGACACTTACATTATACATACCATGTATAGAGCTCCTGTGTATAATGACACTTATGGTAACATTAGTAATGTGGTGGTAATATTAGTAATGTGGTGGTAATATGTGGTCTGGTCATGGTGTGGCAGTGTAACGGGTCCGGGAGGCGGAACCTCTGAGCTACTATACAAGGGGGCGGCCCTTGTAAGGGAGCGGGTGGCAGTCTCTGGGTGAACGGACAGGGAGTTACGGCAAGTGATCAGGGCAGTCTCTGGGTAAGGGGTAGGTACGACCTGTGATGGCAGATCCTCCGGGTAGGCTAGCAGGCAGATGGTAGATGTGTGCTCCCAGGTGAGCAAGCGAGAGTCTCTGGAATAGCAGGTGGTCACGGCACGTGACGGTGGAGCCTCCGGGCTGGCAGGCAGGCAGGTAACGGAGAAGCGCTCCCAGGTGAGCGGGCAAGAGTCTCTGGAATAGCTGGTGGTCACCGCACGTGACAACGGGACCTCCGGGCTGGCAAGCAGGCAGGTAACGGAGATGCGCTCCCAGGTGAGCGGGCAAGAGTCTCTGAGATAGCTGGTGGTCACAGCACGTGACAACGGAGCCTCCGGGCTGGCAAGCAGGCAGGTAACGGAGAAGCGCTCCCAAGTGAGCGGGCAAGCTGGTCCATAGACAGACTGACCGGAGTAGTAAGGCAGACCGTCGGACCTCAGGCAAGCAGGCAGGTGGCTGATGTGCGCTCCCAGGTGAGCGGGCAAGCTGGTCCTTAGACAGACTGACAGGAGTAGTAAGGCAGACCGTCGGACCTCAGACTGGCAGACAGGTAACGAGTATTCAGGCAGGAATCAGGCAGGTAACTGGCAGGAACTGGCAGGTAACTGGCAGGTAACTGGCAACGGGACCTGAGGGCTGAAGCACAGGTGAGACACAGATGCAAACAACATTGCTCGGGCACCTCCATTTTGGAGGAGGTGCCTTATATATGATGAAGTCCTCCGGCCATTGGCCGGGGACTCCTTAGGACGGCGCGCGCGGCCCCTTTAAGAGGAGGGGAGCGCGCGCGCGCGCGCCCTAAGCACAGGGGCCGGGAAGGAGCGCGCGCTGAGAGCAGAGCGGGAGGAGGACGCCGGGAGGGAGCGCGCGCTGACAGCAGAGCGGGGAGAGGACGCCGGGCACGGAGCAGAGCGGTGAGGGGAGCAGCGTCCCTGCCTAGCAGAGGGCAGGGACGCCAGCGCTACAGTACCCCCCCCTTTAGGCCCCCCCTTTTTTAGGCCAGACAGAAATTTAGCTAGGATGAGAGGGGCATGGATGTTCTCCCGGGGCTCCCACGTTCTCTCCTCAGGACCAAACCCCTTCCAATCTACCAGAAAAAAGGTCTTTCCTCTTACCCTTTTGGTGGCAAGAATGTTCTCTACCTCAAACTCGTCCTCAGCAGAAACCGGAGCAGGAGGCGTACCTGTAGACTTGGAAAAAGAGTTAAGTACCACAGGTTTGAGGAGAGATACATGGAAGGAGTTAGGGATCCGTAAGTTGGCCGGGAGTTTCAATTTATAGGCCACCGGGTTGATCTGACTGATGACCTCCAGTGGGCCGATGAACCGGGGCCCTAACTTATAGGAAGGGATCTTGAGCCGGACATATTTGGACGAGAGCCAGACTTTATCCCCAGGACGGAATTGAGGAGGGTCCAGACGTTTTTTGTCAGCGTGTCTTTTCATACGCTCGGAAGACAGAAGGAGTGCGGACCGGGTACTCTCCCATATGGAGGAAAATTTGTTAACAAGAGATTCCGCAGCCGGATTGTCCACCGAGGTGGAGACGGGAAACGGGATCCGAGGATGCTGACCGTAGACTACAAAAAACGGGGATTTGGAGGAAGACTCGCTCTCGTGATTGTTGTACGAGAATTCGGCCCATGGCAGGAGATCCACCCAGTCAGAATGGTGGGCATTAACGAAGTGCCGGAGGTAACTGGTCAGGTTCTGATTGATCCGCTCCACTTGACCATTAGACTGTGGGTGGTAAGCGGAGGAGAAGTCCAGGGTGACGTCCAGCAATTTACAAGTGGCTCTCCAGAAACGGGAAGTGAACTGTACTCCTCGATCCGACACGATGTGACGGGGCAGGCCATGAAGACGAAAGATGTGGCGGATAAAGTCTTTAGCCAGCTCGGGTGCAGACGGAAGACCTGGCAGTGGAATGAAGTGAGCCATCTTGGAAAAGCGGTCAGCGACCACCCAAATGACCGTACAACCGGCAGAGACGGGCAGATCAGTTATGAAGTCCATCGCTATATGCTGCCAGGGGGCAGCAGGTACTGGCAGAGGTAGGAGGCGGCCGGCTGGCAGGTGTCTCGGAACTTTGTTGCGGGCGCAGGACACACAGGCAGAAACAAAGTCTATTACATCCTTGTGCAGGTTAGGCCACCAGTAGTGCCGGGTAATAAGCTGGACGGTCTTTTTCTGACCGGCGTGGCCAGCTAGTTTAGACGAATGACCCCAGTGTAGGATCTTCTCCCGATCAGGTACTGGTACGAACGTCTTACCAGGAGGAAGACGATTTAGACTCACGGGAGCCACCTGCATTACTCTGGCGGGATCGATGATGTGTTTCGGATCCTCCTCGAGATCAGACACCAGAAAGGATCGAGACAAGGCGTCCGCCTTGACGTTTTTGTCAGCCGGGCGAAAATGAAGGACAAAATCAAAACGAGCAAAAAACAAGGACCACCGGGCTTGGCGCGGGTTAAGTCTCTGGGCATGCTGGAGGTAAGCCAAGTTCTTGTGGTCAGTGTAAATTATTACCGGGTGAAGAGCCCCCTCGAGCAGGTAACGCCACTCCTCCAATGCCAGTTTGATGGCCAATAACTCTCGATCTCCTATGGAATAGTTGCGCTCAGAGGAGGAGAAGAGTTTTGAGAAGAAGCCACAAGTTACCATCCTCCCGGAAGATGATTTTTGAGTAAGTACCGCTCCGGCTCCAGAGGAGGAGGCGTCAACTTCCAGGAAGAACTGCTTGTTGCCATCTGGGCGATGCAGCACCGGGGCGGAAGAGAAGGCCTGTTTAAGGGAAAGAAAGGCCTCCTCTGCTTCGGGTGGCCACTCTTTGGGATTAGTACCTTTACGGGTGAGCGCAGAAATTGGGGCCGTCCGGGAAGAGAAGTGTGGTATGAAGAGGCGGTAGTAGTTGGCGAAGCCCAGGAATCGCTGAATGGCCTTCAACCCCTCC
The DNA here is from genome assembly GCF_046119375.1 of Phyllobates terribilis. NCBI lineage: Eukaryota > Metazoa > Chordata > Amphibia > Anura > Dendrobatidae > Phyllobates > Phyllobates terribilis. Next base: position 5,300,808 of record NW_027362855.1, on the reverse strand, counting down.
GGTCGGGGCCATTTCTCGATGGCAGACAGTTTCTCAGGATCCATTTGTAGGCCGGTCTGAGAGATAATGTAGCCCAGAAACGGAAGCGAGGTCTGCTCAAAGAGGCACTTCTCAAATTTAGCGTAGAGATGGTTCTGCCTGAGCCTGAGCAGGACCTGACGAACGTCCCTCCGGTGAGTCTGGAGATCCGGAGAGAAGACCAAGATGTCGTCCAGGTACACCACTACGCAGGAGTAGAGAAGGTCCCGGAAGATGTCATTGACCAACTCTTGAAAGACGGCAGGAGCGTTACAGAGACCAAAGGGCATTACCAGGTATTCATAGTGGCCGTCCCGGGTGTTGAATGCCGTCTTCCATTCATCCCCCTGACGAATACGAACCAGGTTGTACGCCCCACGAAGGTCCAGTTTGGTGAAGATCCTAGCCCCCCTCAGACGATCAAATAATTCTGGAATGAGCGGAAGGGGGTACTTATTCTTCACCGTGATCAGGTTTAGGCCTCTATAGTCTATACAGGGACGGAGAGAGCCGTCCTTCTTTTTGACGAAAAAGAAGCCTGCTCCCGCCGGGGAGGTAGATTTCCGGATGAATCCTCTGGCCAGATTCTCCTCAATATATTCGGACATAGACCGGGTCTCAGCAGCGGATAAAGGATAGATACGCCCACGGGGAGGAGTAGTACCGGGTAGCAGATCGATGGGACAGTCGTATGGTCTATGTGGTGGTAATGTCTCTGCCTCCTTTTTATTAAAGACATCTGCATAAGACCAATAAGGAATCGGAAGTCCAGGTAGATTAGCTGGGGTAGGAGAGGGACGGACGGGATGGACGGGAACCAGGCAGGTTTTATGACAGTCTTGTCCCCAGCGAAGGACCTCTCCGGTTTGCCAGTCTAGCACGGGTGCATGTCTCTGGAGCCAGGGCAGACCTAGCAAGAGGGCGTGAGAGAGTCCAGGCAGAACATGAAAGGAGATACTTTCAGAATGCAGCATTCCCACCTGCAGGGTAATGGATTCGGTGATGAGTTGAATGGGACGAGGTAAGAGGCCCCCATCCACGGCAGCGACAGACAAGGGTACAGCCAGAGGTTTGGTGGGGATGCGGTATTTCTCAACCAGGGACTGTGAAATAAGGTTCCCGGCTGCTCCAGAGTCAAGTTGGGCTAGTTCGAAAAAACGGTTCTCCCCGTAGATGATCGAAACAGACAACAGCAGGGATGGAGAGGATTTATTCTTGTCTAGGTGGACCTCTCTGAGCGAACCTAGACACAGGCGTTTCCCGACCTCTCCGGGCAGGCACGGATCCGGTGCTCCTTACTGCCACAGTAGAAGCAGCTCCCCTCGGCACGGCGTGAGTCCTGACGGGTTTTGACCATCTTGGTCTGGTCGACCTGCATAGGCTCAGGAGAGTGTACCTGGGGAGAGACGGAGGGAATGACGGGTTTCTGGAAAGTAGGAGCTAAACGTGGAATCCTCCTCTCACGGGTGACCTCTTTGGCACGCTCCTGGAACCGTAGGTCAATCCGGGTGGCAAGGGTTATTAGATCATCGAGAGAGGTAGGAATGTCTCGACCAGCAAGTTCGTCTTTAATACGACCGGACAGACCCTCCCAGAAGACGGATACCAGAGCGTCGTTATCCCAGGCCAGCTCCGAGGCAAGGGTGCGGAACCGTATGGCATATTGGCCCACGGTGAGACACTCCTGACGGAGGCGTAGCAGAGAGGATGCGGATGAGGTCTTCCGTCCGGGTTCGTCGAAGACTTTCCGGAAAGCCGAGAGAAAAGCAGGCAAGTTGGACACCAGGGGGTCTCCTCTCTCCCATAGAGGATTTAGCCAGGCCAGGGCCTCCCCGGTGAGATGGGACATGATAAAGGCAATTTTGGCCCGGTCGGAGTTAAAGTGATGGGACAAAAGTTCAAAGTGCAGGGTGCACTGATTTATGAAGCCCCGAGCCTGGACGGAGTCGCCTCCGAAGCGAGGAGGTGCAGACAGCCGGGGTCCGGGATAGGTTACCATGGTATTAGTGGGTAGCGGAGCTGCCGGGTTGCGAGTCATGGTACTGGCGGTGGTTGCAGGTGGTGCAGTCAGAGTGTCCAGGCGAGTATTGACATTCCGCAGGTGACCCAGGATGGACTCCTGTTGGGACCTTTGACGGGACAGTTCATGACACAGGTCCGTGAGCGAGGGAGCTTGGGTGCCACCGGGTTCCATGGCCCGAGCAAACTGTAACGGGTCCGGGAGGCGGAACCTCTGAGCTACTATACAAGGGGGCGGCCCTTGTAAGGGAGCGGGTGGCAGTCTCTGGGTGAACGGACAGGGAGTTACGGCAAGTGATCAGGGCAGTCTCTGGGTAAGGGGTAGGTACGACCTGTGATGGCAGAGCCTCCGGGTAGGCTAGCAGGCAGATGGTAGATGTGTGCTCCCAGGTGAGCAAGCGAGAGTCTCTGGAATAGCAGGTGGTCACGGCACGTGACGGCGGAGCCTCCGGGCTGGCAGGCAGGCAGGTAACGGAGAAGCGCTCCCAGGTGAGCGGGCAAGAGTCTCTGGAATAGCTGGTGGTCACCGCACGTGACAACGGGACCTCCGGGCTGGCAAGCAGGCAGGTAACGGAGATGCGCTCCCAGGTGAGCGGGCAAGAGTCTCTGAGATAGCTGGTGGTCACAGCACGTGACAACGGAGTCTCCGGGCTGGCAAGCAGGTAGGTAACGGAGAAGCGCTCCCAAGTGAGCGGGCAAGCTGGTCCATAGACAGACTGACCGGAGTAGTAAGGCAGACCGTCGGACCTCAGGCAAGCAGGCAGGTGGCTGATGTGCGCTCCCAGGTGAGCGGGCAAGCTGGTCCTTAGACAGACTGACAGGAGTAGTAAGGCAGACCGTCGGACCTCAGACTGGCAGACAGGTAACGAGTATTCAGGCAGGAATCAGGCAGGTAACTGGCAGGAACTGGCAGGTAACTGGCAGGTAACTGGCAACGGGACCTGAGGGCTGAAGCACAGGTGAGACACAGGTGCAAACAACATTGCTCGGGCACCTCCATTTTGGAGGAGGTGCCTTATATATGATGAAGTCCTCCGGCCATTGGCCGGGGACTCCTTAGGACGGCGCGCGCGGCCCCTTTAAGAGGAGGGGAGCGCGCGCGCGCCCTAAGCACAGGGGCCGGGAAGGAGCGCGCGCTGAGAGCAGAGCGGGAGGAGGACGCCGGGAGGGAGCGCGCGCTGACAGCAGAGCGGGGAGAGGACGCCGGGCACGGAGCAGAGCGGTGAGGGGAGCATCGTCCCTGCCTAGCAGAGGGCAGGGACGCCAGCGCTACAGGCAGTTTTTCTCCCTTCTGTGTGGTATTATTCGGTCACTATGTTGTGGTAATATGTGGTCTGGTGATGGTGTGGCGGTATTCCCTGTATGTGGTATTATTGGTCATTTTAAAAAAAAAATGTATATGACACATTCCCTTAAAGAAAACTAAATAAAAATATATCTAAAAAGAGTATTGGATATTTTAAGAAAATTTTAATAGGTTAGAGTAGGGCCCGGCCAGAAGAGTCTACCTTATCGTGGTGGCGGCTTTAAAAATCTTTTGGCCAAAACAAAAGCTGTTGGCTATGTATGTGGCATCGACACATGGCCGAACGTCAGGAGAGCCTGGTGGCAGCGACGTGGACGAGCGCCAGGATTCTGCAGGGATCGCATGGGGGTAAGTATAACAAGTTTTATTTTTCTTAAATACAATTAATTAACTAGGAGTGGGGGGGATGAGAGATGCACATGGGGGGGGATGAGAGATGCACATGGGGGGGATGAGAGATGCACATGGGGGGGGATGAGAGATGCACATGGGGGGGGATGAGCGATGCACATGGGAGGGGGGATGAGAGATGCACATGGGGGGGGTGAGAGATGCACATGGGGGGGATGAGAGATGCACATGGGGGGGTGAGAGATGCACATGGGGGGGATGAGAGATGCACATGGGGGATGAGAGATGCACATGGGGGGGATGAGAGATGCACATGGGGGGGATGAGTGATGCACATATGGGGGGGTGAGAGATGCACATGGGGGCTGAGAGATGCACATGGGGGGGTGAGAGATGCACATGGGGGTGTGAGAGATGCACGGGGGGGATGAGAGATGCACGGGGGGGGATGAGAGATGCATCGGGGGGGTGAGCTGCACATGGGGGGGATGAGAACTGCACATGGGGGGGTTATGTTTACATAACTTTGTTGCCTTATGAAGCGCAGGGGGGGGGGCCCAAAAAATTTCTTTCACAGGGGCCCACTACAGTCTGTGTCCGCCCCTGCAGGATACTATGTGGCTGGTGTAATATCTGATGTCTGTAGTCAGTATATCATACACCAGGTACATTTTCTCCTGTACACTGGATGTAATATACTGTGTGCACAGACATTAGATATTATATACAGGATACTATGTGGCTGGTGTAATATCTGATGTCTGTAGTCAGTATATCATACACCAGTCATGTATTCTATATACTGGATGTAATATACAGTGTGCACAGACATTAGATATTATATACAGGATACTATGTGGCTGGTGTTATATCTGATGTCTGCAGTCAGTATATCATACACCAGGCACATTTTCCCCTGTACACTGGATGTAATATACTGTGTGCACAGACATTAGATATTATATAAAGGATACTATGTGGCTGGTGTAATATCTGATGTCTGCAGTCAGTATATCATACACCAGTCATGTATTCTATATACTGGATGTAATATACTGTGTGCACAGACATTAGATATTATATACAGGATACTATGTGGCTGGTGTAATATCTGATGTCTGTAGTCAGTTTATCATACACCAGGCACATTTTCTCCTGTACACTGGATGTAATATACTGTATGCACAGACATTAGATATTATATACAGGATACTATGTGGCTGGTGTAATATCTGATGTCTGTAGTCAGTATATCATACACCAGGCACATTTTCCCCTGTACACTGGATGTAATATACTGTGTGCACAGACATTAGATATTATATACAGGATACTATGTGGCTGGTGTAATATCTGATGTCTATAGTCAGTATATCATACACCAGTCATGTATTCTCCTATATACTGGATGTAATATACTGTGTGCACAGACATTAGATATTATATACAGGATACTATGTGGCTGGTGTAATATCTGATGTCTGTAGTCATTATATCATAAACCAGTCATGTATTCTCCTATATACTGGATGTAATATACTGTGTGCACAGACATTAGATATTATATACAGGATACTATGTGGCTGGTGTAATATCTGATGTCTGTAGTCAGTATATCATACACCAGTCATGTATTCTATATACTGGATGTAATATACTATGTGCACAGACATTAGATATTATATACAGGATACTATGTGGCTGGTGTAATATCTGATGTCTATAGTCAGTATATCATACACCAGTCATGTATTCTCCTATATACTGGATGTAATATACTGTGTGCACAGACATTAGATATTATATACAGGATACTATGTGGCTGGTGTAATATCTGATGTCTGTAGTCATTATATCATAAACCAGTCATGTATTCTCCTATATACTGGATGTAATATACTGTGTGCACAGACATTAGATATTATATACAGGATACTATGTGGCTGGTGTAATATCTGATGTCTGTAGTCAGTATATCATACACCAGTCATGTATTCTCCTATATACTGGATGTAATATACTGTGTGCACAGACATTAGATATTATATACAGGATACTATGTGGCTGGTGTAATATCTGATGTCTGCAGTCAGTATATCATACACCGGGCACATTTTCTCCTGTACACTGGATGTAATATACTGTGTGCACAGACATTAGATATTATATACAGGATACTATGTGGCTGGTGTAATATCTGATGTCTGTAGTCAGTATATCATACACCAGGCACATTTTCTCCTGTACACTGGATGTAATATACTATGTGCATATACATTAGATAATATATACAGGATACTATGTGGCTGATGTAATATCTGATGTCTGTAGTCAGTATATCATCCACCAGTCATGTAATCTATATACTGAATGTAATATACTGTGTGCACAGACATTAGATATTATATACAGGATACTATGTGACTGGTGTAATATCTGATGTCTGTAGTTAGTATATCATACACCAGTCATGTATTCTCCTGTATACTGAATGTAATATACTGTGTGCACAGACATTAGATATTATATACAGGATATTATGTGGCTGGTGTAATATCTGATGTCTGTAGTCAGTATATCATACTCCAGTCATGTATTCTCCTATATACTGGATGTAATATACTGTGTGCACAGACATTAGATATTATATACAGGATACTATGTGACTGGTGTAATATCTGATGTCTGCAGTCAGTATATCATACACCAGTCATGTATTCTCCTATACACTGGATGTAATATACTGTGTACACAGACATTAGATATTATATACAGGATATTATGTGGCTGGTGTAATATCTGATGTCTGCAGTCAGTATATCATACACCAGTCATGTATTCACCTATATACTGGATGTAATATACTGGGTGCACAGACATTAGATATTATATACAGGATACTATGTGACTGGTGTAATATCTGATGTCTGTAGTTAGTATATCATACACCAGTCATGTATTCTCCTGTATACTGAATGTAATATACTGTGTGCACAGACATTAGATATTATATACAGGATACTATGTGGCTGGTGTAATATCTGATGTCTGTAGTCACAGTATATCATACACCAGTCATGTATTCTATATACTGGATGTAATATTCTGTGTGCACAGACATTAGATATTATATGCAGGATATTATGTGGCTGGTGTAATATCTGATGTCTGTAGTCAGTATATCATACTCCAGTCATGTATTCTCCTATATACTGGATGTAATATACTGTGTGCACAGACATTAGATATTATGTACAGGATACTATGTCACTGGTGTAATATCTGATGTCTGCAGTCAGTATATCATACACCAGTCATGTATTCTCCTATACACTGGATGTAATATACTGTGTACACAGACATTAGATATTATATAAAGGATATTATGTGGCTGGTGTAATATCTGATGTCTGTAGTCAGTATATCATAAACCAGTCATGTATTCTCCTATATACTGGATGTAATATACTGTGTGCACAGACATTAGATATTATATACAGGATACTATGTGACTGGTGTAATATCTGATGTCTGCAGTCAGTATATCATACACCAGTCATGTATTCTCCTATACACTGGATGTAATATACTGTGTGCACAGACATTAGATATTATATACAGGATACTATGTGACTGGTGTAATATCTGATGTCTGCAGTCAGTATATCATACACCAGTCATGTATTCTCCTATACACTGGATGTAATATACTGTGTGCACAGACATTAGATATTATATACAGGATATTATGTGGCTGGTGTAATATCTGATGTCTGCAGTCAGTATATCATACACCAGTCATGTATTCACCTATATACTGGATGTAATATACTGGGTGCACAGACATTAGATATTATATACAGGATACTAAGTGGCTGGTGTAATATCTGATATCTGCAGTCAGTATATCATACACCAGTCATGTATTCTATATACTGGATGTAATATACTGTGTGCACAGACATTAGATATTCTATACAGGATACTATGTGGCTGGTGTAATATCTGATGTCTGACGTCACAGTATATCATACACCAGTGATGTATTCTCCTGTATACTGGATGTAATATACTGTGTGCACAGACATTAGATATTATATACAGGATATTATGTGGCTGGTGTAATATCTGATATCTGTAGTCAGTATATCATACACCAGGCACATTTTCTCCTGTACACTGCATGTAATATACTGTGTGCACACACATTAGATATTATATACAGGATACTATGTGGCTGGTGTAATATCTGATGTGTGTAGTCAGTATATCATACACCAGGCACATTTTCTCCTGTACACTGCATGCAATATACTGTGTGCACAGACATTAGATATTATATACAGGATACTATGTGGCTGGTGTAATATCTGATGTCTGCAGTCAGTATATCATACACCAGTCATGTATTCTATATACTGGATGTAATATACTGTGTGCACAGACATTAGATATTATATACAGGATACTATGTGGCTGGTGTAATATCTGATGTCTGTAGTCACAGTATATCATACACCAGGCACATTTTCTCCTGTATACTGGATGTAATATACTGTGTGCACAGACATTAGATATTATATACAGGATACTATGTGGCTGGTGTAATATCTGATGTCTGTAGTCAGTATATCATACACCAGGCACATTTTCTCCTGTATACTGGATGTAATATACTGTGTGCACAGACATTAGATATTATATACAGGATACTATGTGGCTGGTGTAATATCTGATGTCTGCAGTCAGTATATCATACACCAGTCATGTATTCTCCTGTACACTGGATGTAATATACTGTGTGCACAGACATTAGATATTATATACAGGATACTATGTGGCTGGTGTAATATCTGATGTCTGCAGTCAGTATATCATACACCAGTCATGTATTCTCCTGTACACTGGATGTAATATACTGTGTGCACAGACATTAGATATTATATACAGGATACTATGTGGCTGGTGTAATATCTGATGTCTGTAGTCAGTATATCATACACCAGGCACATTTTCTTCTGTACACTGGATGTAATATACTGTGTGCACAGACATTAGATATTATATACAGGATACTATGTGGCTGGCGTAATATCTGATGTCTGTAGTCACAGTATTTCATACACCAGGCACATTTTCTCCTGTACACTGGATGTAATATACTGTGTGCACAGACATTAGATATTATATACAGGATATTATGTGACTGGTGTAATATCTGATGTCTGTAGTCAGTATATCATACACCTGTCATGTATTTTCCTGTACACTGGATGTAATATTCTGTGTGCACAGGCATTAGATATTATATACAGGATACTATGTGCCTGGTGTAATATCTGATGTCTGTAGTCAGTATATCATACACCAGGCACATTTTCTCCTGTACACTGGATGTAATATACTGTGTGCACAGACATTAGATATTATATACAGGATACTATGTGGCTGGTGTAATATCTGATGTCTGTAGTCACAGTATATCATACACAGGCACATTTTCTCCTGTATACTGGATGTAATATACTGTGTGCACAGACATTAGATATTATATACAGGATACTATGTGCCTGGTGTAATATCTGATGTCTGTAGTCAGTATATCATACACCAGGCACATTTTCTCCTGTACACTGGATGTAATATATTGTGTGCACAGACATTAGACATTATATACAGGATACTATGTGGCTGGTGTAGTATCTGATGTCTGTAGTCAGTATATCATACACCAGTCATGTATTCTCCTGTACACTGGATGTAATATACTGTGTGCACAGACATTAGATATTATATACAGGATACTATGTGGCTGGTGTAATATCTGATGTCTGCAGTCAGTATATCATACACCAGTCATGTATTCTCCTATATACTGGATGTAATATACTGTGTGCACAGACATTAGATATTATATACAGGATACTATGAGACTGGTGTAATATCTGATGTCTGTAGTCAGTATATCATACACCAGTCATGTATTCTCCTATACACTGGATGAAATATACTGTGTGCACAGACATTAGATATTATATACAGGATACTATGTGACTGGTGTAATATCTGATGCCTGTAGTCAGTTTATCATACACCAGTCATGTATTCTCCTATATACTGGATGTAATATACTGTGTGCACAGACATTAGACATTATATACAGGATACTATGTGGCTGGTGTAATATCTGATGTCTGCAGTCAGTATATCATACACCAGTCATATATTCTCCTGTACACTGGATGTAATATACTGTGTGCACAGACATTAGATATTATATACAGGACACTATGTAGCTGGTGTAATATCTGATGTCTGTAGTCAGTATATCATACACCAGTCATGTATTCACCTATATACTGGATGTAATATACTGGGTGCACAGACATTAGATATTATATACAGGATACTATGTGACTGGTGTAATATCTGATGTCTGTAGTTAGTATATCATACACCAGTCATGTATTCTCCTGTATACTGAATGTAATATACTGTGTGCACAGACATTAGATATTATATACAGGATATTATGTGGCTGGTGTAATATCTGATGTCTGTAGTCAGTATATCATACTCCAGTCATGTATTCTCCTATATACTGGATGTAATATACTGTGTGCACAGACATTAGATATTATATACAGGATACTATGTCACTGGTGTAATATCTGATGTCTGCAGTCAGTATATCATACACCAGTCATGTATTCTCCTATACACTGGATGTAATATACTGTGTACACAGACATTAGATATTATATAAAGGATATTATGTGGCTGGTGTAATATCTGATGTCTGTAGTCAGTATATCATAAACCAGTCATGTATTCTCCTATATACTGGATGTAATATACTGTGTGCACAGACATTAGATATTATATACAGGATACTATGTGACTGGTGTAATATCTGATGTCTGCAGTCAGTATATCATACACCAGTCATGTATTCTCCTATACACTGGATGTAATATACTGTGTACACAGACATTAGATATTATATACAGGATATTATGTGGCTGGTGTAATATCTGATGTCTGCAGTCAGTATATCATACACCAGTCATGTATTCACCTATATACTGGATGTAATATACTGGGTGCACAGACATTAGATATTATATACAGGATACTAAGTGGCTGGTGTAATATCTGATATCTGCAGTCAGTATATCATACACCAGTCATGTATTCTATATACTGGATGTAATATACTGTGTGCACAGACATTAGATATTCTATACAGGATACTATGTGGCTGGTGTAATATCTGATGTCTGACGTCACAGTATATCATACACCAGTGATGTATTCTCCTGTATACTGGATGTAATATACTGTGTGCACAGACATTAAATATTATATACAGGATATTATGTGGCTGGTGTAATATCTGATATCTGTAGTCAGTATATCATACACCAGGCACATTTTCTCCTGTACACTGCATGTAATATACTGTGTGCACAGACATTAGATATTATATACAGGATACTATGTGGCTGGTGTAATATCTGATGTGTGTAGTCAGTATATCATACACCAGGCACATTTTCTCCTGTACACTGCATGCAATATACTTTGTGCACAGACATTAGATATTATATACAGGATACTATGTGGCTGGTGTAATATCTGATGTCTGCAGTCAGTATATCATACACCAGTCATGTATTCTATATACTGGATGTAATATACTGTGTGCACAGACATTAGATATTATATACAGGATACTATGTGGCTGGTGTAATATCTGATGTCTGTAGTCACAGTATATCATACACCAGGCACATTTTCTCCTGTATACTGGATGTAATATACTGTGTGCACAGACATTAGATATTATATACAGGATACTATGTGGCTGGCGTAATATCTGATGTCTGTAGTCACAGTATTTCATACACCAGGCACATTTTCTCCTGTACACTGGATGTAATATACTGTGTGCACAGACATTAGATATTATATACAGGATATTATGTGACTGGTGTAATATCTGATGTCTGTAGTCAGTATATCATACACCTGTCATGTATTTTCCTGTATACTGGATGTAATATTCTGTGTGCACAGACATTAGATATTATATACAGGATACTATGTGCCAGGTGTAATATCTGATGCCTGTAGTCAGTATATCATACACCAGGCACATTTTCTCCTGTACACTGGATGTAATATACTGTGTGCACAGACATTAGATATTATATACAGGATACTATGTGGCTGGTGTAATATCTGATGTCTGTAGTCACAGTATATCATACACCAGGCACATTTTCTCCTGTATACTGGATGTAATATACTGTGTGCACAGACATTAGATATTATATACAGAATACTATGTGGCTGGTGTAATATCTGATGTCTGTAGTCACAGTATATCATACACAGGCACATTTTCTCCTGTATACTGGATGTAATATACTGTGTGCACAGACATTAGATATTATATACAGGATACTATGTGCCTGGTGTAATATCTGATGTCTGTAGTCACAGTATATCATACACCAGGCACATTTTCTCCTGTACACTGGATGTAATATACTGTGTGCACAGACATTAGACATTATATACAGGATACTATGTGGCTGGTGTAATATCTGATGTCTGTAGTCACAGTATATCATACACCAGTCATGTATTCTCCTGTACACTGGATGTAATATACTGTGTGCACAGACATTAGATATTATATACAGGATACTATGTGGCTGGTGTAATATCTGATGTCTGTAGTCACAGTATATCATACACCAGTCATATATTCTCCTGTACACTGGATGTAATATACTGTGTGCACAGACATTAGATATTATATACAGGATACTATGTGGCTGGTGTAATATCTGATGTCTGTAGTCACAGTATATCATACACCAGTCATATATTCTCCTATATACTGGATGTAATATACAGTGTGCACAGACATTAGATATTATATACAGGATACTATGTGACTGGTGTAATATCTGATGTCTGTAGTCAGTATATCATACACCAGTCATGTATTCTCCTGTACACTGGATGTAATATACTGTGTGCACAGACATTAGGTATTATATACAGGATACTATGTGGCTGGTGTAATATCTGATGTCTGTAGTCACAGTATATCATACACCAGTCATATATTCTCCTGTACACTGGATGTAATATACTGTGTGCACAGACATTAGATATTATATACAGGATACTATGTGGCTGGTGTAATAGCTGATGTCTGTAGTCACAGTATATCATACACCAGTCATATATTCTCCTATATACTGGATGTAATATACAGTGTGCACAGACATTAGATATTATATACAGGATACTATGTGACTGGTGTAATATCTGATGTCTGTAGTCAGTATATCATACACCAGTCATGTATTCTCCTGTACACTGGATGTAATATACTGTGTGCACAGACATTAGATATTATATACAGGATACTATGTGGCTGGTGTAATATCTGATGTCTGCAGTCACAGTATATCATATACCAGTCACATTTTCTCTTGTACACTGGATGTAATATACTGTGTGGACAGACATTAGATATTACATACAGGATACTATGTGGCTGGTGTAATATCTGATGTCTGTAGTCAGTATATCATACACCAGTCATATATTCTCCTGTATACTGGATGTAATATACTGTGTGCACAGACATTAGATATTATATACAGGATACTATGTGGCTGGTGTAATATCTGAGGTCTTTATTCAGTATATCATACACCAGGCACATTTTCTCCTGTACACTGGATGTAATATACTGTGTGCACAGACATTAGATATTATATACAGGATACTATGTGACTGGTGTAATATCTGATGTCTGCAGTCACAGTATATCATATACCAGTCACATTTTCTCTTGTACACTGGATGTAATATACTGTGTGGACAGACATTAGATATTACATACAGGATACTATGTGGCTGGTGTAATATCTGAGGTCTTTATTCAGTATATCATACACCAGGCACATTTTCTCCTGTACACTGGATGTAATAAACTGTGTGCACAGACATTAGATATTATATACGGGATACTATGTGACTGGTATAATATCTGATGTCTGTAGTCAGTATATCATACACCAGTCATGTATTCTCCTGCATACTGGATGTAATATACTGTGTGCACAGACATTAGATATTATATACAGGATACTATGTGGCTGGTGTAATATCTGATGTCTGCAGTAAGTATATCATACACCAGGCACATTTTCTCCTATATACTGGATGTAATATACTGTGTGCACAGACATTAGATATTATATACAGGATACTATGTGGCTGGTGTAATATCTGATGTCTGCAGTCAGTATATCATACACCATTCATGTATTTTCCTATATACTGGATGTAATATACTGTGTGCACAGACATTAGATATTTTATACAGGATACTATGTGGCTGGTGTAATATCTGATGTCTGTAGTCAGTATATCATACACCAGTCATGTATTCTCCTATATACTGGATGTAATATACTGTGTGCACAGACATTAGATATTATATACAGGATATTATGTGGCTGGTGTAATATCTGATGTCTGTAGTCAGTATATCATACACCAGTCATGTATTCTCCTGTACACTGGATGTAATATACTGTGTTCACAGACATTAGATATTATATGCAGGATACTATGTGGCTGGTGTAATATCTGATGTCTGTAGTCAGTATATCATACACCAGTCATATATTCTCCTGTATACTGGATGTAATATACTGGGTGCACAGACATTAGATATTATATACAGGATACTATGTGGCTGGTGTAATATCTGATGTCTGTAGTCAGTATATCATACACCAGGCACATTTTCCCCTGTACACTGGATGTAATATACTGTGTGCACAGACATTAGATATTATATACAGGATACTATGTGGCTGGTGTAATATCTGATGTCTGTAGTCAGTATATCATACACCAGTCATGTATTCTCCTATATACTGGATGTAATATACTGTGTGCACAGACATTAGATATTATATACAGGATACTATGTGGCTGGTGTAATATCTGATGTCTGTAGTCAGTATATCATACACCAGTCATGTATTCTCCTATATACTGGATGTAATATACTGTGTGCACAGACATTAGATATTATATACAGGATACTATGTGGCTGGTGTAATATCTGATGTCTGTAGTCAGTATATCATACACCAGGCACATTTTCTCCTGTACACTGGATGTAATATACTGTATGCACAGACATTAGATATTATATACAGGATACTATGTGGCTGGTGTAACATCTGATGTCTGCAGTCAGTATATCATACACCAGTCATATATTCTCCTGTATACTGGATGTAATATACTGGGTGCACAGACATTAGATATTATATACAGGATACTATGTGGCTGGTGTAATATCTGATGTCTGTAGTCAGTATATCATACACCAGGCACATTTTCCCCTGTACACTGGATGTAATATACTGTGTGCACAGACATTAGATATTATATACAGGATACTATGTGGCTGGTGTAATATCTGATGTCTGTAGTCAGTATATCATACACCAGTCATGTATTCTCCTATATACTGGATGTAATATACTGTGTGCACAGACATTAGATATTATATACAGGATACTATGTGGCTGGTGTAATATCTGATGTCTGTAGTCAGTATATCATACACCAGTCATGTATTCTCCTATATACTGGATGTAATATACTGTGTGCACAGACATTAGATATTATATACAGGATACTATGTGGCTGGTGTAATATCTGATGTCTGTAGTCAGGATATCATACACCAGGCACATTTTCTCCTGTACACAGGATGTAATATACTGTGTGCACAGACATTAGATATTATATACAGG
This sequence comes from Phyllobates terribilis, assembly GCF_046119375.1. Taxonomy (NCBI): domain Eukaryota; kingdom Metazoa; phylum Chordata; class Amphibia; order Anura; family Dendrobatidae; genus Phyllobates; species Phyllobates terribilis. Next base: position 5,285,244 of record NW_027362855.1, on the reverse strand, counting down.
ATACTATGTGGCTGGTGTAATATCTGATGTCTGTAGTCAGTATATCATACACCAGGCACATTTTCTCCTGTACACTGGATGTAATATACTGTGTGCACAGACATTAGATATTATATAGAGGATACCAGGGGCGGAACTACCGCCCGTGCAGCCGGTTCATTGAACGGGGGCCCTCCAGCCTCCAGCAGGGCCGCCATCAGGGCATGTCTGCCCTGACTCCAGTGTGGGGCCCAGCCGGTAGGGGCCCCCTTGGAGCCCCGTTGGGTGCCCCCTCTTGTGATTCTCTCTCCTCACGGGTCCGGGACATCTCAGCACTGCGCTGCGCTCCTGCGGCAGCACCTTCATGATTCCCCTGATTTCCGGTCATGTGACGGCGCCGTCACATGGCCGGAAGTCAGGAGAACCTGGTGTTAGCGATTTGGACGAGCGCCAGGATTCTGCAGGGATCGCATGGGGGTAAGTATAACAAGTTTTGTTTTTTTCAAAATACAATTTACTAGGAGTGGGGGAATGGGAGGTGTGTGTGTGTGTGTGTGTGTTAGTGTTATAAGAGATGCACATGGGGGGGGGGAGATGATAAAAGATGCACATGGGGTGGGGGGGATGAGAGAGGTGCACATGTGGGGGGAGGGGGATGAGAGAGGTGCACGTGGGGGGAGGGGGATGAGAGAGGTGCACGTGGGGGGGGGAGATGATAAAAGATGCACATGGGGTGGGGGGGATGAGAGAGGTGCACATGTGGGGGGGATAAGAGATGCACATGGGGTGAGGGGAGATAAGAGATGCACATGGGGGGATAAGAGATGCACATGGGGGGGAGATAAGAGATGCACATGGTGGGGAGATAAGAGATTCACATGGGGGAGGAGGATAAGAGATGCACATGGGGGAGGGGGATAAGAGATGCACATGGGGAGGGGGATAAGAGATGCACATGGGGGAGGGGGATAAGAGATGCACATGGGGGGAGATAAGAGATGCACATGGGGGGGATGAGAGAGGTGCACATGTGGGGGAGGGGGATGAGAGATGCACATGGGGGGATGAGAGATGCACATGGGGGAGGGGGATAAGAGATGCACATGGGGGAGGGGGATAAGAGATGCACATGGGGAGGGGGATAAGAGATGCACATGGGGGAGGGGGATAAGAGATGCACATGGGGGAGATAAGAGATGCACATGGGGGGGATGAGAGAGGTGCACATGTGGGGGAGGGGGATGAGAGATGCACATGGGGGAATGAGAGATGCACATGGGGGGGATGAGAGATGCACATGGGGGGGATGAGAGATGCACATGGGGGGGATGAGAGAGGGGCACATGTGGGGGAGGGGGATGAGAGAGGGGCACATGTGGGGGAGGGGGATGAGAGAGGGGCACATGGGGGGGTGGTGAGAGCTGCACATGGGGGGGATGAGAGAGGGGCACATGTGGGGGAGGGGGATGAGAGAGGGGCACATGTGGGGGAGGGGGATGAGAGAGGGGTCACATGTGGGGGAGGGGGATGAGAGATGTACACATGGGGGGGTGGTGAGAGCTGGTCATGGGGGAGTGAGAGCTGCACATGGGGGAATTGGGAGAAAATGAGCTGCACATGGGGGAATTAGGAGTAGGGGGATAATGAGCTGCACATAATGAATGTGGGGTGGGGGAGAGTAAATGATAAATGACGATGGGGGGGAGAGCACGGACATGATATAATGAATTGGGGCAGGGGGTGCATGTAAATAATGAATGCGGGGAGCAGGAAGTATAGAGTAGAGGTTCTAATTAAATTATATATTAAGTGCCTATTTACAGTTAATGGGGGCACCGTGGTGGATTACAATTTATATTTGGAATGGTAGGTTGCATAATAACTAACCATATATTGATGGTGGATGCACGTCTGTATTCAGCTGCGTAATGTAGAAGTTGGGGAATGTGCTCTAGATAACTGTGTTATTTTATGCAGAGACGAGTCCTGGCTGGAAGACGTGATGGCGGTCTGTGCTGGATGATGGAGAAAAGCGTAGCTGAAGGACTTCACCTAGAGATGTCACCAGTGAGTCAGTGTATTACATGTACACTTACACTATATACTATGTACCGGGCTCCTGTGTATAATGTCACTGGTGATCACTGTATTACCTGTACACTATATACAGAGCTCCTGTGTATAATGTCACTGGTGATCACTGTATTACCTGTACACTGACACTATATACAGAGCTCCTGTGTATAATGTCACTGGTGATCACTGTATTACCTGTACACTGACAATATATACAGAGCTCCTGTGTATAATGTCACTGGTGATCCCTGTATTACCTGTACACTATATACAGAGCTCCTGTGTATAATGTCACTGGTGATCCCTGTATTACCTGTACACTATATACAGAGCTCCCGTGTATAATGTCACTGGTGATCACTGTATTACCTGTACACTGACACTATATACAGAGCTCCTGTGTATAATGTCACTGGTGATCACTGTATTACCTGTACACTGACAATATATACAGAGCTCCTGTGTATAATGTCACTGGTGATCCCTGTATTACCTGTACACTATATACAGAGCTCCTGTGTATAATGTCACTGGTGATCCCTGTATTACCTGTACACTATATACAGAGCTCCTGTGTATAATGTCACTGGTGATCACTAGATTACCTGGACACTTACATTATACATACCATGTATAGAGCTCCTGTGTATAATGACACTTATGGTAATATTAGTAATGTGGTGGTAATATTAGTAATGTGGTGGTAATATGTGGTCTGGTCATGGTGTGGCAGTTTTTCTCCCTTCTGTGTGGTATTATTCGGTCACTATGTTGTGGTAATATGTGGTCTGGTGATGGTGTGGCGGTATTCCCTGTATGTGGTATTATTGGTCATTTTAAAAAAAAAATGTATATGACACATTCCCTTAAAGAAAACTAAATAAAAATATATCTAAAAAGAGTATTGGATATTTTAAGAAAATTTTAATAGGTTAGAGTAGGGCCCGGCCAGAAGAGTCTACCTTATCGTGGTGGCGGCTTTAAAAATCTTTTGGCCAAAACAAAAGCTGTTGGCTATGTATGTGGCACCGACACATGGCCGAACGTCAGGAGAGCCTGGTGGCAGCGACGTGGACGAGCGCCAGGATTCTGCAGGGATCGCATGGGGGTAAGTATAACAAGTTTTATTTTTCTTAAATACAATTAATTAACTAGGAGTGGGGGGGATGAGAGATGCACATGGGGGGGGATGAGAGATGCACATGGGGGGGATGAGAGATGCACATTGGGGGGGGATGAGAGATGCACATGGGGGGGATGAGAGATGCACATGGGGGGGATGAGAGATGCACATGGGGGGGATGAGAGATGCACATGGGGGGGTGAGAGATGCACATGGGGGGGATGAGAGATGCACATGGGGGGGGATGAGAGATGCACATGGGGGGGGATGAGAGATGCACATGGGAGGGGGGATGAGAGATGCACATGGGGGGATGAGAGATGCACATGGGGGGGTGAGAGATGCACATGGGGGGATGAGAGATGCACATGGGGGGGTGAGAGATGCACATGGGGGGATGAGAGATGCACATGGGGGGGATGAGTGATGCACATATGGGGGGGTGAGAGATGCACATGGGGGGTGAGACATGCACATGGGGGGGTGAGAGATGCACATGGGGGGGTGAGAGATGCACGGGGGGGATGAGAGATGCACGGGGGGGGATGAGAGATGCATCGGGGGGGTGAGCTGCACATGGGGGGGATGAGAGCTGCACATGGGGGGGTTATGTTTACATAACTTTGTTGCCTTATGAAGCGCAGGGGGGGGGCCCCAAAAAATTTCTTTCACAGGGGCCCACTACAGTCTGTGTCCGCCCCTGCAGGATACTATGTGGCTGGTGTAATATCTGATGTCTGTAGTCAGTATATCATACACCAGGCACATTTTCTCCTGTACACTGGATGTAATATACTGTGTGCACAGACATTAGATATTACATGCAGGATACTATGTGACTGGTGTAATATCTGATGTCTGCAGTCAGTATATCATACACCAGGCACATTTTCTCCTGTACACTGGATGTAATATACTGTGTGCACAGACATTAGATATTATATACAGGATACTATGTGGCTGGTGTAATATCTGATGTCTGCAGTCAGTATATCATACACCAGGCACATTTTCCCCTGTACACTGGATGTAATATACTGTGTGTACAGACATTAGATATTATATACAGGATACTATGTGGCTGGTGTAATATCTGATGTCTATAGTCAGTATATCATACACCAGTCATGTATTCTCCTATATACTGGATGTAATATACTGTGTGCACAGACATTAGATATTACATACAGGATACTATGTGGCTGGTGTAATATCTGATGTCTGCAGTCAGTATATCATACACCAGTCATGTATTCTCCTATATACTGGATGTAATATACTGTGTGCACAGACATTAGATATTATATACAGGATACTATGTGGCTGGTGTAATATCTGATGTCTGCAGTCAGTATATCATAAACCAGTCATGTATTCTCCTATATACTGGATGTAATATACTGTGTGCACAGACATTAGATATTATATACAGGATACTATGTGACTGGTGTAATATCTGATGTCTGTAGTCACAGTATATCATACACCAGTCATATGTTCAATATACTGGATGTAATATACTGTGTGCACAGACATTAGATACTACATGCAGGATACTATGTGGCTGGTGTAATATCTGATGTCTGCAGTCAGTATATCATACACCAGTCATGTATTCTATATACTGGATGTAATATACTGTGTGCACAGACATTAGATATTATATACAGGATACTATGTGGCTTGTGTAATATCTGATGTCTGTAGTCAGTATATCATACACCAGGCACATTTTCTCCTGTACACTGGATGTAATATACTGTGTGCACAGACATTAGATATTATATACAGGATACTATGTGGCTGGTGTAATATCTGATGTCTGTAGTCAGTATATCATACACCAGTCATGTATTCTATATACTGAATGTAATATACTGTGTGCACAGACATTAGATATTATATACAGGATACTATGTGGCTGGTGTAATATCTGATGTCTGCAGTCAGTATATCATACACCAGTCATGTATTCTCCTATATACTGGATGTAATATACTGTGTGCACAGACATTAGATATTATATACAGGATACTATGTGGCTGGTGTAATATCTGATGTCTGCAGTCAGTATATCATAAACCAGTCATGTATTCTCCTATATACTGGATGTAATATACTGTGTGCACAGACATTAGATATTATATACAGGATACTATGTGACTGGTGTAATATCTGATGTCTGTAGTCACAGTATATCATACACCAGTCATATGTTCAATATACTGGATGTAATATACTGTGTGCACAGACATTAGATACTACATGCAGGATACTATGTGGCTGGTGTAATATCTGATGTCTGCAGTCAGTATATCATACACCAGTCATGTATTCTATATACTGGATGTAATATACTGTGTGCACAGACATTAGATATTATATACAGGATACTATGTGGCTTGTGTAATATCTGATGTCTGTAGTCAGTATATCATACACCAGGCACATTTTCTCCTGTACACTGGATGTAATATACTGTGTGCACAGACATTAGATATTATATACAGGATACTATGTGGCTGGTGTAATATCTGATGTCTGTAGTCAGTATATCATACACCAGTCATGTATTCTATATACTGAATGTAATATACTGTGTGCACAGACATTAGATATTATATACAGGATACTATGTGGCTGGTGTAATATCTGATGTCTGCAGTCAGTATATCATACACCAGTCATGTATTCTCCTATATACTGAATGTAATATACTGTGTGCACAGACATTAGATATTATATGCAGGATATTATGTGGCTGGTGTAATATCTGATGTCTGTAGTCAGTATATCATACACCAGTCATGTATACTCCTATATACTGGATGTAATATACTGTGTGCACAGACATTAGATATTATATACAGGATACTATGTGACTGGTGTAATATCTGATGTCTGCAGTCAGTATATCATACACCAGTCATGTATTCTCCTATACACTGGATGTAATATACTGTGTACACAGACATTAGATATTATATACAGGATATTATGTGGCTGGTGTAATATCTGATGTCTGCAGTCAGTATATCATACACCAGTCATGTATTCACCTATATACTGGATGTAATATACTGGGTGCACAGACATTAGATATTATATACAGGATAGTATGTGACTGGTGTAATATCTGATGTCTGTAGTTAGTATATCATACACCAGTCATGTATTCTCCTGTATACTGAATGTAATATACTGTGTGCAGAGACATTAGATATTATATACAGGATATTATGTGGCTGGTGTAATATCTGATGTCTGTAGTCAGTATATCATACTCCAGTCATGTATTCTCCTATATACTGGATGTAATATACTGTGTGCACAGACATTAGATATTATATACAGGATACTATGTGACTGGTGTAATATCTGATGTCTGCAGTCAGTATATCATACACCAGTCATGTATTCTCTTGTACACTGGATGTAATATACTGTGTGCACAGACATTAGATATTATATACAGGATACTATGTGACTGGTGTAATATCTGATGTCTGCAGTCAGTATATCATACACCAGTCATGTATTCTCCTATACACTGGATGTAATATACTGTGTACACAGACATTAGATATTATATACAGGATATTATGTGGCTGGTGTAATATCTGATGTCTGCAGTCAGTATATCATACACCAGTCATGTATTCACCTATATACTGGATGTAATATACTGGGTGCACAGACATTAGATATTATATACAGGATACTAAGTGGCTGGTGTAATATCTGATGTCTGCAGTCAGTATATCATACACCAGTCATGTATTCTATATACTGGATGTAATATACTGTGTGCACAGACATTAGATATTCTATACAGGATACTATGTGGCTGGTGTAATATCTGATGTCTGACGTCACAGTATATCATATACCAGTGATGTATTCTCCTGTATACTGGATGTAAAATACTGTGTGCACAGACATTAGATATTATATACAGGATACTATGTGGCTGGTGTAATATCTGATGTCTGCAGTCAGTATATCATACACCAGTCATGTATTCTATATACTGGATGTAATATACTGTGTGCACAGACATTAGATATTATATACAGGATACTATGTGGCTGGTGTAATATCTGATGTCTGCAGTCACAGTATATCATATACCAGTCATATATTCTCCTGTACACTGGATGCAATATACTGTGTGTACAGACATTAGATATTATATACAGGATACCATGTGGCTGGTGTAATATCTGATGTCTGCAGTCACAGTATATCATATACCAGTCATATATTCTCCTGTACACTGGATGTAATAAACTGTGTGCACAGACATTAGATATTATATACAGGATACTATGTGGCTGGTGTAATATCTGATGTCTGTAGTCACAGTATATCATACACCAGGCACATTTTCTCCTGTATACTGGATGTAATATACTGTGTGCACAGACATTAGATATTATATACAGGATACTATGTGGCTGGTGTAATATCTGATGTCTGTAGTCAGTATATCAAACACCAGTCATGTATTCTCCTATATACTGGATGTAATATACTGTGTGCACCGACATTAGATATTATATACAGGATACTATGTGGCTGGTGTAATATCTGATGCCTGTAGTCAGTTTATCATACACCAGTCATGTATTCTCCTATATACTGGATGTAATATACTGTGTGCACAGACATTAGACATTATATACAGGATTCTATGTGGCTGGTGTAGTATCTGATGTCTGTAGTCAGTATATCATACACCAGTCATGTATTCTCCTGTACACTGGATGTAATATACTGTGTGCACAGACATTAGATATTATATACAGGATACTATGTGGCTGGTGTAATATCTTATGTCTGTAGTCACAGTATATCATACACCAGTCATGTATTCTCCTGTACACTGGATGTAATATACTGTGTGCACAGACATTAGATATTATATACAGGATACTATGTGGCTGGTGTAATATCTGATGTCTGTAGTCAGTTTATCATACACCAGTCATGTATTCTCCTATATACTGGATGTAATATACTGTGTGCACAGACATTAGACATTATATACAGGATACTATGTGGCTGGTGTAGTATCTGATGTCTGTAGTCAGTATATCATACACCAGTCATGTATTCTCCTATATACTGGATGTAATATACTGTGTGCACAGACATTAGATATTATATACAGGATACTATGTGACTGGTGTAATATCTGATGTCTGTAGTCAGTATATCATACACCAGTCATGTATTCTCCTATATACTCGATGTAATATACTGTGTGCACAGACATTAGATATTATATACAGGATACTATGTGGCTGGTGTAATATCTGATGTCTGTAGTCAGTATATCATACACCGGGCACATTTTCTCCTGTACACTGGATGTAATATACTGTGTGCACAGACATTAGATATTATATACAGGATACTATGTGGCTGGTGTAATATCTGATGCCTGTAGTCAGTTTATCATACACCAGTCATGTATTCTCCTATATGCTGGATGTAATATACTGTGTGCACAGACATTAGATATTATATACAGGATACTATGTGGCTGGTGTAATATCTGATGTCTGCAGTCAGTATATCATACACCAGTCATATATTCTCCTGTACACTGGATGTAATATACTGTGTGCACAGACATTAGATATTATATACAGGACAGTATGTGGCTGGTGTAATATCTGATGTCTGTAGTCAGTATATCATACACCAGTCATTTATTCTCCTATATACTGGATGTAATATACAGTGTGCACAGACATTAGATATTATATACAGGATACTATGTGGCTGGTGTAATATCTGATGTCTGTAGTCAGTATATCATACACCAGTCATGTATTCTCCTATATACTGGATGTAATATACTGTGTGCACAGACATTAGATATTATATACAGGATACTATGTGACTGGTGTAATATCTGATGTCTGCAGTCACAGTATATCATATACCAGTCACATTTTCTCTTGTACACTGGATGTAATATACTGTGTGGACAGACATTAGATATTACATACAGGATATTATGTGGCTGGTGTAATATCTGAGGTCTTTATTCAGTATATCATACACCAGGCACATTTTCTCCTGTACACTGGATGTAATATACTGTGTGCACAGACATTAGATATTATATACAGGATACTATGTGACTGGTGTAATATCTGATGTCTGTAGACAGTATATCATACACCAGTCATGTATTCTCCTGCATACTGGATGTAATATACTGTGTGCACAGACATTAGTTATTATATACAGGATACTATGTGGCTGGTGTAATATCTGATGTCTGTAGTCAGTATATCATATACCAGGCACATTTTCTCCTATATACTGGATGTAATATACTGTGTGCACAGACATTAGATATTATATACAGGATACTATGTGGCTGGTGTAATATCTGATGTCTGTAGTCAGTATATCATATACCAGGCACATTTTCTCCTATATACTGGATGTAATATACTGTGTGCACAGACATTAGATATTATATACAGGATACTATGTGGCTGGTGTAATATCTGATGTCTGCAGTCAGTATATCATACACCAGTCATGTATTCTCCTGTACACTGGATGTAATATACTGTGTTCACAGACAGTAGATATTATATACAGGATACTATGTGGCTGGTGTAATATCTGATGTCTGTAGTCAGTATATCATACACCAGTCATATATTCTCCTGTATACTGGATGTAATATACTGGGTGCACAGACATTAGATATTATATACAGGATACTATGTGGCTGGTGTAATATCTGATGTCTGTAGTCAGTATATCATACACCAGGCACATTTTCCCCTGTACACTGGATGTAATGTACTGTGTGCACAGACATTAGATATTATATACAGGATACTATGTGGCTGGTGTAATATCTGATGTCTGTAGTCAGTATATCATACACCAGTCATGTATTCTCCTATATACTGGATGTAATATACTGTGTGCACAGACATTAGATATTATATACAGGATACTATGTGGCTGGTGTAATATCTGATGTCTGTAGTCACAGTATATCATACACCAGTCATGTGTTCTCCTATATACTGGATGTAATATACTGTGTGAAAAGACATTAGATATTATATACAGGATACTATGTGGCTGGTGTAATATCTGATGTCTGTAGTCACAGTATATCATACACCAGGCACATTTTCTCCTATATACTGGATGTAATATACTGTGTGCACAGACATTAGATATTATATACAGGATACTATGTGGCTGGTGTAATATCTGATGTCTGTAGTCAGTATATCATACACCAGTCATGTATTCTCCTATATACTGGATGTAATATACTGTATGCACAGACATTAGATATTAAATACAGGATACTATGTGGCTGGTGTAATATCTGATGTCTGCAGTCAGTATATCATACACCAGTCATGTATTCTCCTATATACTGGATGTAATATACTGTGTGCACAGACATTAGATATTATATACAGGATACTATGTGGCTGGTGTAATATCTGATGTCTGTAGTCACAGTATATCATACACCAGGCACATTTTCTCCTATATACTGGATGTAATATACTGTGTGCACAGACATTAGATATTATATACAGGATACTATGTGGCTGGTGTAATATCTGATGTCTGTAGTCACAGTATATCATACACCAGGCACCTTTTCTCCTGTACACTGGATGTAATATACTGTGTGCACAGACATTAGATATTATATACAGGATACTATGTGACTGGTGTAATATCTGATGTCTATAGTCAGTATACCATACACCAGTCATATATTCTCCTATACACTGGATGTAATATACTGTGTGCACAGACATTAGATATTATATACAGGATACTATGTGGCTGGTGTAATATCAGATGTCTGTAGTCACAGTATATCATACACCAGGCACATTTTCTCCTGTACACTGGATGTAATATACTGTGTGCACAGACATTAGATATTATATACAGGATACTATGTGGCTGGTGTAATATCTGATGTCTGCAGTCAGTATATCATACACCAGTCATGTATTCTCCTGTACACTGGATGTAATATACTGTGTGCACAGACATTAGATATTATATACAGGATACTATGTGGCTGGTGTAATATCTGATGTCTGCAGTCAGTATATCATACACCAGTCATGTATTCTCCTGTATACTGGATGTAATATACTGTGTGTACAGACATTAGATATTATATACAGGATACTATGTGGCTGGTGTAATATCTGATGTCTGTAGTCAGTATATCATACACCAGGTACATTTTCTCCTGTACACTGGATTTAATATACTGTGTGCACAGACATTAGATATTATATACAGGATACTATGTGACTGGTATAATATCTGATGTCTGTAGTCACAGTATATCATACACCAGTCATGTATTCTCCTGTACACTGGATGTAATATACTGTGCGCACAGACATTAGATATTATATACAGGATACTATGTGACTGGTGTAATATCTGATGTCTGTAGTCAGTATATCATACACCAAGCACATTTTCTCCTATATACTGGATGTAATATACTGTGTGCACAGACATTAGATATTATATACAGGATACTATGTGGCTGGTGTAATATCTGATGTCTGTAGTCAGTATACCATACACCAGGCACATTTTCTCCTGTACACTGGATGTAATATACTGTGTGCACAGACATTAAATATTATATACAGGATACTATGTGGCTGGTTTTTATATCTGATGTCAGCAGTCAGTATATCATACATCAGTCATGTATTCTCCTATATACTGGATGTAATATACTGTGTGCACAGACATTAGATATTATATAAAGGATACTATGTGGCTGGTGTATTATCTGATGTCTGTAGTCAGTATATCATACACCAGTCATGTATTCTCCTGTATACTGGATGTAATATACTGTGTGTACAGACATTAGATATTATATACGGGATACTATGTGGCTGGTGTAATATCTGATGTCTGTAGTCACAGTATATCATACACCAGGTACATTTTCTCCTGTATACTGGATGTAATATACTGTGTGCACAGACGTTAGATATTATATACAGGATACTATGTGACTGGTATAATATCTGATGTCTGTAGTCACAGTATATCATACACCAGTCATGTATTCTCCTGTACACTGGATGTAATATACTGTGTGCACAGACATTAGATATTATATACAGGATACTATGTGGCTGGTGTAATATCTGATGTCTGTAGTCAGTATATCATACACCAGGCACATTTTCTCCTGTACACTGGATGTAATATACTGTGTGCACAGACATTAGATATTATATTCAGGATACTATGTGGCTGTTGTAATATCTGATGTCTGTAGTCAGTATATCATACACCAGTCATGTATTCTCCTATATATTGGATGTAATATACTGTGTGCACAGACATTAGATATTATATACAGGATACTATGTGACTGGTATAATATCTGATGTCTGCAGTCAGTATATCATACACCATGCACATTTTCTCCTGTATACTGGATGTAATATACTGTGTGCACAGACATTAGATATTATATACAGGATACTATGTGGCTGGTGTAATATCTGATGTCTGCAGTCAGTATTTCATACACCAGGCACATTTTCTCCTGTACACTGGATGTAATATACTGTGTGCACAGACATTAGATATTATATACAGGATACTATGTGGCTGGTGTAATATCTGATGTCTGCAGTCAGTATATCATACACCAGGCACATTTTCTCCTGTACACTGGATGTAATATACTGTGTGCACAGACATTAGATATTATATACAGGATACTATGTGGCTGGTGTAATATCTGATGTCTGTAGTCACAGTATATCATACACCAGGCACATTTTCCCCTATACACTGGATGTAATATACTGTATGCACAGACATTAGATATTATATACAGGATACTATGTGGCTGGTGTAATATCTGATGTCTGCAGTCAGTATATCATACACCAGGCACATTTTCTCCTGTATACTGGATGTAATATACTGTGTGCACAGACATTAGATATTATATACAGGATACTATGTGGCTGGTGTAATATCTGATGTCTGCAGTCAGTATATCATACACCAGGCACATTTTCTCCTGTACACTGGATGTAATATACTGTGTGCACAGACATTAGATATTATATACAGGATACTATATACTGGATGTGATATACTGTGTGCACAGACATTAGATATTAAACACAGGATACTATGTGGCTGGTGTAATATCTGATGTCTGTAGTCACAGTATATCATACACCAGTCATGTATTCTCCTATATAAAGGATGTAATATACTGTGTGCACAGACATTAGATATTATATACAGGATACTATGTGGCTGGTGTAATATCTGATGTCTGCAGTCAGTATATCATACACCAGTCATGGATTCTATATACTGGATGTAATATACTGTGTGCACAGACATTAGATATTATATACAGGATACTATGTGACTGGTGTAATATCTGATGTCTGCAGTCAGTATATCATACACCAGTCATGTATTCTATATACTGGATGTAATATACTGTGTGCACACACATTAGATATTATATACAGGATTCTATGTGGCTGGTGTAATATCTGATGTCTGTAGTCAGTATATCATACACCAGTCATGTATTCTATATACTGGATGTAATATACTTTGTGCACAGACATTAGATATTATATACAGGATACTATGTGGCTGGTGTAATATCTGATGTCTGTAGTCAGTATATCATACACCAGGCACATTTTCTCCTATACACTGGATGTAATATACTGGGTGCGCAGACATTAGATATTAAATACAGGATACTATGTGTCTGGTGTAATATCTGATGTCTGCAATCAGTATATCATACACCAGGTACATTTCCTCTTGTACACTGGATGTAATATACTGTGTGCACAGACATTAGATATTATATACAGGATACTATGTGTCTGGTGTAATATCTGAAGTCTGCAGTCAATATATCATACACCAGTCATGTATTCTCTTGTACACTGGATGTAATATACTGTGTGCACAGACATTAGACATTATATACACGATACTATGTGGCTGGTGTAATATCAGATCTCTGCAGTCAGTATATCATACACCAGTCATGTATTCTATATACTGGATGTAATATACTGTGTGCACAGACATTAGATATTATATACAGGATACTATGTGACTGGTGTAATATCTAATGTCTGCAGTCAGTATATCATACACCAGGCACATTTTCTCCTATATACTGGATGTAATATACTGTGTGCACAGACATTAGATATTATATACAGGATACTATGTGGCTGGTGTAATATCTGATGTCTGTAGTCAGTATATCATACACCAGGCACATTTTCTCCTATATACTGGATGTAATATACTGTGTGCACAGACATTAGATATTATATACAGGATACTATGTGGCTGGTGTAATATCTGATGTCTGCAGTCAGTATATCATACACCAGGCACATTTTCTCCTGTACACTGGATGTAATATACTGTGTGCACAGACATTATATATTATATACAGGATACTATGTGGCTGGTGTAATATCTGATGTCTGCAGTCAGTATATCATACACCAGGCACATTTTCTCCTGTACACTGGATGTAATATACTGTGTGCACAGACATTAGATATTATATACAGGATACTATATACTGGATGTGATATACTGTGTGCACAGACATTAGATATTAAACACAGGATACTATGTGGCTGGTGTAATATCTGATGTCTGTAGTCACAGTATATCATTCACCAGTCATGTATTCTCCTACATACAGGATGTAATATACTTTGTGCACAGACATTAGATATTATATACAGGATACTATGTGGCTGGTGTAATATCTGATGTCTGCAGTCAGTATATCATACACCAGTCATGTATTCTATATACTGGATGTAATATACTGTGTGCACAGACATTAGATATTATATACAGGATACTATGTGACTGGTGTAATATCTGATGTCTGCAGTCAGTATATCATACACCAGTCATGTATTCTATATACTGGATGTAATATACTTTGTGCACAGACATTAGATATTATATACAGGATACTATGTGGCTGGTGTAATATCTGATGTCTGTAGTCAGTATATCATACACCAGGCACATTTTCTCCTATACACTGGATGTAATATACTGGGTGCGCAGACATTAGATATTAAATACAGGATACTATGTTACTGGTGTAATATCTGATGTCTGCAATCAGTATATCATACACCAGGCACATTTTCTCCTGTACACTGGATGTAATA
Organism: Phyllobates terribilis; assembly: GCF_046119375.1. Classification (NCBI taxonomy): domain Eukaryota; kingdom Metazoa; phylum Chordata; class Amphibia; order Anura; family Dendrobatidae; genus Phyllobates; species Phyllobates terribilis. Next base: position 5,269,788 of record NW_027362855.1, on the reverse strand, counting down.
TACTGTGTGCACAGACATTAGATATTATATACAGGATACTATGTGGCTGGTGTAATATCTGATGTCTGCAGTCAGTATATCATACACCAGTCATGTATTCTCCTGTATACTGGATGTAATATACTGTGTGCACAGACATTAGACATTATATACAGGATACTATGTGGCTGGTGTAATATCTGATGTCTGCAGTCAGTATATCATACACCAGGTACATTTCCTCTTGTACACTGGATGTAATATACTGTGCGCACAGACATTAGATATTATATACAGGATATTATGTGGCTGGTGTAATATCTGATGTCTGCAGTCAGTATATCATACACCAGGCACATTTTCTCCTGTACACTGGATGTAATATACTGTGTGCACAGACATTAGATATTATATACAGGATACTATGTGTCTGGGGTAATATCTGAAGTCTGCAGTCAATATATCATACACCAGTCATGTATTCTCTTGTACACTGGATGTAATATACTGTGTGCACAGACATTAGACATTATATACAGGATACTATGTGGCTGGTGTAATATCTGATGTCTGCAGTCAGTATATCATACACCAGTCATGTATTCTATATACTGGATGTAATATACTGTGTGCACAGACATTAGATATTACATACAGGATACTATGTGACTGGTGTAATATCTAATGTCTGCAGTCAGTATATCATACACCAGGCACATTTTCTCCTATATACTGGATGTAATATACTGTGTGCACAGACATTAGATATTATATACAGGATACTATGTGGCTGGTGTAATATCTGATGTCTGTAGTCAGTATATCATACACCAGGCACATTTTCTCCTATATACAGGATGTAATATACTGTGTGCACAGACATTAGACATTATATACAGGATACTATGTGGCTGGTGTAATATCTGATGTCTGCAGTCAGTATATCATACACCAGGCACATTTTCTCCTGTACACTGGATGTAATATACTGTGTGCACAGACATTAAATATTATATACAGGATACTATGTGGCTGGTGTAATATCTGATGTCTGTAGTCAGTATATCATACATCAGTCATGTATTCTCCTATATACTGGATGTAATATACTGTGTGCACAGACATTAGATATTATATAAAGGATACTATGTGGCTGGTGTATTATCTGATGTCTGTAGTCAGTATATCATACACCAGTCATGTATTCTCCTGTATACTGGATGTAATATACTGTGTGTACAGACATTAGATATTATATACGGGATACTATGTGGCTGGTGTAATATCTGATGTCTGTAGTCAGTATATCATACACCAGGTACATTTTCTCCTGTATACTGGATGTAATATACTGTGTGCACAGACGTTAGATATTATATACAGGATACTATGTGGCTGGTGTAATATCTGATGTCTGCAGTCAGTATATCATACACCAGGCACATTTTCTCCTGTACACTGGATGTAATATACTGTGTGCACAGACATTAGATATTATATACAGGATACTATGTGTCTGGTGTAATATCTGAAGTCTGCAGTCAATATATCATACACCAGTCATGTATTCTCTTGTACACTGGATGTAATATACTGTGTGCACAGACATTAGACATTATATACAGGATACTATGTGGCTGGTGTAATATCAGATCTCTGCAGTCAGTATATCATACACCAGTCATGTATTCTATATACTGGATGTAATATACTGTGTGCACAGACATTAGATATTACATACAGGATACTATGTGACTGGTGTAATATCTAATGTCTGCAGTCAGTATATCATACACCAGGCACATTTTCTCCTATATACTGGATGTAATATACTGTGTGCACAGACATTAGATATTATATACAGGATACTATGTGGCTGGTGTAATATCTGATGTCTGTAGTCAGTATATCATACACCAGGCACATTTTCTCCTATATACAGGATGTAATATACTGTGTGCACAGACATTAGACATTATATACAGGATACTATGTGGCTGGTGTAATATCTGATGTCTGCAGTCAGTATATCATACACCAGGCACATTTTCTCCTGTACACTGGATGTAATATACTGTGTGCACAGACATTAAATATTATATACAGGATACTATGTGGCTGGTGTAATATCTGATGTCTGTAGTCAGTATATCATACATCAGTCATGTATTCTCCTATATACTGGATGTAATATACTGTGTGCACAGACATTAGATATTATATAAAGGATACTATGTGGCTGGTGTATTATCTGATGTCTGTAGTCAGTATATCATACACCAGTCATGTATTCTCCTGTATACTGGATGTAATATACTGTGTGTACAGACATTAGATATTATATACGGGATACTATGTGGCTGGTGTAATATCTGATGTCTGTAGTCAGTATATCATACACCAGGTACATTTTCTCCTGTATACTGGATGTAATATACTGTGTGCACAGACGTTAGATATTATATACAGGATACTATGTGACTGGTATAATATCTGATGTCTGTAGTCACATTATATCATACACCAGTCATGTATTCTCTTATATACTGGATGTAATATACTGTGTGCACAGACATTAGATATTATATACAGGATACTATGTGACTGGTGTAATATCTGATGTCTGTAGTCAGTATATCATACAACAGTCATATATTCTATATACTGGATGTAATATACTGTGTGCACAGACATTAGATATTATATACAGGATACTATGTGGCTGGTGTAATATCTGATGTCTGCAGTCAGTATATCATACACCAGTCATGTATTCTATATACTGGATGTAATATACTGTGTGCACAGACGTTAGATATTATATACAGGATACTATGTGGCTGGTGTAATATCTGATGTCTGCAGTCAGTATATCATACACCAGGCACATTTTCTCCTGTACACTGGATGTAATATACTGTGTGCACAGACATTAGATATTATATTCAGGATACTATGTGGCTGTTGTAATATCTGATGTCTGTAGTCAGTATATCATACACCAGTCATGTATTCTCCTATATATTGGATGTAATATACTGTGTGCACAGACATTAGATATTATATACAGGATACTATGTGACTGGTATAATATCTGATGTCTGCAGTCAGTATATCATACACCATGCACATTTTCTCCTGTATACTGGATGTAATATACTGTGTGCACAGACATTAGATATTATATACAGGATACTTTGTGGCTGGTATAAAATCTGATGTCTGCAGTCAGTATATCATACACCATGCACATTTTCTCCTGTATACTGGATGTAATATACTGTGTGTACAGACATTAGATATTATATACAGGATACTATGTGGCTGGTGTAATATCTGATGTCTGCAGTCAGTATATCATACACCAGGCACATTTTCTCCTGTACACTGGATGTAATATACTGTGTGCACAGACATTAGATATTATATACAGGATACTATGTGACTGGTGTAATATCTGATGTCTGCAGTCAGTATATCATACACCAGGCACATTTTCTCCTATACACTGGATGTAATATACTGTGTGCACAGACATTAGATATTATATACGCGATACTATGTGGCTGCTGTAATATCTGATGTCTGTAGTCACAGTATATCATACACCAGTCATATATTCTCCTATATACTGGATGTAATATACTGTGTGCACAGACATTAGATATTATATACAGGATACTATGTGGCTGGTGTAATATCTGATGTCTGCAGTCAGTATATCATACACCAGTCATGTATTCTCCTATATACTGGATGTAATATACTGTGTGCACAGACATTAGATATTATATACAGGATACTATGTGGCTGGTGTAATATCTGATGTCTGCAGTCAGTATATCATACACCAGGCACATTTTCTCCTGTACACTGGATGTAATATACTGTGTGCACAGACATTAGATATTATATACAGGATACTATGTGGCTGGTGTAATATCTGATGTCTGCAGTCAGTATATCATACACCAGGCACATTTTCTCCTGTACACTGGATGTAATATACTGTGTGCACAGACATTAGATATTATATACAGGATACTATATACTGGATGTGATATACTGTGTGCACAGACATTAGATATTAAACACAGGATACTATGTGGCTGGTGTAATATCTGATGTCTGTAGTCACAGTATATCATACACCAGTCATGTATTCTCCTGTACACTGGATGTAATATACTGTGTGCACAGACATTAGATATTATATACTGGATAATATGTGCCTGGTGTAATATCTGATGTCTGCAGTCAGTATATCATACACCAGGCACATTTTCTCCTATATACTGGATGTAATATACTGTGTGCACAGACATTAGATATTATATACAGGATACTATGTGGCTGGTGTAATATCTGATGTCTGCAGTCAGTATATCATACACCAGTCATGTATTCTCCTATATACAGGATGTAATATACTGTGTACACAGACATTAGATATTATATACAGGATACTATGTGACTGGTATAATATCTGATGTCTGCAGTCAGTATATCATACACCAGTCATATATTCTCCTATATACTGGATGTAATATACTAATATACTTTGTGCACAGACATTAGATATTATATACAGGATACTATGTGACTGTTATAATATCTGATGTCTGCAGTCAGTATATCATACACCAGGCACATTTTCTCCTGTATACTGGATGTAATATACTGTGTGCACAGACATTAGATATTATATACAGGATACTATGTGGCTGGTGTAATATCTGATGTCTGCAGTCAGTATATCATACACCAGGCATGTATTCTCCTGTACACTGGATGTAATATACTGTGTACAGACATTAGATATTATATACAGGATACTATGTGACTGGTGTAATATCTGATGTCTGCAGTCAGTATATCATACACCAGTCATGTATTCTCCTGTATACTGGATGTAATATACTGTGTGCACAGACATTAGATATTATATACAGGATACTATGTGGCTGGTGTAATATCTGATGTCTGCAGTCACAGTATATCATACACCAGTCATGTATTCTCCTGTATACTGGATGTAATATACTGTGTGCACAGACATTAGATATTATATACAGGATACTATGTGACTGGTGTAATATCTGATGTCTGCAGTCAGTATATCATACACCAGTCATGTATTCTATATACTGGATGTAATATTCTGTGTGCACAGACATTAGATATTATATACAGGATATTATGTGGCTGGTGTAATATCTGATGTCTGCAGTCAGTATATCATACACCAGGCACATTTTCTCCTGTACACTGGATGTAATATACTGTGTGCACAGACATTAGATATTATATACAGGATACTATGTGGCTGGTGTAATATCTGATGTCTGCAGTCAGTATATCATACACCAGTCATGTATTCTCCTATATACTGGATGTAATATACTGTGTGCACCGACATTAGATATTATATACAGGACACTATGTGGCTGGTGTAATATCTGATGTCTGCAGTCAGTATATCATACACCAGTCATGTATTCTCTTGTACACTGGATGTAATATACTGTGTGCACAGACATTAGACATTATATACAGGAAACTATGTGGCTGGTGTAATATCTGATGTCTGCAGTCAGTATATCATACACCAGTCATGTATTCTATATACTGGATGTAATATACTGTGTGCACAGACATTAGATATTATATACAGGATACTATGTGGCTGGTGTAATATCTGATGTCTGTAGTCAGTATATCATACACCATGCACATTTTCTCCTGTATACTGGATGTAATATACTGTGTGTACAGACATTAGATATTATATACAGGATACTATGTGGCTGGTGTAATATCTGATGTCTGCAGTCAGTATATCATACACCAGGCACATTTTCTCCTGTACACTGGATGTAATATACTGTGTGCACAGACATTAGATATTATATACGAGATACTATGTGGCTGCTGTAATATCTGATGTCTGTAGTCACAGTATATCATACACCAGTCATATATTCTCCTATATACTGGATGTAATATACTGTGTGCACAGACATTAGATATTATATACAGGATACTATGTGGCTGGTGTAATATCTGATGTCTGCAGTCAGTATATCATACACCAGGCACATTTTCTCCTGTATACTGGATGTAATATACTGTGTGCACAGACATTAGATATTATATACAGGATACTATGTGGCTGGTGTAATATCTGATGTCTGCAGTCAGTATATCATACACCAGGCACATTTTCTCCTGTACACTGGATGTAATATACTGTGTGCACAGACATTAGATATTATATACAGGATACTATATACTGGATGTAATATACTGTGTGCACAGACATTAGATATTATATACAGGATATCATGTGGCTGGCGTAATATCTGATATCAGCAGTCAGTATATCATACACCAGGCACATTTTCTCCTGTACACTGGATGTAATATACTGTGTGCACAGACATTAGATATTATATACAGGATACTATGTGGCTGGTGTAATATCTGATGTCTGTAGTCACAGTATATCATACACCAGTCATGTATTCTCCTGTACACTGGATGTAATATACTGTGTGCACAGACATTAGATATTATATACTGGATAATATGTGCCTGGTGTAATATCTGATGTCTGCAGTCAGTATATCATACACCAGGCACATTTTCTCCTATATACTGGATGTAATATACTGTGTGCACAGACATTAGATATTATATACAGGATACTATGTGGCTGGTGTAATATCTGATGTCTGCAGTCAGTATATCATACACCAGTCATGTATTCTCCTATATACAGGATGTAATATACTGTGTACACAGACATTAGATATTATATACAGGATACTATGTGACTGGGGTAATATCTGATGTCTGTAGTCAGTATATCATACACCAGTCATGTATTCTATATACTGGATGTAATATACTGTGTGCACAGACATTAGATATTATATACAGGATACTATGTGGCTGGTGTAATATCTGATGTCTGTAGTCAGTATATCATACACCAGTCATGTATTCTCCTATATTCTGGATATAATATACTGTGTGCACAGACATTAGATATTATATACAGGATACTATGTGGCTGGTGTAATATCAGATGTCTGTAGTCACAGTATATCATACACCAGTCATGTATTCTCTTGTACACTGGATGTAATATACTGTGTGCACAGACATTAGACATTATATACAGGATACTATGTGGCTGGTGTAATATCTCATGTCTGCAGTCAGTATATCATACACCAGTCATGTATTCTATATACTGGATGTAATATACTGTGTGCACAGACATTAGATATTATATTCAGGATACTATGTGGCTGGTGTAATATCTGATGTCTGTAGTCAGTATATCATACACCATGCACATTTTCTCTTGTATACTGGATGTAATATACTGTGTGCACAGACATTAGATGTCATATACAGGATATTATGTGGCTGGTGTAATATCTCATGTCTGCAGTCAGTATATCATACACCAGGCACATTTTCTCCTGTATGCTGGATGTAATATACAGTGTGCACAGACATTAGATATTATATACAGGATACTATGTGGCTGGAGTAATATCTGATGTCTGCAGTCAGTAAATCATACACCAGTCATGTATTCTCCTATATACTGGATGTAATATACTGTGTGCACTGACATTAGATATTATATACAGGATACTATGTGGCTGGTGTAATATCTGATGTCTGTAGTCACAGTATATCATACACCAGTCACATTTTCTCCTGTACACTGGATGTAATATACTGTGTGCACAGACATTAGATATTATATACAGGATACTATGTGGCTGGTGTAATATCTGATGTCTGCAGTCACAGTATATCATACACCAGTCATGTATTCTCCTGTATACTGGATGTAATATACTGTGTGCACAGACATTAGATATTATATAAAGGATACTATGTGGCTGGTGTAATATCTGATGTCTGCAGTCAGTATATCATACACCAGTCATGTATTCTATATACTGGATGTAATATACTGTGTGCACAGACATTAGATATTATATACAGGATATTATGTGGCTGGTGTAATATCTGAAGTCTGCAGTCAATATATCATACACCAGTCATGTATTCTCTTGTACACTGGATGTAATATACTGTGTGCACAGACATTAGACATTATATACAGGATACTATGTGGCTGGTGTAATATCTGATGTCTGCAGTCAGTATATCATACACCAGTCATGTATTTTATATACTGGATGTAATATACTGTGTGCACAGACATTAGATATTATATACAGGATACTATGTGGCTGGTGTAATGTCTGATGTCTGCAGTCAGTATATCATACACCAGTCATGTATTCTATATACTGGATGTAATATACTGTGTGCACAGACATTAGATATTATATACAGGATACTATGTGGCTGGTGTAATATCTGATTTCTGTAGTCACAGTATATCATACACCAGTCACATTTTCTCCTGTACACTGGATGTAATATACTGTGTGCACAGACATTAGATATTATATACAGGATACTATGTCGCTGGTGTAATATCTGATGTCTGCAGTCACAGTATATCATACACCAGTCATGTATTCTCCTGTATACTGGATGTAATATACTGTGTGCACAGACATTAGATATTATATACAGGATACTATGTGGCTGGTGTAATATCTGATGTCTGCAGTCAGTATATCATACACCAGGCACATATTCTCCTGTACACTGGATGTAATATACTGTGTGCACAGACATTAGATATTATATACAGGATACTATGTGGCTGGTGTAATATCTGATGTCTGTAGTCAGTATATCATACACCAGTCATGTATTCTATATACTGGATGTAATATACTGTGTGCACAGACATTAGATATTATATACAGGATATTATGTGGCTGGTGTAATATCTGAAGTCTGCAGTCAATATATCATACACCAGTCATGTATTCTCTTGTACACTGGATGTAATATACTGTGTGCACAGACATTAGACATTATATACAGGATACTATGTGGCTGGTGTAATATCTGATGTCTGCAGTCAGTATATCATACACCAGTCATGTATTCTATATACTGGATGTAATATACTGTGTGCACAGACATTAGATATTATATACAGGATATTATGTGACTGGTGTAATATCTGAAGTCTGCAGTCAATATATCATACACCAGTCATGTATTCTCTTGTACACTGGATGTAATATACTGTGTGCACAGACATTAGATATTATATACAGGATACTATGTGGCTGGTGTAATATCTGATGTCTGCAGTCAGTATATCATACACCAGGCACATTTTCTCCTGTACACTGGATGTAATATACTGTGTGCACAGACATTAGATATTATATACAGGATACTATGTGACTGGTGTAATATCTGATGTCTGCAGTCAGTATATCATACACCAGGTACATTTTCTTCTGTACACTGGATGTAATATACTGTGTGCACAGACATTAGATATTATATACAGGATACTATGTGGCTGGTGTAATATCTGATGTCTGTAGTCAGTATATCATACACCAGGCACATTTTCTCCTATATACTGGATGTAATATACTGTGTGCACAGATATTAGACATTATATACAGGATACTATGTGGCTGGTGTAATATCTGATGTCTGTAGTCAGTATATCATACACCAGGCACATTTTCTCCTATATACTGGATGTAATATACTGTGTGCACAGATATTAGACATTATATACAGGATACTATGTGGCTGGTGTAATATCTGATGTCTGCAGTCAGTATACCATACACCAGTCATATATTCTCCTATATACTGGATGTAATATACTGTGTGCACAGACATTAGATATTATATACAGGATACTATGTAGCTGGTGTAATATCTGATGTCTGTAGTCAGTATATCATACACCAGGCACATTTTCTCCTATATACTGGATGTAATATACTGTGTGCACAGATATTAGACATTATATACAGGATACTATGTGGCTGCTGTAATATCTGATGTCTGTAGTCAGTATATCATATACCATGCACATTTTCTCCTGTATACTGGATGTAATATACTGTGTGCACAGACATTAGATATTATATACAGGATACTATGTGGCTGGTGTAATATCTGATGTCTGCAGTCAGTATATCATACACCAGGCACATTTTCTCCTGTATGCTGGATGTAATATACAGTGTGCACAGACATTAGATATTATATACAGGATACTATGTGGCTGGTGTAATATCTGATGTCTGCAGTCAGTATATCATACACCAGTCATGTATTCTCCTATATACTGGATGTAATATACTGCGCACAGACATTAGATATTATATACAGGATACTATGTGACTGGTGTAATATCTGATGTCTGTAGTCAGTATATCATACACCAGTCATGTATTCTCCTATATACTGGATGTAATATACTGTGTGCACAGACATTAGATATTATATACAGGATACTATGTGGCTGGTGTAATATCTGATGTCTGCAGTCAGTATATCAAACACCAGGCACATTTTCTCCTGTACACTGGATGTAATATACTGTGTTCACAGATATTAGACATTATATACAGGATACTATGTGGCTGGTGTAATATCTGATGTCTGCAGTCAGTATATCAAACACCAGGCACATTTTCTCCTGTACACTGGATGTAATATACTGTGTTCACAGACATTAGATATTATATACAGGATACTATGTGACTGGTGTAATATCTGATTTCTGTAGTCACAGTATATCATACACCAGGAACATTTTCTCCTGTACACTGGATGTAATATTCTGTGTGCACAGACATTAGATATTATATACAGGATACTATGTGACTGGTGTAATATCTGATGTCTGTAGTCAGTATATCATACACCAGTCATGTATTCTCCTATATACTGGATGTAATATACTATGTGCACAGACATTAGATATTATATACAGGATACTATGTGACTGGTATAATATCTGATGTCTGCAGTCAGTATATCATACACCAGGCACATTTTCTCCTGTATACTGGATGTAATATACTGTGTGCACAGACATTAGATATTATATACAGGATACTATGTGGCTGGTGTAATATCTGATGTCTGCAGTCAGTATATCATACACCAGGCACATTTTCTTCTGTATGCTGGATGTAATATACTGTGTGCACAGACATTAGATATTATATTCAGGATACTATGTGGCTGGTGTAATATCTGATGTCTGTAGTCAGTATATCATACAACAGTCATGTATTCGCCTATATACTGGATGTAATATACTGTGTGCACAGACATTAGATATTACATACAGGATACTATGTGGCTGGTGTAGTATCTGATGTCTGCAGTCAGTATATCATACACCAGTCATGTATTCTCCTATATACTGGATGTAATATACTGTGTGCACAGACATTAGATATTATATTCAGGATACTATGTGGCTGGTGTAATATCTGATGTCTGCAATCAGTATATCATGCACCAGTAATATATTCTATATACTGGATGTAATATACTGTGTTCACAGATATTAGATATTATATACAGGATATTATGTGGCTGGTGTAACATCTGATGTCTGCAGTCAGTATATCATACACCAGGCACATTTTCTCCTATATACTGGATGTAATATACTGTGTGCACAGACATTAGATATTATATACAGGATACTATGTGGCTGGTGTAATATCTGATGTCTGTAGTCAGTATATCATACACCAGGCACATTTTCTCTTGTATACTGGATATAATATATTGTGTGCACAGACATTAGATATTACATACAGGATATTATGTGGCTGGTGTAATATCTGATGTCTGTAGTCAGTATATCATACACCAGTCATGTATTCTCCTATATACTGGATGTAATATACTGGGTGCGCAGACATTAGATATTAAATACAGGATACTATGTTACTGGTGTAATATCTGATGTCTGTAGTTAGTATATCATACACCAGGCACATTTTCTCCTGTACACTGGATGTAATATACTGTGTGCACAGACATTAGATATTATATACAGGATACTATGTGGCTGGTGTAATATCTGATGTCTGTAGTCACAGTATATCATACACCAGGCACATTTTCTCCTGTACACTGGATGTAATATACTGTGTGCACAGACATTAGATATTATATACAGGATACTATGTGGCTGGTGTAATATCTGATGTCTGTAGTCAGTATATCATACACCAGGCACATTTTCTCCTGTACACTGGATGTAATATACTGTGCGCACAGACATTAGATATTATATACAGGATATTATGTGGCTGGTGTAATATCTGATGTCTGCAGTCAGTATATCATACACCAGGCACATTTTCTCCTGTACACTGGATGTAATATACTGTGTGCACAGACATTAGATATTATATACAGGATACTATGTGTCTGGTGTAATATCTGAAGTCTGCAGTCAATATATCATACACCAGTCATGTATTCTCTTGTACACTGGATGTAATATACTGTGTGCACAGACATTAGACATTATATACAGGATACTATGTGGCTGGTGTAATATCAGATCTCTGCAGTCAGTATATCATACACCAGTCATGTATTCTATATACTGGATGTAATATACTGTGTGCACAGACATTAGATATTACATACAGGATACTATGTGACTGGTGTAATATCTAATGTCTGCAGTCAGTATATCATACACCAGGCACATTTTCTCCTATATACTGGATGTAATATACTGTGTGCACAGACATTAGATATTATATACAGGATACTATGTGGCTGGTGTAATATCTGATGTCTGTAGTCAGTATATCATACACCAGGCACATTTTCTCCTATATACTGGATGTAATATACTGTGTGCACAGACATTAGACATTATATACAGGATACTATGTGGCTGGTGTAATATCTGATGTCTGCAGTCAGTATATCATACACCAGGCACATTTTCTCCTGTACACTGGATGTAATATACTGTGTGCACAGACATTAGATATTACATACAGGATACTATGTGGCTGGTGTAATATCTGATGTCTACAGTCAGTATATCATACACCAGGCACATTTTCTCCTGTACACTGGATGTAATATACTGTGTGCACAGACATTAAATATTATATACAGGATACTATGTGGCTGGTGTAATATCTGATGTCTGTAGTCAGTATATCATACACCAGGCACATTTTCTCCTGTATACTGGATGAAATATACTGTGTGCACAGACATTAGATATTATATACAGGATACTATGTGGCTGGTGTAATATCTGATGTCTGTAGTCAGTATATCATACACCAGGCACATTTTCTCCTGTACACTGGATGTAATATTCTGTGTGCACAGACATTGGATATTATTTACAGGATACTATGTGGCTGGTGTAAAATCTGATGTCTGCAGTCAGTATATCATACACGAGTCATGTATTCTATATACTGGATATAATATACTGTGTGCACAGACATTAGATATTATATACAGGATACTATGTGGCTGGTGTAATATCTGATGTCTGCAGTCAGTATATCATACACCAGTCATGTATTCTATATACTGGATATAATATACTGTGTGCACAGACATTAGATATTATATACAGGATACTATGTGGCTGGTGTAATATCTGATGTCTGTAGTCACAGTATATCATACACCAGTCATGTATTCTCCTATATACTGGATGTAATATACTGTGTGCACAGACATTAGATATTATATACAGGATACTATGTGACTGGTATAATATCTGATGTCTGCAGTCAGTATATCATACACCAGTCATGTATTCTATATACTGGATGTAATATACTGTGTGCACAGACATTAGATATTATATACAGGATACTGTGTGACTGGTGTAATATCTGATGTCTGCAGTCAGTATATCATACACCAGTCATATATTCTATATACTGGATGTAATATACTGTGTGCACAGACATTAGATATTATATACGAGATACTATGTGGCTGGTGTAATATCTGATGTCTGCAGTCAGTATATCATACACCAGGCACATTTTCTCCTGTATACTGGATATAATATACTGTGTGCACAGACATTAGATATTATATACAGGATACTATGTGGCTGGTGTAATATCTGATGTCTGTAGTCAGTGTATCATACACCAGTCATGTATTCTCCTGTACACTGGATGTAATATACTGTGTGCACAGACATTAGATATTATATACTGGATAATATGTGGCTGGTGTAATATCTGATGTCTGCAGTCAGTATATCATGCACCAGGCACATTTTCTCCTGTATGCTGGATGTAATATACTGTGTGCACAGACATTAGATATTTTATACAGGATACTATGTGGCTGGTGTAATATCTGATGTCTGTAGTCAGTATATCATACACCAGTCATGTATTCTATATACTGGATGTAATATACTGTGTGCACAGACATTAGATATTATATACAGGATACTATGTGGCTGGTGTAATATCTGATGTCTGTAGTCAGTATATCATACACCAGTCATGTATTCTCCTATATACTGGATATAATATACTGTGTGCACAGACATTAGATATTATATACAGGATACTATGTGGCTGGTGTAATATCTGATGTCTGCAGTCAGTATATCATACACTAGGCACATTTTCTCCTGTATACTGGATGTAATATACTGTGTGCACAGACATTAGATATTATATACAGGATACTATGTGACTGGTATAATATCTGATGTCTACAGTCAGTATATCATACACCAGGCACATTTTCTCCTGTACACTGGATGTAATATACTGTGTGCACAGACATTAGATATTATATACACTATACTATGTGACTGGTATAATATCTGATGTCTGTAGTCAGTATATCATACACCATGCACATTTTCTCCTGTATACTGGATGTAATATACTTTGTGCACAGACATTAGATATTATATACAGGATACTATGTGACTGGTGTAATGTCTGATGTCTGTAGTCAGTATATCATACACCAGTCATGTATTCTCCTATATACTGGATGTAATATACTGTGTGCACAGACATTAGATATTATATACAGGATACTATGGGGCTGGTGTAATATCTGATGTCTGTAGTCAGTATATCATACACCAGTCATGTATTCTCCTATATACTGGATGTAATATACTGTGTGCACAGACATTAGATATTATATACAGGATACTATGTGGCTGGTGTAATATCTGATGTCTGTAGTCACAGTATATCATACACCAGTCATGTATTCTCCTATATACTGGATGTAATATACTGTGTGCACAGACATTAGATATTATATACAGGATACTATGTGACTGGTATAATATCTGATGTCTGCAGTCAGTATATCATACACCATGCACATTTTCTCCTGTATACTGGATGTAATATACTGTGTGCACAGACATTAGATATTATATACAGGATACTATGTGGCTGGTGTAATATCTGATGTCTGTAGTCACAGTATATCATACACCAGTCATGTATTCTATATACTGGATGTAATATACTGTGTGCACAGACATTAGATATTATATACAGGATTCTATGTGGCTGGTGTAATATCTGATGTCTGCAGTCACAGTATATCATACACCAGTCATGCATTCTCCTATACACTGGATGTAATATACTATGTGCACAGACATTAGATATTATATACAGGATACTATGTGACTGGTGTAATATCTGATGTCTGCAGTCAGTATATCATACACCAGGCACATTTTCTCCTGTACACTGGATGTAATATACTATGTGCACAGACATTAGATATTATATACAGGATACTATGTGGTTGGTGTAATATCTGATGTCTGCAGTCAGTATATCATACACCAGGCACATTTTCTCCTGTATACTGGATGTAATATACTGTGTGCACAGACATTAGATATTATATACAGGATACTATGTGGCTGGTGTAATATCTGATGTCTGCAGTCAGTATATCATATACCAGTCACATATTCTCCTATATACTGGATGTAATATACTGTGTGCACAGACATTAGATATTATATACAGGATACTATGTGGCTGGTGTAATATCTGAAGTCTGTAGTCACTATATCATACACCAGGCACATTTTCTCCTGTATGCTGGATGTAATATACTGTGTGCACAGACATTAGATATTATATACAGGATACTATGTGGCTGGTGTAATATCTGATGTCTGCAGTCACAGTATATCATACACCAGTCATGTATTCTCCTGTATACTGGATGTAATATACTGTGTGCACAGACATTAGATATTATATACAGGATACTATGTGGCTGGTGTAATATCTGATGTCTGCAGTCAGTATATCATACACCAGTCATGTATTCTATATACTGGATGTAATATACTGTGTGCACAGACATTAGATATTATATATAGGATACTATGTGACTGGTGTAATATCTGATGTCTGCAGTCAGTATATCATACACCAGTCATGTATTCTCCTATATACTGAATGTAATATACTGTGTGCACAGACATTAGATATTATATACAGGACACTATGTGGCTGGTGTAATATCTGATGTCTGCAGTCAGTATATCATACACCAGTCATGTATTCTCTTGTACACTGGATGTAATATATTGTGTGCACAGACATTAGACATTATATACAGGATACTATGTGGCTGGTGTAATATCTGATGTCTGCAGTCAGTATATCATACACCAGTCATGTATTCTATATACTGGATGTAATATACTGTGTGCACAGACATTAGATATTATATAAAGGATACTATGTGGCTGGTGTAATATCTGATGTCTGCAGTCAGTATATCATACACCAGTCATGTATTCTATATACTGGATGTAATATACTGTGTGCACAGACATTAGATATTATATACAGGATATTATGTGGCTGGTTTAATATCTGAAGTCTGCAGTCAATATATCATACACCAGGCACATTTTCTCCTGTACACTGGATGTAATATACTGTGTGCACAGACATTAGATATTATTTATAGGATACTATGTGACTGGTGTAATATCTGATGTCTGCAGTCAGTATATCATACACCAGTCATGTATTCTCCTATATACTGGATGTAATATACTGTGTACACAGACATTAGATATTATATACAGGATACTATGTGGCTGGTGTAATATCTGATGTCTGTAGTCAGTATATCATACACCAGGCACATTTTCTCCTGTACACTGGATGTAATATACTGTGTACACAGACATTAGATATTATATACAGGATACTATGTGGCTGGTGTAATATCTGATGTCTGTAGTCAGTATATCATACACCAGGCACATTTTCTCTTGTATACTGGATGTAATATACTGTGTGCACAGACATTAGATATTATATACAGGATATTATGTGGCTGGTGTAATATCTCATGTCTGCAGTCAGTATATCATACACCAGGCACATTTTCTCCTGTATGCTGGATGTAATATACAGTGTGCACAGACATTAGATATTATATACAGGATACTATGTGGCTGGAGTAATATCTGATGTCTGCAGTCAGTATATCATACACCAGTCATGTATTCTCCTATATACTGGATGTAATATACTGTGTGCACAGACATTAGATATTATATACAGGATACTATGTGGCTGGTGTAATATCTGATTTCTGTAGTCACAGTATATCATACACCAGTCACATTTTCTCCTGTACACTGGATGTAATATACTGTGTGCACAGATATTAGATATTATATACAGGATACTGTGTGGCTGGTGTAATATCTGATGTCTGCAGTCAGTATATCATACACCAGTCATGTATTCTCCTATACACTGGATGTAATATACTGTGTACACAGACATTAGATATTATATACAGGATATTATGTGGCTGGTGTAATATCTGATGTCTGTAGTCAGTATATCATACACCAGTCATGTATTCTCCTGTACACTGGATGTAATATACTGTGTGCACAGACATTAGATATTATATACAGGATTTTATGTGGCTGGTGTAATATCTGAAGTCTGCAGTCAATATATCATACACCAGTCATGTATTCTCTTGTACACTGGATGTAATATACTGTGTGCACAGACATTAGACATTATATACAGGATACTATGTGGCTGGTGTAATATTTGATGTCTGCAGTCAGTATATAATACACCAGGCACATTTTCTCCTGTACACTGGATGTAATATACTGTGTGCACAGACATTAGATATTATATATAGGATACTATGTGACTGGTGTAATATCTGATGTCTGCAGTCAGTATATCATACACCAGTCATGTATTCTCCTATATACTGAATGTAATATACTGTGTGCACAGACATTAGATATTATATACAGGACACTATGTGGCTGGTGTAATATCTGATGTCTGCAGTCAGTATATCATACACCAGTCATGTATTCTCCTATATACTGGATGTAATATACTGTGTGCACAGACATTAGATATTATATACAGGATACTATGTGGCTGGTGTAATATCTGATGTCTGCAGTCAGTATATCATACACCAGGCACATTTTCTCCTGTACACTGGATGTAATATACTGTGTGCACAGACATTAGATATTATATACAGGATACTATGTGGCTGGTGTAATATCTGATGACTGCAGTCAGTATATCATACACCAGTCATGTATTCTATATACTGGATGTAATATACTGTGTGCACAGACATTAGATATTATATAAAGGATACTATGTGGCTGGTGTAATATCTGATGTCTGCAGTCAGTATATCATACACCAGTCATGTATTCTATATACTGGATGTAATATACTGTGTGCACAGACATTAGATATTATATACAGGATATTATGTGGCTGGTTTAATATCTGAAGTCTGCAGTCAATATATCATACACCAGTCATGTATTCTATATACTGGATGTAATATACTTTGTGCACAGACATTAGATATTATATACAGGATACTATGAGGCTGGTGTAATATCTGATGTCTGTAGTCAGAGTATATCATACACCAGGCACATTTTCTCCTGTACACTGGATGTAATATACTGTGTGCACAGACATTAGATATTATTTAGAGGATACTATGTGACTGGTGTAATATCTGATGTCTGCAGTCAGTATATCATACACCAGTCATGTATTCTCCTATATACTGGATGTAATATACTGTGTACACAGACATTAGATATTATATACAGGATACTATGTGGCTGGTGTAATATCTGATGTCTGTAGTCAGTATATCATACACCAGGCACATTTTCTCCTTTACACTGGATGTAATATACTGTGTACACAGATATTAGATATTATATACAGGATACTGTGTGGCTGGTGTAATATCTGATGTCTGCAGTCACAGTATATCATACACCAGTCATGTATTCTCCTGTACACTGGATGTAATATACTGTGTGCACAGACATTAGATATTATATACAGGATTTTATGTGGCTGGTGTAATATCTGAAGTCTGCAGTCAATATATCATACACCAGTCATGTATTCTCTTGTACACTGGATGTAATATACTGTGTGCACAGACATTAGACATTATATACAGGATACTATGTGGCTGGTGTAATATTTGATGTCTGCAGTCAGTATATAATACACCAGGCACATTTTCTCCTGTACACTGGATGTAATATACTGTGTGCACAGACATTAGATATTATATATAGGATACTATGTGACTGGTGTAATATCTGATGTCTGCAGTCAGTATATCATACACCAGTCATGTATTCTCCTATATACTGAATGTAATATACTGTGTGCACAGACATTAGATATTATATACAGGACACTATGTGGCTGGTGTAATATCTGATGTCTGCAGTCAGTATATCATACACCAGTCATGTATTCTCCTATATACTGGATGTAATATACTGTGTGCACAGACATTAGATATTATATACAGGATACTATGTGGCTGGTGTAATATCTGATGTCTGCAGTCAGTATATCATACACCAGGCACATTTTCTCCTGTACACTGGATGTAATATACTGTGTGCACAGACATTAGATATTATATACAGGATACTATGTGGCTGGTGTAATATCTGATGTCTGCAGTCAGTATATCATACACCAGTCATGTATTCTATATACTGGATGTAATATACTGTGTGCACAGACATTAGATATTATATAAAGGATACTATGTGGCTGGTGTAATATCTGATGTCTGCAGTCAGTATATCATACACCAGTCATGTATTCTATATACTGGATGTAATATACTGTGTGCACAGACATTAGATATTATATACAGGATATTATGTGGCTGGTTTAATATCTGAAGTCTGCAGTCAATATATCATACACCAGTCATGTATTCTATATACTGGATGTAATATACTTTGTGCACAGACATTAGATATTATATACAGGATACTATGAGGCTGGTGTAATATCTGATGTCTGTAGTCAGAGTATATCATACACCAGGCACATTTTCTCCTGTACACTGGATGTAATATACTGTGTGCACAGACATTAGATATTATTTAGAGGATACTATGTGACTGGTGTAATATCTGATGTCTGCAGTCAGTATATCATACACCAGTCATGTATTCTCCTATATACTGGATGTAATATACTGTGTACACAGACATTAGATATTATATACAGGATACTATGTGGCTGGTGTAATATCTGATGTCTGTAGTCAGTATATCATACACCAGGCACATTTTCTCCTTTACACTGGATGTAATATACTGTGTACACAGACATTAGATATTATATACAGGATACTATGTGGCTGGTGTAATATCTGAAGTCTGTAGTCAGTATATCATACACCAGGCACATTTTCTCTTGTATACTGGATGTAATATACTGTGTGCACAGACATTAGATATTATATACAGGATATTATGTGGCTGGTGTAATATCTCATGTCTGCAGTCAGTATATCATACACCAGGCACATTTTCTCCTGTATGCTGGATGTAATATACAGTGTGCACAGACATTAGATATTATATACAGGATACTATGTGGCTGGAGTAATATCTGATGTCTGCAGTCAGTATATCATACACCAGTCATGTATTCTCCTATATACTGGATGTAATATACTGTGTGCACAGACATTAGATATTATATACAGGATACTATGTGGCTGGTGTAATATCTGATTTCTGTAGTCACAGTATATCATACACCAGTCACATTTTCTCCTGTACACTGGATGTAATATACTGTGTGCACAGATATTAGATATTATATACAGGATACTGTGTGGCTGGTGTAATATCTGATGTCTGCAGTCACAGTATATCATACACCAGTCATGTATTCTCCTGTACACTGGATGTAATATACTGTGTGCACAGACATTAGATATTATATACAGGATATTATGTGGCTGGTGTAATATCTGAAGTCTGCAGTCAATATATCATACACCAGTCATGTATTCTCTTGTACACTGGATGTAATATACTGTGTGCACAGACATTAGACATTATATACAGGATACTATGTGGCTGGTGTAATATCTGATGTCTGCAGTCAGTATATCATACACCAGTCATGTATTCTATATACTGGATGTAATATACTGTGTGCACAGACATTAGATATTATATACAGGATACTATGTGGCTGGTGTAATATCTGATGTCTACAGTCAGTATATCATACACCAGTCATGTATTCTATATACTGGATGTAATATACTGTGTGCACAGACATTAGATATTATATACAGGATACTATGTGGCTGGTGTAATATCTGATTTCCGTAGTCACAGTATATCATACACCAGTCACATTTTCTCCTGTACACTGGATGTAATATACTGTGTGCACAGACATTAGATATTATATACAGGATACTATGTGGCTGGTGTAATATCTGATGTCTGCAGTCAGTATATCATACACCAGTCATGTATTCTATATACTGGATGTAATATACTGTGTGCAAAGACATTAGATATTATATACAGGATACTATGCGGCTGGTGTAATATCTGATTTCCGTAGTCACAGTATATCATACACCAGTCACATTTTCTCCTGTACACTGGATGTAATATACTGTGTGCACAGACATTAGATATTATATACAGGATACTATGTGGCTGGTGTAATATCTGATGTCTGCAGTCAGTATATCATACACCAGTCATGTATTCTATATACTGGATGTAATATACTGTGTGCAAAGACATTAGATATTATATACAGGATACTATGCGGCTGGTGTAATATCTGATTTCTGTAGTCACAGTATATCATACACCAGTCACATTTTCTCCTGTACACTGGATGTAATATACTGTGTGCACAGACATTAGATATTATATACAGGATACTATGTGGCTGGTGTAATATCTGATGTCTGAAGTCAGTATATCATACACCAGTCATGTATTCTATATACTGGATGTAATATACTGTGTGCACAGACATTAGATATTATTTACAGGATATTATGTGGCTGGTGTAATATCTGAAGTCTGCAGTTAATATATCATACACCAGTCATGTATTCTCTTGTACACTGGATGTAATATACTGTGTGCACAGACATTAGACATTATATACAGGATACTATGTGGCTGGTGTAATATCTGATGTCTGCAGTCAGTTTATCATACACCAGTCATGTATTCTATATACTGGATGTAATATACTGTGTGCACAGACATTAGATATTATATACAGGATACTATGTGGCTGGTGTAATATCTGATGTCTGAAGTCAGTATATCATACACCAGTCATGTATTCTATATACTGGATGTAATATACTGTGTGCACAGACATTAGATATTATATACAGGATATTATGTGGCTGGTGTAATATCTGAAGTCTGCAGTTAATATATTATACACCAGTCATGTATTCTCTTGTACACTGGATGTAATATACTGTGTGCACAGACATTAGACATTATATACAGGATACTATGTGGCTGGTGTAATATCTGATGTCTGTAGTCAGTATATCATACACCAGTCATGTATTCTATATACTGGATGTAATATACTGTGTGCACAGACATTAGATATTATATACAGGATACTATGTGGCTGGTGTAATATCTGATGTCTGCAGTCAGTATATCATACACCAGTCATGTATTCTATATACTGGATGTAATATACTGTGTGCACAGACATTAGATATTATATACAGGATATTATGTGGCTGGTGTAATATCTGATTTCTGTAGTCACAGTATATCATACACCAGTCACATTTTCTCCTGTACACTGGATGTAATATACTGTGTGCACAGACATTAGATATTATATACAGGATACTATGTGGCTGGTGTAATATCTGATGTCTGCAGTCAGTATATCATACACCAGTCACATATTCTCCTGTACACTGGATGTAATATACTGTGTGCACAGACATTAGATATTATATACAGGATACTATGTGGCTGGTGTAATATCTGATGTCTGCAGTCAGTATATCATACACCAGTCATGTATTCTATATACTGGATGTAATATACTGTGTGCACAGACATTAGATATTATATACAGGATATTATGTAGCTGGTGTAATATCTGATGTCTGCAGTCAATATATCATACACCAGTCATGTATTCTCCTATATACTGGATGTAATATACTGTGTGCACA
The DNA here is from genome assembly GCF_046119375.1 of Phyllobates terribilis. Lineage (NCBI taxonomy): Eukaryota > Metazoa > Chordata > Amphibia > Anura > Dendrobatidae > Phyllobates > Phyllobates terribilis. The sequence goes on along the minus strand of NW_027362855.1, from coordinate 5,246,247 downwards.
GACATTAGATATTATATACAGGATACTATGTGACTGGTGTAATATCTGATGTCTGTAGTCAGTATATCTTACACCAGTCATGTATTCTCTTGTACACTGGATGTAATATACTGTGTGCACAGACATTAGATATTATATACAGGATATTATGTGGCTGGTGTAATATCTGAAGTCTGCAGTCAATATATCATACACCAGTCATGTATTCTCTTGTACACTGGATGTAATATACTGTGTGCACCGACATTAGACATTATATACAGGATACTATGTGGCTGGTGTAATATCTGATGTCTGCAGTCAGTATATCATACACCAGTCATATATTCTCCTGTATACTGGATGTAATATACTGTGTGCACAGACATTAGATATTATATACAGGATACTATGTGGCTGGTGTAATATCTGATGTCTGCAGTCACAGTATATCATACACCAGTCATGTATTCTCCTGTATACTGGATGTAATATACTGTGTGCACAGACATTAGATATTATATACAGGATATTATGTGGCTGGTGTAATATCTGAAGTCTGCAGTTAATATATCATACACCAGTCATGTATTCTCTTGTACACTGGATGTAATATACTGTGTGCACAGACATTAGACATTATATACAGGATACTATGTGGCTGGTGTAATATCTGATGTCTGCAGTCAGTATATCATACACCAATCATGTATTCTATATACTGGATGTAATATACTGTGTGCACAGACATTAGATATTATATACAGGATACTGTGTGGCTGGTGTAATATCTGATGTCTGCAGTCAGTATATCATACACCAGGCACATTTTCTCCTGTATGCTGGATGTAATATACTGTGTGCACAGACATTAGATATTATATACAGGATACTATGTGGCTGGTGTAATATCTGATGTCTGCAGTCTCAGTATATCATACACCAGTCATATATTCTCCTATATACTGGATGTAATATAACGTGTGCACAGACATTAGATATTATATACAGGATACTATGTGGCTGGTGTAATATCTGATGTCTGCAGTCAGTATATCATACACCAGTCATGTATTCTCCTATATACAGGATGTAATATACTGTGTACACAGACATTAGATATTATATACAGGATACTATGTGACTGGGGTAATATCTGATGTCTGTAGTCAGTATATCATACACCAGTCATGTATTCTATATACTGGATGTAATATACTGTGTGCACAGACATTAGATATTATATACAGGATACTATGTGGCTGGTGTAATATCTGATGTCTGTAGTCAGTATATCATACACCAGTCATGTATTCTCCTATATACTGGATATAATATACTGTGTGCACAGACATTAGATATTATATACAGGATACTATGTGGCTGGTGTAATATCTGATGTCTGTAGTCAGTATATCATACACCAGTCATGTATTCTCCTATATACTGGATATAATATACTGTGTGCACAGACATTAGATATTATATACAGGATACTATGTGGCTGGTGTAATATCTTATGTCTGCAGTCACAGTATATCATACACCAGTCACATTTTCTCCTGTACACTGGATGTAATATACTGTGTGCACAGATATTAGATATTATATACAGGATACTATGTGGCTGGTGTAATATCTGATGTCTGCAGTCACAGTATATCATACACCAGTCATGTATTCTCCTGTACACTGGATGTAATATACTGTGTGCACAGACATTAGATATTATATACAGGATATTATGTGGCTGGTGTAATATCTGAAGTCTGCAGTCAATATATCATACACCAGTCATGTATTCTCTTGTACACTGGATGTAATATACTGTGTGCACAGACATTAGACATTATATACAGGATACTATGTGGCTGGTGTAATATCTGATGTCTGCAGTCAGTATATCATACACCAGTCATGTATTCTATATACTGGATGTAATATACTGTGTGCACAGACATTAGATATTATATACAGGATACTATGTGGCTGGTGTAATATCTGATGTCTACAGTCAGTATATCATACACCAGTCATGTATTCTATATACTGGATGTAATATACTGTGTGCACAGACATTAGATATTATATACAGGATACTATGTGGCTGGTGTAATATCTGATTTCCGTAGTCACAGTATATCATACACCAGTCACATTTTCTCCTGTACACTGGATGTAATATACTGTGTGCACAGACATTAGATATTATATACAGGATACTATGTGGCTGGTGTAATATCTGATGTCTGCAGTCAGTATATCATACACCAGTCATGTATTCTATATACTGGATGTAATATACTGTGTGCAAAGACATTAGATATTATATACAGGATACTATGCGGCTGGTGTAATATCTGATTTCTGTAGTCACAGTATATCATACACCAGTCACATTTTCTCCTGTACACTGGATGTAATATACTGTGTGCACAGACATTAGATATTATATACAGGATACTATGTGGCTGGTGTAATATCTGATGTCTGAAGTCAGTATATCATACACCAGTCATGTATTCTATATACTGGATGTAATATACTGTGTGCACAGACATTAGATATTATATACAGGATATTATGTGGCTGGGGTAATATCTGAAGTCTGCAGTTAATATATCATACACCAGTCATGTATTCTCTTGTACACTGGATGTAATATACTGTGTGCACAGACATTAGACATTATATACAGGATACTATGTGGCTGGTGTAATATCTGATGTCTGCAGTCACAGTATATCATACACCAGTCATGTATTCTCCTATATACTGGATGTAATATACTGTGTGCACAGACATTAGATATTATACACAGGATACTATGTGACTGGTGTAATATCTGATGTCTGTAGTCAGTATATCATACACCAGTCATGTATTCTCCTATATACTGGATGTAATATACTGTGTGCACAGACATTAGATATTATATACAGGATACTATGTGGCTGGTGTAATATCTGATGTCTGCAGTCAGTATATCATACACCAGTCATGTATTCTATATACTGGATGTAATATACTGTGTGCACAGACATTAGATATTATATACAGGATACTATGTGGCTGGTGTAATATCTGATGTCTGCAGTCAGTATATCATACACCAGTCATGTATTCTATATACTGGATGTAATATACTGTGTGCACAGACATTAGATATTATATACAGGATATTATGTGGCTGGTGTAATATCTGATTTCTGTAGTCACAGTATATCATACACCAGTCACATTTTCTCCTGTACACTGGATGTAATATACTGTGTGCACAGACATTAGATATTATATACAGGATACTATGTGGCTGGTGTAATATCTGATGTCTGCAGTCAGTATATCATACACCAGTCACATATTCTCCTGTACACTGGATGTAATATACTGTGTGCACAGACATTAGATATTATATACAGGATACTATGTGGCTGGTGTAATATCTGATGTCTGCAGTCAGTATATCATACACCAGTCATGTATTCTATATACTGGATGTAATATACTGTGTGCACAGACATTAGATATTATATACAGGATATTATGTAGCTGGTGTAATATCTGATGTCTGCAGTCAATATATCATACACCAGTCATGTATTCTCCTATATACTGGATGTAATATACTGTGTGCACAGACATTAGATATTATATACAGGATACTATGTGACTGGTGTAATATCTGATGTCTGTAGTCAGTATATCTTACACCAGTCATGTATTCTCTTGTACACTGGATGTAATATACTGTGTGCACAGACATTAGATATTATATACAGGATATTATGTGGCTGGTGTAATATCTGAAGTCTGCAGTCAATATATCATACACCAGTCATGTATTCTCTTGTACACTGGATGTAATATACTGTGTGCACCGACATTAGACATTATATACAGGATACTATGTGGCTGGTGTAATATCTGATGTCTGCAGTCAGTATATCATACACCAGTCATATATTCTCCTGTATACTGGATGTAATATACTGTGTGCACAGACATTAGATATTATATACAGGATACTATGTGGCTGGTGTAATATCTGATGTCTGCAGTCACAGTATATCATACACCAGTCATGTATTCTCCTGTATACTGGATGTAATATACTGTGTGCACAGACATTAGATATTATATACACGATATTATGTGGCTGGTGTAATATCTGAAGTCTGCAGTTAATATATCATACACCAGTCATGTATTCTCTTGTACACTGGATGTAATATACTGTGTGCACAGACATTAGACATTATATACAGGATACTATGTGGCTGGTGTAATATCTGATGTCTGCAGTCAGTATATCATACACCAGTCATGTATTCTATATACTGGATGTAATATACTGTGTGCACAGACATTAGATATTATATACAGGATACTATGTGGCTGGTGTAATATCTGATGTCTGCAGTCAGTATATCATACACCAGGCACATTTTCTCCTGTATGCTGGATGTAATATACTGTGTGCACAGACATTAGATATTAAACACAGGATACTATGTGGCTGGTGTAATAACTGATGTCTGTAGTCACAGTATATCATACACCAGTCATGTATTCTCCTGTACACTGGATGTAATATACTGTGTGCACAGACATTAGATATTATATACTGGATAATATGTGGCTGGTGTAATATCTGATGTCTGCAGTCAGTATATCATGCACCAGGCACATTTTCTCCTGTATGCTGGATGTAATATACTGTGTGCACAGACATTAGATATTAAACACAGGATACTATGTGGCTGGTGTAATAACTGATGTCTGTAGTCACAGTATATCATACACCAGTCATGTATTCTCCTGTACACTGGATGTAATATACTGTGTACACAGACATTAGATATTATATACAGGATACTATGTGGCTGGTGTAATATCTGATGTCTGCAGTCAGTATATCATACACCAGTCATGTATTCTCCTATATACAGGATGTAATATACTGTGTACACAGACATTAGATATTATATACAGGATACTATGTGACTGGGGTAATATCTGATGTCTGTAGTCAGTATATCATACACCAGTCATGTATTCTATATACTGGATGTAATATACTGTGTGCACAGACATTAGATATTATATACAGGATACTATGTGGCTGGTGTAATATCTGATGTCTGTAGTCAGTATATCATACACCAGTCATGTATTCTCCTATATACTGGATATAATATACTGTGTGCACAGACATTAGATATTATATACAGGATACTATGTGGCTGGTGTAATATCTGATGTCTGTAGTCCGTATATCATACACCAGTCATGTATTCTCCTATATACTGGATATAATATACTGTGTGCACAGATATTAGATATTATATACAGGATACTATGTGGCTGGTGTAATATCTTATGTCTGCAGTCACAGTATATCATACACCAGTCACATTTTCTCCTGTACACTGGATGTAATATACTGTGTGCACAGATATTAGATATTATATACAGGATACTATGTGGCTGGTGTAATATCTGATGTCTGCAGTCACAGTATATCATACACCAGTCATGTATTCTCCTGTACACTGGATGTAATATACTGTGTGCACAGACATTAGATATTATATACAGGATATTATGTGGCTGGTGTAATATCTGAAGTCTGCAGTCAATATATCATACACCAGTCATGTATTCTCTTGTACACTGGATGTAATATACTGTGTGCACAGACATTAGACATTATATACAGGATACTATGTGGCTGGTGTAATATCTGATGTCTGCAGTCAGTATATCATACACCAGTCATGTATTCTATATACTGGATGTAATATACTGTGTGCACAGACATTAGATATTATATACAGGATACTATGTGGCTGGTGTAATATCTGATGTCTACAGTCAGTATATCATACACCAGTCATGTATTCTATATACTGGATGTAATATACTGTGTGCACAGACATTAGATATTATATACAGGATACTATGTGGCTGGTGTAATATCTGATTTCCGTAGTCACAGTATATCATACACCAGTCACATTTTCTCCTGTACACTGGATGTAATATACTGTGTGCACAGACATTAGATATTATATACAGGATACTATGTGGCTGGTGTAATATCTGATGTCTGCAGTCAGTATATCATACACCAGTCATGTATTCTATATACTGGATGTAATATACTGTGTGCAAAGACATTAGATATTATATACAGGATACTCTGCGGCTGGTGTAATATCTGATTTCTGTAGTTAATATATCATACACCAGTCATGTATTCTCTTGTACACTGGATGTAATATACTGTGTGCACAGACATTAGACATTATATACAGGATACTATGTGGCTGGTGTAATATCTGATGTCTGCAGTCACAGTATATCATACACCAGTCATGTATTCTCCTATATACTGGATGTAATATACTGTGTGCACAGACATTAGATATTATACACAGGATACTATGTGACTGGTGTAATATCTGATGTCTGTAGTCAGTATATCATACACCAGTCATGTATTCTCCTATATACTGGATGTAATATACTGTGTGCACAGACATTAGATATTATATACAGGATACTATGTGGCTGGTGTAATATCTGATGTCTGCAGTCAGTATATCATACACCAGTCATGTATTCTATATACTGGATGTAATATACTGTGTGCACAGACATTAGATATTATATACAGGATACTATGTGGCTGGTGTAATATCTGATGTCTGCAGTCAGTATATCATACACCAGTCATGTATTCTATATACTGGATGTAATATACTGTGTGCACAGACATTAGATATTATATACAGGATATTATGTGGCTGGTGTAATATCTGATTTCTGTAGTCACAGTATATCATACACCAGTCACATTTTCTCCTGTACACTGGATGTAATATACTGTGTGCACAGACATTAGATATTATATACAGGATACTATGTGGCTGGTGTAATATCTGATGTCTGCAGTCAGTATATCATACACCAGTCACATATTCTCCTGTACACTGGATGTAATATACTGTGTGCACAGACATTAGATATTATATACAGGATACTATGTGGCTGGTGTAATATCTGATGTCTGCAGTCAGTATATCATACACCAGTCATGTATTCTATATACTGGATGTAATATACTGTGTGCACAGACATTAGATATTATATACAGGATATTATGTAGCTGGTGTAATATCTGATGTCTGCAGTCAATATATCATACACCAGTCATGTATTCTCCTATATACTGGATGTAATATACTGTGTGCACAGACATTAGATATTATATACAGGATACTATGTGACTGGTGTAATATCTGATGTCTGTAGTCAGTATATCTTACACCAGTCATGTATTCTCTTGTACACTGGATGTAATATACTGTGTGCACAGACATTAGATATTATATACAGGATATTATGTGGCTGGTGTAATATCTGAAGTCTGCAGTCAATATATCATACACCAGTCATGTATTCTCTTGTACACTGGATGTAATATACTGTGTGCACCGACATTAGACATTATATACAGGATACTATGTGGCTGGTGTAATATCTGATGTCTGCAGTCAGTATATCATACACCAGTCATATATTCTCCTGTATACTGGATGTAATATACTGTGTGCACAGACATTAGATATTATATACAGGATACTATGTGGCTGGTGTAATATCTGATGTCTGCAGTCACAGTATATCATACACCAGTCATGTATTCTCCTGTATACTGGATGTAATATACTGTGTGCACAGACATTAGATATTATATACAGGATATTATGTGGCTGGTGTAATATCTGAAGTCTGCAGTTAATATATCATACACCAGTCATGTATTCTCTTGTACACTGGATGTAATATACTGTGTGCACAGACATTAGACATTATATACAGGATACTATGTGGCTGGTGTAATATCTGATGTCTGCAGTCAGTATATCATACACCAGTCATGTATTCTATATACTGGATGTAATATACTGTGTGCACAGACATTAGATATTATATACAGGATACTATGTGGCTGGTGTAATAACTGATGTCTGTAGTCACAGTATATCATACACCAGTCATGTATTCTCCTGTACACTGGATGTAATATACTGTGTGCACAGACATTAGATATTATATACTGGATAATATGTGGCTGGTGTAATATCTGATGTCTGCAGTCAGTATATCATGCACCAGGCACATTTTCTCCTGTATGCTGGATGTAATATACTGTGTGCACAGACATTAGATATTATATACATGATACTATGTGGCTGGTGTAATATCTGATGTCTGCAGTCTCAGTATATCATACACCAGTCATATATTCTCCTATATACTGGATGTAATATAACGTGTGCACAGACATTAGATATTATATACAGGATACTATGTGGCTGGTGTAATATCTGATGTCTGCAGTCAGTATATCATACACCAGTCATGTATTCTCCTATATACAGGATGTAATATACTGTGTACACAGACATTAGATATTATATACAGGATACTATGTGACTGGGGTAATATCTGATGTCTGTAGTCAGTATATCATACACCAGTCATGTATTCTATATACTGGATGTAATATACTGTGTGCACAGACATTAGATATTATATACAGGATACTATGTGGCTGGTGTAATATCTGATGTCTGTAGTCAGTATATCATACACCAGTCATGTATTCTCCTATATACTGGATATAATATACTGTGCGCACAGACATTAGATATTATATACAGGATACTATGTGGCTGGTGTAATATCTGATGTCTGCAGTCAGTATATCATACACCAGTCATGTATTCTCCTGTATACTGGATGTAATATACTGTGTGCACAGACATTAGATATTATATACAGGATACTATGTGACTGGTATAATATCTGATGTCTACAGTCAGTATATCATACACCAGGCACATTTTCTCCTGTACACTGGATGTAATATACTGTGTGCACAGACATTAGATATTATATACACTATACTATGTGACTGGTATAATATCTGATGTCTGTAGTCAGTATATCATACACCATGCACATTTTCTCCTGTATACTGGATGTAATATACTTTGTGCACAGACATTAGATATTATATACAGGACACTATGTGACTGGTGTAATATCTGATGTCTGTAGTCAGTATATCATACACCAGTCATGTATTCTCCTATATACTGGATGTAATATACTGTGTGCACAGACATTAGATATTATATACAGGATACTATGGGGCTGGTGTAATATCTGATGTCTGCAGTCAGTATATCATACACCAGTCATGTATTCTCCTACACACTGGATGTAATATACTATGTGCACAGACATTAGATATTATATACAGGATACTATGTGACTGGTGTAATATCTGATGTCTGCAGTCAGTATATCATACACCAGGCACATTTTCTCCTGTACACTGGATGTAATATACTGTGTGCACAGACATTAGATATTATATACAGGATACTATGTGACTGGTATAATATCTGATGTCTGCAGTCAGTATATCATATACCAGGCACATTTTCTCCTGTATACTGGATGTAATATACTGTGTGCACAGACATTAGATATTATATACAGGATACTATGTGGCTGGTGTAATATCTGATGTCTGCAGTCAGTATATCATATACCAGTCACATATTCTCCTATATACTGGATGTAATATACTGTGTGCACAGACATTAGATATTATATACAGGATACTATGTGGCTGGTGTAATATCTGAAGTCTGTAGTCACTATATCATACACCAGGCACATTTTCTCCTGTATGCTGGATGTAATATACTGTGTGCACAGACATTAGATATTATATACAGGATACTATGTGGCTGGTGTAATATCTGATGTCTGCAGTCAGTATATCATACACCAGTCATGTATTCTATATACTGGATGTAATATACTGTGTGCACAGACATTAGATATTATATACAGGATATTATGTGGCTGGTGTAATATCTGATGTCTGCAGTCAGTATATAATACACCAGGCACATTTTCTCCTGTACACTGGATGTAATATACTGTGTGCACAGACATTAGATATTATATATAGGATACTATGTGACTGGTGTAATATCTGATGTCTGCAGTCAGTATATCATACACCAGTCATGTATTCTCCTATATACTGAATGTAATATACTGTGTGCACAGACATTAGATATTATATACAGGATACTATGTGGCTGGTGTAATATCTGATGTCTGCAGTCAGTATATCATACACCAGTCATGTATTCTATATACTGGATGTAATATACTGTGTGCACAGACATTAGATATTATATTCAGGATACTATGTGGCTGGTGTAATATCTGATGTCTGTAGTCAGTATATCATACACCAGGCACATTTTCTCCTGTACACTGGATGTAATATACTGTGTACACAGACATTAGATATTATATACAGGATACTATGTGGCTGGTGTAATATCTGATGTCTGTAGTCAGTATATCATACACCAGGCACATTTTCTCTTGTATACTGGATGTAATATACTGTGTGCACAGACATTAGATATTATATACAGGATATTATGTGGCTGGTGTAATATCTCATGTCTGCAGTCAGTATATCATACACCAGGCACATTTTCTCCTGTATGCTGGATGTAATATACAGTGTGCACAGACATTAGATATTATATACAGGATACTATGTGGCTGGAGTAATATCTGATGTCTGCAGTCAGTATATCATACACCAGTCATGTATTCTCCTATATACTGGATGTAATATACTGTGTGCACAGACATTAGATATTATATACAGGATACTATGTGGCTGGTGTAATATCTGATGTCTGCAGTCAGTATATCATACACCAGGCACATTTTCTCCTGTATACTGGATGTAATATACTGTGTGCACAGACATTAGATATTATATACAGGATACTATGTGGCTGGTGTAATATCTGATGTCTGTAGTCACAGTATATTATACACCAGGCACATTTTCTCCTGTATGCTGGATGTAATATACTGTGTGCACAGACATTAGATATTATATACAGGATACTATGTGGCTGGTGTAATATCTGATTTCTGTAGTCACAGTATATCATACACCAGTCACATTTTCTCCTGTACACTGGATGTAATATACTGTGTGCACAGATATTAGATATTATATACAGGATACTATGTGGCTGGTGTAATATCTGATGTCTGCAGTCACAGTATATCATACACCAGTCATGTATTCTCCTGTATACTGGATGTAATATACTGTGTGCACAGACATTAGATATTATATACAGGATATTATGTGGCTGGTGTAATATCTGAAGTCTGCAGTCAATATATCATACACCAGTCATGTATTCTCTTGTACACTGGATGTAATATACTGTGTGCACAGACATTAGACATTATATACAGGATACTATGTGGCTGGTGTAATATCTGATGTCTACAGTCAGTATATCATACACCAGTCATGTATTCTATATACTGGATGTAATATACTGTGTGCACAGACATTAGATATTATATACAGGATACTATGTGGCTGGTGTAATATCTGATTTCCGTAGTCACAGTATATCATACACCAGTCACATTTTCTCCTGTACACTGGATGTAATATACTGTGTGCACAGACATTAGATATTATATACAGGATACTATGTGGCTGGTGTAATATCTGATGTCTGTAGTCAGTATATTATACACCAGTCATGTATTCTCCTGTATACTGGATGTAATATACTGTGTGCACAGACATTAGATATTATATACAGGATACTATGTGGCTGGTGTAATATCTGATGTCTGTAGTCACAGTATATCATACACCAGTCATGTATTCTCCTATATACTGGATGTAATATACTGTGTGCACAGACATTAGATATTATATACAGGATACTATGTGGCTGGTGTAATATCTGATGTCTGCAGTCAGTATATCATACACCAGTCATGTATTCTATATACTGGATGTAATATACTGTGTGCAAAGACATTAGATATTATATACAGGATACTATGTGGCTGGTGTAATATCTGAGGTCTGCAGTCAGTATATCATACACCAGTCATGTATTCTCCTATATACTGGATGTAATATACTGTGTGCACAGGCATTAGATATTATATACAGGATACTATGTGGCTGGTGTAATATCTGATGTCTGTAGTCAGTATATCATACACCAGTCATGTATTCTCCTGTATACTGGATGTAATATACTGTGTGCACAGACATTAGATATTATATACAGGATACTATGTGGCTGGTGTAATATCTGATGTCTGAAGTCAGTATATCATACACCAGTCATGTATTCTATATACTGGATGTAATATACTGTGTGCACAGACATTAGATATTATATACAAGATATTATGTGGCTGGTGTAATATCTGAAGTCTGCAGTTAATATATCATACACCAGTCATGTATTCTCTTGTACACTGGATGTAATATACTGTGTGCACAGACATTAGACATTATATACAGGATACTATGTGGCTGGTGTAATATCTGATGTCTGCAGTCAGTATATCATACACCAGTCATGTATTCTATATACTGGATGTAATATACTGTGTGCACAGACATTAGATATTATATACAGGATACTATGTGGCTGGTGTAATATCTGATGTCTGTAGTCAGTATATCATACACCAGGCACATTTTCTCCTATACACTGGATGTAATATACTGTGTGCACAGACATTAGATATTATATATAGGATACCATGTGACTGGTATAATATCTGATGTCTGCAGTCAGTATATCATACACCAGGCACATTTTCTCCTATATACTGGATGTAATATACTGTGTGCACAGACATTAGACATTATATACAGGATACTATGTGGCTGGTGTAATATCTGATGTCTGCAGTCAGTATATCATACACCAGGCACATTTTCTCCTGTACACTGGATGTAATATACTGTGTGCACAGACATTAAATATTATATACAGGATACTATGTGTCTGGTGTAATATCTGATGTCTGCAGTCAGTATATCATACACCAGGCACATTTTCTCCTGTACACTGGATGTAATATACTGTGTGCACAGACATTAGATGTTATATACTGGATACTATGTGGCTGGTGTAATATCTGATGTCTGTAGTCAGTATATCATACACCAGTCATGTATTCTCCTATATACTGGATGTAATATACTGTGTGCACAGACATTAGATATTATATACAGTATACTATGTGGCTGGTGTAATATCTGATGTCTGTAGTCAGTATATCATACACCAGTCATGTATTCTCCTATATACTGGATGTAATATACTGTGTGTACAGACATTAGATATTATATACGGGATACTATGTGGCTGGTGTAATATCTGATGTCTGTAGTCAGTATATCATACACCAGTCATGTATTCTCCTATATACTGGATGTAATATACTGTGTGCACAGACATTAGATATTATATACAGGATACTATGTGGCTGGTGTAATATCTGATGTCTGCAGTCAGTATATCATACACCAGGCACATTTTCTCCTGTACACTGGATGTAATATACTGTGTGCACAGACATTAGATATTATATACAGGATACTATGTGATTGGTATAATATCTGATGTCTGCAGTCAGTATATCATACACCAGGCACATTTTCTCCTGTATACTGGATGTAATATACTGTGTGCACAGACATTAGATATTATATACAGGATACTATGTGGCTGGTGTAATATCTGATGTCTGCAGTCACAGTATATCATACACCAGTCATGTATTCTCCTGTATACTGGATGTAATATACTGTGTGCACAGACATTAGATATTATATACAGGATACTATGTGGCTGGTGTAATATCTGATGTCTGCAGTCAGTATATCATACACCAGTCATGTATTCTATATACTGGATGTAATATACTGTGTGCACAGACATTAGATATTATATACAGGATATTATGTGGCTGGTGTAATATCTGATGTCTGCAGTCAGTATATAATACACCAGTCATATATTCTATATACTGGATGTAATATACTGTGGCTGGTGTAATATCTGATGTCTGCAGTCAGTATATCATACACCAGTCATGTATTCTATATGCTGGATGTAATATACTGTGTGCACAGACATTAGATATTATATACAGGATATTATGTGGCTGGTGTAATATCTGAAGTCTGCAGTCAATATATCATACACCAGTCATGTATTCTCCTATACACTGGATGTAATATACTGTGTGCACAGACATTAGACATTATATACAGGATACTATGTGGCTGGTGTAATATCTGATGTCTGCAGTCAGTATATCATACTCCAGTCATCTATTCTATATACTGGATGTAATATACTGTGTGCACAGACATTAGATATTATATTCAGGATACTATGTGGCTGGTGTAATATCTGATGTCTGTAGTCAGTATATCATACACCAGGCACATTTTCTCCTGTACACTGGATGTAATATACTGTGTACACAGACATTAGATATTATATACAGGATACTATGTGGCTGGTGTAATATCTGATGTCTGTAGTCAGTATATCATACACCAGGCACATTTTCTCTTGTATACTGGATGTAATATACTGTGTGCACAGACATTAGATATTATATACAGGATATTATGTGGCTGGTGTAATATCTCATGTCTGCAGTCAGTATATCATACACCAGGCACATTTTCTCCTGTATGCTGGATGTAATATACAGTGTGCACAGACATTAGATATTATATACAGGATACTATGTGGCTGGAGTAATATCTGATGTCTGCAGTCAGTATATCATACACCAGGCACATTTTCTCCTGTATGCTGGATGTAATATACAGTGTGCACAGACATTAGATATTATATACAGGATACTATGTGGCTGGAGTAATATCTGATGTCTGTAGTCAGTATATCATACACCAGTCATGTATTCTCCTATATACTGGATGTAATATACTGTGTGCACAGACATTAGATATTATATACAGGATACTATGTGGCTGGTGTAATATCTGATGTCTGTAGTCACAGTATATTATACACCAGGCACATTTTCTCCTGTATGCTGGATGTAATATACTGTGTGCACAGACATAAGATATTATATACAGGATACTATGTGGCTGGTGTAATATCTGATTTCTGTAGTCACAGTATATCATACACCAGTCACATTTTCTCCTGTACACTGGATGTAATATACTGTGTGCACAGACATTAGATATTGTATACAGGATACTATGTGGCTGGTGTAATATCTGATGTCTGCAGTCACAGTATATCATACACCAGTCATGTATTCTATATACTGGATGTAATATACTGTGTGCACAGACATTAGATATTATATACAGGATATTATGTGGCTGGTGTAATATCTGAAGTCTGCAGTCAATATATCATACACCAGTCATGTATTCTATATACTGGATGTAATATACTGTGTGCACAGACATTATATATTATATACAGGATATTATGTGGCTGGTGTAATATCTCATGTCTGCAGTCAGTATATCATACACCAGGCACATTTTCTCCTGTATGCTGGATGTAATATACAGTGTGCACAGACATTAGATATTATATACAGGATACTATGTGGCTGGAGTAATATCTGATGTCTGCAGTCAGTATATCATACACCAGTCATGTATTCTCCTATATACTGGATGTAATATACTGTGTGCACAGACATTAGATATTATATACAGGATACTATGTGGCTGGTGTAATATCTGATGTCTGTAGTCACAGTATATTATACACCAGGCACATTTTCTCCTGTATGCTGGATGTAATATACTGTGTGCACAGACATAAGATATTATATACAGGATACTATGTGGCTGGAGTAATATCTGATGTCTGCAGTCAGTATATCATACACCAGTCATGTATTCTCCTATATACTGGATGTAATATACTGTGTGCACAGACATTAGATATTATATACAGGATACTATGTGGCTGGTGTAATATCTGATGTCTGTAGTCACAGTATATTATACACCAGGCACATTTTCTCCTGTATGCTGGATGTAATATACTGTGTGCACAGACATAAGATATTATATACAGGATACTATGTGGCTGGTGTAATATCTGATGTCTGCAGTCAGTATATCATACACCAGTCATGTATTCTCTTGTACACTGGATGTAATATACTGTGTGCACAGACATTAGACATTATATACAGGATACTATGTGGCTGGTGTAATATCTGATGTCTGCAGTCAGTATATCATACACCAGTCATGTATTCTATATACTGGATGTAATATACTGTGTGCACAGACATTAGATATTATATACAGGATATTATGTGGCTGGTGTAATATCTGATTTCTGTAGTCACAGTATATCATACACCAGTCACATTTTCTCCTGTACACTGGATGTAATATACTGTGTGCACAGACATTAGATATTATATACAGGATACTATGTGGCTGGTGTAATATCCGATGTCTGCAGTCACAGTGTATCATACACCAGTCATGTATTCTCCTATATACTGAGTGCACAGACATTAGATATTATATACAGGATACTATGTGGCTGGTGTAATATCTGATGTCTGTAGTCAGTATATCATACACCAGTCATGTATTCTCCTGTACACTGGATGTAATATACAGTGTGCACAGACATTAGATATTATATACAGGATATTATGTGGCTGGTGTAATATCTGATGTCTGCAGTCAGTATATCATACACCAGTCATGTATTCTTCTATATACTGGATGTAATATACTGTGTGCACAGACATTAGATATTATATACAGGATACTATGTGGCTGGTGTAATATCTGATGTCTGCAGTCACAGTGTATCATACACCAGTCATGTATTCTCCTATATACTGAGTGCACAGACATTAGATATTATATACAGGATACTATGTGGCTGGTGTAATATCTGATGTCTGTAGTCAGTATATCATACACCAGTCATGTATTCTCCTGTACACTGGATGTAATATACAGTGTGCACAGACATTAGATATTATATACAGGATATTATGTGGCTGGTGTAATATCTGATGTCTGCAGTCAGTATATCATACACCAGTCATGTATTCTTCTATATACTGGATGTAATATACTGTGTGCACAGACATTAGATATTATATACAGGATACTATGTGGCTGGTGTAATATCTGATGTCTGCAGTCAGTATATCATACACCAGTCATGTATTCTCCTGTATACTGGATGTAATATACTGTGTGCACAGACATTAGATATTATATACAGGATACTATGTGGCTGGTGTAATATCTGATGTCTGCAGTCAGTATATCATACACCAGTCACATATTCTCCTGTACACTGGATGTAATATACTGTGTGCACAGACATTAGATTTTATATACAGGATACTATGTGGCTGGTGTAATATTTGATGTCTGCAGTCAGTATATCATACACC
Organism: Phyllobates terribilis; assembly: GCF_046119375.1. Lineage (NCBI taxonomy): Eukaryota > Metazoa > Chordata > Amphibia > Anura > Dendrobatidae > Phyllobates > Phyllobates terribilis. The sequence goes on along the minus strand of NW_027362855.1, from coordinate 5,228,844 downwards.
AGTCATGTATTCTATATACTGGATGTAATATACTGTGTGCACAGACATTAGATATTATATACAGGATACTATGTGGCTGGTGTAATATCTGATGTCTGCAGTCAGTATATCATACACCAGTCATGTATTCTATATACTGGATGTAATATACTGTGTGCACAGACATTAGATATTATATACAGGATATTATGTGGCTGGTGTAATATCTGAAGTCTGCAGTCAATATATCATACACCAGTCATGTATTCTCTTGTACACTGGATGTAATATACTATGTGCACAGACATTAGATATTATATACTGGATAATATGTGGCTGGTGTAATATCTGATGTCTGCAGTCAGTATATCATACACCAGGCACATTTTCTCCTGTATGCTGGATGTAATATACTATGTGCACAGACATTAGATATTATATACTGGATAATATGTGGCTGGTGTAATATCTGATGTCAGCAGTCAGTATATCATACACCAGTCATATATTCTCCTGTATACTGGATGTAATATACTATGTGCACAGACATTAGATTCTATATACAGGATACTATGTGGCTGGTGTAATATCTGATGTCTGCAGTCAGTATATCATACACCAGTCATGTATTCTTCTATATACAGGATGTAATATACTGTGTACACAGACATTAGATATTATATACAGGATACTATGTGACTGGGGTAATATCTGATGTCTGTAGTCAGTATAACATACACCAGTCATGTATTCTATATACTGGATGTAATATACTGTGTGCACAGACATTAGATATTATATACAGGATACTATGTGGCTGGTGTAATATCTGATGTCTGCAGTCAGTATATCATACACCAGTCATGTATTCTCCTATATACTGGATATCTTATACTGTGTGCACAGACATTAGATATTATATACAGGATACTATGTGGCTGGTGTAATATCTGATGTCTGCAGTCAGTATATCATACACCAGTCATGTATTCTATATACTGGATGTAATATACTGTGTGCACAGACATTAGATATTATATACAGGATACTATGTGGCTGGTGTAATATCTGATGTCTGCAGTCAGTATATCATACACCAGTCATGTATTCTCCTATATACTGGATATCTTATACTGTGTGCACAGACATTAGATATTATATACAGGATACTATGTGGCTGGTGTAATATCTGATGTCTGCAGTCAGTATATCATACACCAGGCACATTTTCTCCTATACACTGGATGTAATATACTGTGTGCACAGACATTAGATATTATATACAGGATACTATGTGACTGGTATAATATCTGATGTCTGCAGTCAGTATATCATACACCAGGCACATATTCTCCTGTACACTGGATGTAATATACTGTGTGCACAGACATTAGATATTATATACAGGATACTATGCGGCTGGTGTAATATCTGATGTCTGTAGTCAGTATATCATACACCAGTCATATATTCTCCTATATACTGGATGTAATATACTGTGTGCACAGACATTAGATATTATATACAGGATACTATGTGACTGGTATAATATCTGATGTCTGCAGTCAGTATATCATACACCAGGCACATTTTCTCCTGTATACTGGATGTAATATACTTTGTGCACAGACATTAGATATTATATACAGGATACTATGTGGCTGGTGTAATATCTGATGTCTGCAGTCAGTATATCATACACCAGTCATATATTCTCCTATATACTGGATGTAATATACTGTGTGCACAGACATTAGATATTATATACAGGATACTATGTGACTGGTATAATATCTGATGTCTGCAGTCAGTATATCATACACCAGGCACATATTCTCCTGTACACTGGATGTAATATACTGTGTGCACAGACATTAGATATTATATACAGGATACTATGCGGCTGGTGTAATATCTGATGTCTGTAGTCACAGTATATCATACACCAGTCATGTATTCTCCTGTACACTGGATGTAATATACTGTGTGCACAGACATTAGATATTATATACTGGATAATATGTGGCTGGTGTAATATCTGATGTCTGCAGTCAGTATATCATACACCAGGCACATTTTCTCCTGTATGCTGGATGTAATATATTGTGTGAACAGACATTAGATATTATATACAGGATACTATGTGGCTGGTGTAATATCTGATGTCTGCAGTCAGTATATCATACACCAGTCATGTATTCTCCTATATACAGGATGTAATATACTGTGTACACAGACATTAGATATTATATACAGGATACTATGTGACTGGGGTAATATCTGATGTCTGTAGTCATTATATCATACACCAGTCATGTATTCTTCTATATACAGGATGTAATATACTGTGTACACAGACATTAGATATTATATACAGGATACTATGTGACTGGTGTAATATCTGATGTCTGTAGTCAGTATATCATACACCAGTCATGTATTCTATATACTGGATGTAATATACTGTGTGCACAGACATTAGATGTTACATACAGGATACTATGTGGCTGGTGTAATACCTGATGTCTGCAGTCAGTTTATCATACACCAGTCATGTATTCTCCTATATACTGGATATCTTATACTGTGTGCACAGACATTAGATATTATATACAGGATACTATGTGGCTGGTGTAATATCTGATGTCTGTAGTCACAGTATATCATACACCAGGCACATTTTCTCCTATATACTGGATGTAATATACTGTGTGCACAGACATTAGATATTATATACAGGATACTATGTGGCTGGTGTAATATCTGATGTCTGCAGTCAGTATATCATACACCAGTCATGTATTCTCCTATATACTGGATGTAATATACTGTGTGCACAGACATTAGATATTATATATAGGATACTATGTGACTGGTGTAATATCTGTTGTCTGCAGTCAGTATATCATACACCAGGCACATTTTCTCCTATATACTGGATGTAATATACTGTGTGCACAGACATTAGACATTATATACAGGATACTATGTGGCTGGTGTAATATCTGATGTCTGCAGTCAGTATATCATACACCAGGCACATTTTCTCCTGTACACTGGATGTAATATACTGTGTGCACAGACATTAAATATTATATACAGGATACTATGTGTCTGGTGTAATATCTGATGTCTGCAGTCAGTATATCATACACCAGGCACATTTTCTCCTGTACACTGGATGTAATATACTGTGTGCACAGACATTAGATGTTATATACTGGATACTATGTGGCTGGTGTAATATCTGATGTCTGTAGTCAGTATATCATACACCAGTCATGTATTCTCCTATATACTGGATGTAATATACTGTGTGCACAGACATTAGATATTATATACAGTATACTATGTGGCTGGTGTAATATCTGATGTCTGTAGTCAGTATATCATACACCAGTCATGTATTCTCCTATATACTGGATGTAATATACTGTGTGTACAGACATTAGATATTATATACGGGATACTATGTGGCTGGTGTAATATCTGATGTCTGTAGTCAGTATATCATACACCAGGTACATTTTCTCCTGTATACTGGATGTAATATACTGTGTGTACAGACATTAGATATTATATACAGGATACTATGTGGCTGGTGTAATATCTGTTGTCTGCAGTCAGTATATCATACACCAGGCACATTTTCTCCTGTACACTGGATGTAATATACTGTGTGCACAGACATTAGATATTATATACGAGATACTATGTGGCTGGTGTAATATCTGATGTCTGTAGTCAGTATATCATACACCATGCACATTTTCTCCTGTATACTGGATGTAATATACTGTGTGCACAGACATTAGATATTATATAAAGGATACTATGTGGCTGGTGTAATATCTGATGTCTGTAGTCAGTATATCATACACCAGGCACATTTTCTCCTGTATGCTGGATGAAATATACTGTGTGCACAGACATTAGATATTAAACACAGGATACTATGTGGCTGGTGTAATATCTGATGTCTGTAGTCACAGTATATCATACACCAGTCATGTATTCTCCTGTACACTGGATGTAATATACTGTGTGCACAGACATTAGATATTATATACAGAATACTATGTGGCTGGTGTAATATCTGATGTCTGCAGTCAGTATATCATACACCAGTCATCTATTCTCCTATATACAGGATGTAATATACTGTGGACACAGACATTAGATATTATATACAGGATACTATGTGACTGGGGTATTATCTGATGTCTGTAGTCAGTATATCATACACCAGTCATCTATTCTCCTATATACTGGATGTAATATACTGTGTGCACAGACATTAGATATTATATACAGGATACTATGTGGCTGGTGTAATATTTGATGTCTGCAGTCAGTATATCATACACCAGTCATGTATTCTATATACTGGATGTAATATACTGTGTGCACAGACATTAGATATTATATACAGGATACTATGTGGCTGGTGTAATATCTGATGTCTGTAGTCAGTATATCATACACCAGTCATGTATTCTCCTATATACTGGATATAATATACTGTGTGCACAGACATTAGATATTATATACAGGATACTATGTGGCTGGTGTAGTATCTGATGTCTGTAGTCACAGTATATCATACACCAGGCACATTTTCTCCTGTATACTGGATGTAATATACTGTGTGCACAGACATTAGATATTATATACAGGATACTATGTGACTGGTATAATATCTGATGTCTGCAGTCAGTATATCATACACCAGTCATGTATTCTCCTATATACTGGATGTAATATACTTTGTGCACAGACATTAGATATTATATACAGGACACTATGTGACTGGTGTAATATCTGATGTCTGTAGTCAGTATATCATACACCAGTCATGTATTCTCCTATATACTGGGTGTAATATACTGTGTGCACAGACATTAGATATTATATACAGGATACTATGTGGCTGGTGTTATATCTGATGTCTGCAGTCAGTATATCATACACCAGTCATGTATTCTCCTATATATTGGAAGTAATATACTGTGTGCACAGACATTAGATATTATATACAGGATACTATGTGGCTGGTGTTATATCTGATGTCTGCAGTCAGTATATCATACACTAGTCATGTATTCTCCTATATATTGGAAGTAATATACTGTGTGCACAGACATTAGATATTATATACAGGATACTATGTGGCTGGTGTAATATCTGATGTCTGCAGTCAGTATATCATACACCAGGCACATTTTCTCCTGTACACTGGATGTAATATACTGTGTGCACAGACATTAGATATTATATACAGGATACTATGTGACTGGTATAATATCTGATGTCTGCAGTCAGTATATCATACACCAGGCACATTTTCTCCTGTATACTGGATGTAATATACTGTGTGCACAGACATTAGATATTATATACAGGATACTATGTGGCTGGTGTAATATCTGATGTCTGCAGTCACAGTATATCATACACCAGTCATGTATTCTCCTGTACACTGGATGTAATATACTGTGTGCACAGACATTAGATATTATATACAGGATACTATGAGGCTGGTGTAATATCTGATGTCTGTAGTCACAGTATATCATACACCAGGCACATTTTATTCTGTATACTGGATGTAATATACTGTGTGCACAGACATTAGATATTATATACAGGATACTATGTGGCTGGTGTAATATCTGATGTCTGCAGTCAGTATATCATACACCAGTCATGTATTCTATATACTGGATGTAATATACTGTGTGCACAGACATTAGATATTATATACAGGATATTATGTGGCTGGTGTAATATCTGATGTCTGCAGTCAGTATATAATACACCAGTCATATATTCTATATACTGGATGTAATATACTGTGTGCACAGACATTAGATATTATATATAGGATACTATGTGACTGGTGTAATATCTGATGTCTGCAGTCAGTATTTCATACACCAGTCATGTATTCTCCTATATACTGGATGTAATATACTGTGTGCACAGACATTAGATATTATATACAGGATATTATGTGGCTGGTGTAATATCTGAAGTCTGCAGTCAATATATCATACACCAGTCATGTATTCTCCTATATACTGGATGTAATATACTGTGTGCACCGACATTAGATATTATATACAGGACACTATGTGGCTGGTGTAATATCTGATGTCTGCAGTCAGTATATCATACACCAGTCATGTATTCTCCTATATACTGGATGTAATATACTGTGAGCACAGACATTAGATATTATATACAGGATATTATGTGGCTGGTGTAATATCTGAAGTCTGCAGTCAATATATCATACACCAGTCATTTATTCTCCTATATACTGGATGTAATATACTGTGTGCACAGACATTAGACATTATATACAGGATACTATGTGGCTGGTGTAATATCTGATGTCTGCAGTCAGTATATCATAAACCAGTCATGTATTCTATATACTGGATGTAATATTCTGTGTGCACAGACATTAGATATTATATACAGGATACTATGTGGCTGGTGTAATATCTGATGTCTGCAGTCAGTATATCATACACCAGTCATGTATTCTCCTGTACACTGGATGTAATATACTGTGTGCACAGACATTAGACATTATATACAGGATACTATGTGGCTGGTGTAATATCTGAAGTCTGCAGTCAATATATCATACACCAGTCATGTATTCTCCTATACACTGGATGTAATATACTGTGTGCACAGACATTAGACATTATATACAGGATACTATGTGGCTGGTGTAATATCTGATGTCTGCAGTCAGTATATCATACTCCAGTCATGTATTCTATATACTGGATGTAATATACTGTGTGCACAGACATTAGATATTATATACAGGATACTATGTGACTGGTGTAATATCTGATGTCTGTAGTCAGTATATCATACACCAGGCACATTTTCTCCTGTACACTGGATGTAATATACTGTGTACACAGACATTAGATATTATATACAGGATACTATGTGGCTGGTGTAATATCTGATGTCTGCAGTCAGTATATCATACACCAGTCATGTATTCTCCTATATACTGGATGTAATATACTGTGTGCACAGACATTAGATATTATATACAGGATACTATGTGGCTGGTGTAATATCTGATGTCTGCAGTCAGTATATCATACACCAGGCACATTTTCTCCTGTATACTGGATGTAATATACTGTGTGCACAGACATTAGATATTATATACAGGATACTATGTGACTGGTATAATATCTGATGTCTGCAGTCAGTATATCATACACCAGTCATGTATTCTCCTATATACTGGATGTAATATACTTTGTGCACAGACATTAGATATTATATACAGGACACTATGTGACTGGTGTAATATCTCATGTCTGCAGTCAGTATATCATACACCGGGCACATTTTCTCCTGTATGCTGGATGTAATATACAGTGTGCACAGACATTAGATATTATATACAGGATACTATGTGGCTGGAGTAATATCTGATGTCTGCAGTCAGTATATCATACACCAGTCATGTATTCTCCTATATACTGGATGTAATATACTGTGTGCACAGACATTAGATATTATATACAGGATACTATGTGGCTGGTGTAATATCTCATGTCTGCAGTCAGTATATCATACACCAGGCACATTTTCTCCTATACACTGGATGTAATATACTGTGTGCACAGACATTAGATATTATATACAGGATACTATGTGGCTGGTGTAATATCTGATGTCTGCAGTCAGTATATCATACACCAGTCATGTATTCTCCTGTACACTGGATGTAATATACTGTGTGCACAGACATTAGATATTATATACAGGATACTATGTGGCTGGTGTAATATCTCATGTCTGCAGTCAGTATATCATACACCAGGCACATTTTCTCCTGTATACTGGATGTAATATACTGTGTGCACAGACATTAGATATTATATACAGGATACTATGTGACTGGTATAATATCTGATGTCTGCAGTCAGTATATCATACACCAGTCATGTATTCTCCTATATACTGGATGTAATATACTTTGTGCACAGACATTAGATATTATATACAGGACACTATGTGACTGGTGTAATATCTCATGTCTGCAGTCAGTATATCATACACCAGTCATGTATTCTCCTATATACTGGATGTAATATACTGTGTACACAGACATTAGATATTATATACAGGATACTATGTGGCTGGAGTAATATCTGATGTCTGTAGTCAGTATATCATACACCAGGTACATTTTCTCCTGTATGCTGGATGTAATATACAGTGTGCACAGACATTAGATATTATATACAGGATACTATGTGGCTGGAGTAATATCTGATGTCTGCAGTCAGTATATCATACACCAGTCATGTATTCTCCTATACACTGGATGTAATATACTGTGTGCACAGACATTAGATATTACATACAGGATACTATGTGGCTGGTGTAATATCCGATGTCTGTAGTCAGTATATCATACACCAGGCACATTTTCTCCTGTATGCTGGATGTAATATACTGTGTGCACAGACATTAGATATTATATACAGGATACTATGTGGCTGGTGTAATATCTGATGTCTGCAGTCACAGTATATCATACACCAGTCATGTATTCTCCTGTATACTGGATGTAATACACTGTGTGCACAGACATTAGATATTGTATACAGGATACTATGTGGCTGGTGTAATATCTGATGTCTGCAGTCAGTATATCATACACCAGTCATGTATTCTCCTATATACTGGATGTAATATACTGTGTGCACAGACATTAGATATTATATACAGGATACTATGTGGCTGGTGTAATATCTGATGTCTGCAGTCAGTATATCATACACCAGTCATGTATTCTCCTATATACTGGATGTAATATACTGTGTGCACAGACATTAGATATTATATACAGGATACTATGTGGCTGGTGTAATATCTCATGTCTGCAGTCAGTATATCATACACCAGGCACATTTTCTCCTGTATACTGGATGTAATATACTGTGTGCACAGACATTAGATATTATATACAGGATACTATGTGACTGGTATAATATCTGATGTCTGCAGTCAGTATATCATACACCAGTCATGTATTCTCCTATATACTGGATGTAATATACTTTGTGCACAGACATTAGATATTATATACAGGACACTATGTGACTGGTGTAATATCTCATGTCTGCAGTCAGTATATCATACACCGGGCACATTTTCTCCTGTATGCTGGATGTAATATACAGTGTGCACAGACATTAGATATTATATACAGGATACTATGTGGCTGGAGTAATATCTGATGTCTGCAGTCAGTATATCATACACCAGTCATGTATTCTCCTATACACTGGATGTAATATACTGTGTGCACAGACATTAGATATTACATACAGGATACTATGTGGCTGGTGTAATATCCGATGTCTGTAGTCAGTATATCATACACCAGGCACATTTTCTCCTGTATGCTGGATGTAATATACTGTGTGCACAGACATTAGATATTATATACAGGATACTATGTGGCTGGTGTAATATCTGATGTCTGCAGTCACAGTATATCATACACCAGTCATGTATTCTCCTGTATACTGGATGTAATACACTGTGTGCACAGACATTAGATATTGTATACAGGATACTATGTGGCTGGTGTAATATCTGATGTCTGCAGTCACAGTATATCATACACCAGTCATGTATTCTCCTGTATACTGGATGTAATATATTGTGTGCACAGACATTAGATATTATATACAGGATATTATGTGGCTGGTGTAATATCTGAAGTCTGCAGTCAATATATCATACACCAGTCATGTATTCTATATACTGGATGTAATATACTGTGTGCACAGACATTAGATATTATATACAGGATATTATGTGGCTGGTGTAATATCTGAAGTCTGCAGTCAATATATCATACACCAGTCATGTATTCTATATACTGGATGTAATATACTGTGTGCACAGACATTAGATATTATATACAGGATACTATGTGGCTGGTGTAATATCTGATGTCTGCAGTCAGTATATCATACACCAGTCATGTATTCTATATACTGGATGTAATATACTGTGTGCACAGACATTAGATATTATATACAGAATAATATGTGGCTGGTGTAATATCTGATTTCTGTAGTCACAGTATATCATACACCAGTCACATTTTCTCCTGTACACTGGATGTAATATACTGTGTGCACAGACATTAGATATTATATACAGGATACTATGTGGCTGGTGTAATATCTGATGTCTGCAGTCACAGTATATCATACACCAGTCATGTATTCTCCTGTATACTGGATGTAATATACTGTGTGCACAGACATTAGATATTATATACAGGATACTATGTGGCTGGTGTAATATCTGATGTCTGCAGTCAGTATATCATACACCAGTCACATATTCTCCTGTACACTGGATGTAATATACTGTGTGCACAGACATTAGATATTATATACAGGATACTATGTGGCTGGTGTAATATCTGATGTCTGCAGTCAGTATATCATACACCAGTCATGTATTCTATATACTGGATGTAATATACTGTGTGCACAGACATTAGATATTATATACAGGATATTATGTAGCTGGTGTAATATCTGAAGTCTGCAGTCAATATATCATACACCAGTCATGTATTCTCCTATATACTGGATGTAATATACTGTGTGCACAGACATTAGATATTATATACAGGATACTATGTGACTGGTGTAATATCTGATGTCTGTAGTCAGTATATCTTACACCAGTCATGTATTCTCTTGTACACTGGATGTAATATACTGTGTGCACAGACATTAGAGATTATATACAGGATACTATGTGGCTGGTGTAATATCTGATGTCTGCAGTCAGTATATCATACACCAGTCATGTATTCTATATACTGGATGTAATATACTGTGTGCACAGACATTAGATATTATATACAGGATACTATGTGGCTGGTGTAATATCTGATGTCTGCAGTCACAGTATATCATACACCAGTCATATATTCTCCTGTACACTGGATGTAATATACTGTGTGCACAGACATTAGATATTATATACAGGATACTATGTGGCTGGTGTAATATCTGATGTCTGTAGTCACAGTATATCATACACCAGTCACATATTCTCCTGTACACTGGATGTAATATACTGTGTGCACAGACATTAGATATTATATACAGGATACTATGTGGCTCGTGTAATATCTGATGTCTGTAGTCAGTATATCATACACCAGGCACATTTTCTCCTATATACTGGATGTAATATACTGTGTGCACAGACATTAGACATTATATACAGGATACTATGTGGCTGGTGTAATATCTGATGTCTGTAGTCAGTATATCATACACCAGTCATGTATTCTCCTATATACTGGATGTAATATACTGTGTGCACAGACATTAGATATTATATACAGGATACTATGTGGCTGGTGTAATATCTGATGGCTGTAGTCAGTATATCATACACCAGTCATGTATTCTCCTGTATACTGGATGTAATATACTGTGTGTACAGACATTAGATATTATATACGGGATACTATGTGGCTGGTGTAATATCTGATGTCTGTAGTCAGTATATCATACACCAGGTACATTTTCTCCTGTATACTGGATGTAATATACTGTGTGCACAGACATTAGATATTATATACAGGATACTATGTGGCTGGTGTAATATCTGATGGCTGTAGTCAGTATATCATACACGAGTCATGTATTCTCCTGTACACTGGATGTAATATACTGTGCGCACAGACATTAGATATTATATACAGGATACTATGTGGCTGGTGTAATATCTGATGTCTATAGTCAGTATATCATACACCAGGCACATTTTGTCCTGTACACTGGATGTAATATACTGTGTGCACAGACATTAGATATTATATTCAGGATACTATGTGGCTGTTGTAATATCTGATGTCTGTAGTCAGTATATCATACACCAGTCATGTATTCTCCTATATATTGGATGTAATATACTGTGTGCACAGACATTAGATATTATATACAGGATACTATGTGGCTGGTGTAATATCTGATGTCTGCAGTCAGTATATCATACACCATGCACATTTTCTCCTGTATACTGGATGTAATATACTGTGTGCACAGACATTAGATATTATATACAGGATACTATGTGGCTGGTGTAATATCTGATGTCTGCAGTCAGTATATCATACACCAGGCACATTTTCTCCTGTACACTGGATGTAATATTCTGTGTGCACAGACATTGGATATTATATACAGGATACGATGTGACTGGTGTAATATCTGATGTCTGTAGTCAGTATATCATACACCAGTCATGTATTCTCCTATATACTGGATGTAATATACTGTGTGCACAGACATTAGATATTATATACAGGATACTATGTGACTGGTATAATATCTGATGTCTGCAGTCAGTATATCATACACCATGCACATTTTCTCCTGTACACTGGATGTAATATACTGTGTGTACAGACATTAGATATTATATACAGGATACTATGTGGCTGGTGTAATATCTGATGTCTGCAGTCAGTATATCATACACCAGTCATATATTCTCCTATATACTGGATGTAATATACTGTGTGCACAGACATTAGATATTATATGCAGGATACTATGTGGCTGGTGTAATATCTGATGTCTGCAGTCAGTATATCATACACCAGGCACATTTTCTCCTGTATACTGGATGTAATATACTGTGTGCACAGACATTAGATATTATATACAGGATACTATGTGGCTGGTGTAATATCTGATGTCTGTAGTCAGTATATCATACACCAGGCACATTTTCTCCTGTATGCTGGATGTAATATACTGTGTGCACAGACATTAGATATTAAACACAGGATACTATGTGGCTGGTGTAATATCTGATGTCTGTAGTCACAGTATATCATACACCAGGCACATTTTCTCCTGTATACTGGATGTAATATACTGTGTGCACACACATTAGATATTATATACAGGATACTATGTGGCTGGTGTAATATCTGATGTCTGTAGTCACAGTATATCATACACCAGTCATGTATTCTCCTGTACAATGGATGTAATATACTGTGTGCACAGACATTAGATATTATATACTGGATAATATGTGGCTGGTGTAATATCTGAGGTCTGCAGTCAGTATATCATACACCAGGCACATTTTCTCCTGTATGCTGGATGTAATATATTGTGTGCACAGACATTAGATATTATATACAGGATACTATGTGGCTGGTGTAATATCCGATGTCTGCAGTCAGTATATCATACACCAGTCATGTATTCTCCTATATACAGGATGTAATATACTGTGTACACAGACATTAGATATTATATACTGGATAATATGTGGCTGGTGTAATATCTGATGTCTGCAGTCAGTATATCATACACCAGGCACATTTTCTCCTGTATGCTGGATGTAATATATTGTGTGCACAGACATTAGATATTATATACAGGATACTATGTGACTGGGGTAATATCTGATGTCTGTAGTCATTATATCATACACCAGTCATGTATTCTTCTATATACAGGATGTAATATACTGTGTACACAGACATTAGATATTATATACAGGATACTATGTGACTGGTGTAATATCTGATGTCTGTAGTCAGTATATCATACACCAGTCATGTATTCTATATACTGGATGTAATATACTGTGTGCACAGACATTAGATATTATATACAGGATACTATGTGGCTGGTGTAATATCTGATGTCTGCAGTCAGTTTATCATACACCAGTCATGTATTCTCCTATATACTGGATATCTTATACTGTGTGTACAGACATTAGATATTATATACAGGATACTATGTGGCTGGTGTAATATCTGATGTCTGTAGTCACAGTATATCATACACCAGGCACATTTTCTCCTATATACTGGATGTAATATACTGTGTGCACAGACATTAGATATTATATACAGGATACTATGTGGCTGGTGTAATATCTGATGTCTGCAGTCAGTATATCATACACCAGTCATGTATTCTCCTATATACTGGATGTAATATACTGTGTGCACAGACATTAGATATTATATACAGGATACTATGTGACTGGTGTAATATCTGTTGTCTGTAGTCAGTATATCATACACCAGGCACATTTTCTCCTATATACTGGATGTAATATACTGTGTGCACAGACATTAGACATTATATACAGGATACTATGTGGCTGGTGTAATTTCTGATGTCTGCAGTCAGTATATCATACACCAGGCACATTTTCTCCTGTACACTGGATGTAATATACTGTGTGCACAGACATTAAATATTATATACAGGATACTATGTGGCTGGTGTAATATCTGATGTCTGTAGTCAGTATATCATACACCAGTCATGTATTCTCCTATATACTGGATGTAATATACTGTGTGCACAGACATTAGATATTATATACAGTATACTATGTGGCTGGTGTAATATCTGATGTCTGTAGTCAGTATATCATACACCAGTCATGTATTCTCCTATATACTGGATGTAATATACTGTGTGTACAGACATTAGATATTATATACGGGATACTATGTGGCTGGTGTAATATCTGATGTCTGTAGTCAGTATATCATACACCAGGTACATTTTCTCCTGTATACTGGATGTAATATACTGTGTGCACAGACATTAGATATTATATACAGGATACTATGTGACTGGTATAATATCTGATGTCTGTAGTCACAGTATATCATACACCAGTCATGTATTCTCCTGTACACTGGATGTAATATACTGTGCGCACAGACATTAGATATTATATACAGGATACTATGTGGCTGGTGTAATATCTGATGTCTGTAGTCAGTATATCATACACCAGTCATGTATTCTCCTGTACACTGGATGTAATATACTGTGTGCACAGACATTAGATATTATATACTGGATAATATGTGGCTGGTGTAATATCTGATGTCTGCAGTCAGTATATCATACACCAGGCACATTTTCTCCTGTATGCTGGATGTAATATATTGTGTGCACAGACATTAGATA
Source organism: Phyllobates terribilis (assembly GCF_046119375.1). Taxonomy (NCBI): domain Eukaryota; kingdom Metazoa; phylum Chordata; class Amphibia; order Anura; family Dendrobatidae; genus Phyllobates; species Phyllobates terribilis. The sequence goes on along the minus strand of NW_027362855.1, from coordinate 5,213,797 downwards.
TTATATACAGGATACTATGTGGCTGGTGTAATATCTGATGTCTGCAGTCAGTATATCATACACCAGTCATGTATTCTCCTATATACAGGATGTAATATACTGTGTACACAGACATTAGATATTATATACAGGATACTATGTGACTGGGGTAATATCTGATGTCTGTAGTCATTATATCATACACCAGTCATGTATTCTTCTATATACAGGATGTAATATACTGTGTACACAGACATTAGATATTATATACAGGATACTATGTGACTGGTGTAATATCTGATGTCTGTAGTCAGTATATCATACACCAGTCATGTATTCTATATACTGGATGTAATATACTGTGTGCACAGACATTAGATGTTACATACAGGATACTATGTGGCTGGTGTAATACCTGATGTCTGCAGTCAGTTTATCATACACCAGTCATGTATTCTCCTATATACTGGATATCTTATACTGTGTGCACAGACATTAGATATTATATACAGGATACTATGTGGCTGGTGTAATATCTGATGTCTGCAGTCACAGTATATCATACACCAGGCACATTTTCTCCGGTACTCTGGATGTAATATACTGTGTGCACAGACATTAGACATTATATACAGGATACTATGTGGCTGGTGTAATATCTGATGTCTGCAGTCAGTATATCATACACCAGTCATGTATTCTATATACTGGATGTAATATACTGTGTGCACAGACATTAGATATTATATACAGGATATTATGTGGCTGGTGTAATATGTGAAGTCTGCAGTCAATATATCATACACCAGTCATGTATTCTCTTGTACACTGGATGTAATATACTGTGTGCACAGACATTAGATATTATATACTGGATAATATGTGGCTGGTGTAATATCTGATGTCTGCAGTCAGTATATCATACACCAGTCATGTATTCTTCTATATACAGGATGTAATATACTGTGTACACAGACATTAGATATTATATACAGGATACTATGTGACTGGGGTAATATCTGATGTCTGTAGTCAGTATATCATACACCAGTCATGTATTCTATATACTGGATGTAATATACTGTGTGCACAGACATTAGATATTATATACAGGATACTATGTGGCTGGTGTAATATCTGATGTCTGCAGTCAGTATATCATACACCAGTCATGTATTCTCCTATATACTGGATATCTTATACTGTGTGCACAGACATTAGATATTATATACAGGATACTATGTGGCTGGTGTAATATCTGATGCCTACAGTCAGTATATCATACACCAGGCACATTTTCTCCTGTACACTGGATGTAATATACTGTGTGCACAGACATTAGATATTATATACAGGATACTATGTGACTGGTATAATATCTGATGTCTGTAGTCAGTATATCATACACCAGGCACATTTTCTCCTGTACACTGGATGTAATATACTGTGTGCACAGACATTAGATTTTATATACAGGATACTATGTGGCTGGTGTAATATCTGATGTCTGTAGTCAGTATATCATACACCAGTCATATATTCTCCTATATACTGGATGTAATATACTGTGTGCACAGACATTAGATATTACATACAGGATACTATGCGGCTGGTGTAATATCTGATGTCTGTAGTCAGTATATCATGCACCAGTCATATATTCTCCTATATACTGGATGTAATATACTGTGTGCACAGACATTAGATATTATATACAGGATACTATGTGACTGGTATAATATCTGATGTCTGCAGTCAGTATATCATACACCAGGCACATTTTCTCCTGTATACTGGATGTAATATACTTTGTGCACAGACATTAGATATTATATACAGGATACTATGTGGCTGGTGTAATATCTGATGTCTGCAGTCAGTATATCATACACCAGTCATATATTCTCCTATATACTGGATGTAATATACTGTGTGCACAGACATTAGATATTATATACAGGATACTATGTGACTGGTATAATATCTGATGTCTGCAGTCAGTATATCATACACCAGTCATATATTATCCTATATACTGGATGTAATATACTGTGTGCACAGACATTAGATATTATATACAGGATACTATGTGGCTGGTGTAATATCTGATGTCTGCAGTCACAGTATATCATACACCAGTCATGTATTCTCCTGTATACTGGATGTAATATACTGTGTGCACAGACATTAGATATTATATACAGGATACTATGTGGCTGGTGTAATATCTGATGTCTGCAGTCAGTATATCATACACCAGTCACATATTCTCCTGTACACTGGATGTAATATACTGTGTGCACAGACATTAGATATTATATACAGGATACTATGTGGCTGGTGTAATATCTGATGTCTGTAGTCAGTATATCATACACCAGTCATATATTCTCCTATATACTGGATGTAATATACTGTGTGCACAGACATTAGATATTATATACAGGATACTATGTGGCTGGTGTAATATCTGATGTCTGCAGTCACAGTATATCATACACCAGTCATGTATTCTCCTGTATACTGGATGTAATATACTGTGTGCACAGACATTAGATATTATATACAGGATACTATGTGGCTGGTGTAATATCTGATGTCTGCAGTCAGTATATCATACACCAGTCACATATTCTCCTGTATACTGGATGTAATATACTGTATGCACAGACATTAGTTATTATATACAGGATACTATGTGGCTGGTGTAATATCTGATGTCTGCAGTCAGTATATCATACACCAGTCATGTATTCTATATACTGGATGTAATATACTGTGTGCACAGACATTAGATATTATATACAGGATATTATGTGGCTGGTGTAATATCTGAAGTCTGCAGTCAATATATCATACACCAGTCATGTATTCTCCTGTACACTGGATGTAATATTCTGTGTGCACAGACATTATATATTATATACAGGATACTATGTGACTGGTGTAATATCTGATGTCTGTAGTCAGTATATCATACACCAGGTACATTTTCTCCTGTACACTGGATGTAATATACTGTGTGCACAGACATTAGATATTATATACAGGATACTATGTGACTGGTGTAATATCTGATCTTTGCAGTCACAGTATATCATACACCAGTCATGTATTCTCCTGTACACTGGATGTAATATTCTGTGTGCACAGACATTAGATATTATATACAGGATACTATGTGACTGGTGTAATATCTGATGTCTGTAGTCAGTATATCATACACCAGTCATGTATTCTCCTATATACTGGATGTAATATACTGTGTGCACAGACATTAGATATTATATACAGGATACTATGTGGCTGGTGTAATATCGGATGTCTGCAGTCAGTATATCATACACCAGGCACATTTTCTCCTATATACTGGATGTAATATACTGTATGCACAGACATTAGATATTATATACAGGATACTATGTGGCTGGTGTAATATCTGATGTCTGTAGTCACAGTATATCATACACCAGGCACATTTTCTCCTGTATACTGGATGTAATATACTGTGTGCACAGACATTAGATATTATATTCAGGATACTATGTGGCTGGTGTAATATCTGATGTCTGTAGTCACAGTATATCATATACCAGGCACATTTTCTCCTGTATGCTGGATGTAATATACTGTGTGCACAGACATTAGATATTATATACAGGATACTATGTGGCTGGTGTAATATCTGATGTCTGCAGTCAAAGTATATCATACACCAGTCATGTATTCTCCTGTACACTGGATGTAATATACTGTGTGCACAGACATTAGATATTATATACAGGATACTATGTGGCTGGTGTAATATCTGATGCCTACAGTCAGTATATCATACACCAGGCACATTTTCTCCTGTACACTGGATGTAATATACTGTGTGCACAGACATTAGATATTATATACAGGATACTATGTGACTGGTATAATATCTGATGTCTGTAGTCAGTATATCATACACCAGGCACATTTTCTCCTGTACACTGGATGTAATATACTGTGTGCACAGACATTAGATTTTATATACAGGATACTATGTGGCTGGTGTAATATCTGATGTCTGTAGTCAGTATATCATACACCAGTCATATATTCTCCTATATACTGGATGTAATATACTGTGTGCACAGACATTAGATATTACATACAGGATACTATGCGGCTGGTGTAATATCTGATGTCTGTAGTCAGTATATCATGCACCAGTCATATATTCTCCTATATACTGGATGTAATATACTGTGTGCACAGACATTAGATATTATATACAGGATACTATGTGACTGGTATAATATCTGATGTCTGCAGTCAGTATATCATACACCAGGCACATTTTCTCCTGTATACTGGATGTAATATACTTTGTGCACAGACATTAGATATTATATACAGGATACTATGTGGCTGGTGTAATATCTGATGTCTGCAGTCAGTATATCATACACCAGTCATATATTCTCCTATATACTGGATGTAATATACTGTGTGCACAGACATTAGATATTATATACAGGATACTATGTGACTGGTATAATATCTGATGTCTGCAGTCAGTATATCATACACCAGTCATATATTATCCTATATACTGGATGTAATATACTGTGTGCACAGACATTAGATATTATATACAGGATACTATGTGGCTGGTGTAATATCTGATGTCTGCAGTCACAGTATATCATACACCAGTCATGTATTCTCCTGTATACTGGATGTAATATACTGTGTGCACAGACATTAGATATTATATACAGGATACTATGTGGCTGGTGTAATATCTGATGTCTGCAGTCAGTATATCATACACCAGTCACATATTCTCCTGTACACTGGATGTAATATACTGTGTGCACAGACATTAGATATTATATACAGGATACTATGTGGCTGGTGTAATATCTGATGTCTGTAGTCAGTATATCATACACCAGTCATATATTCTCCTATATACTGGATGTAATATACTGTGTGCACAGACATTAGATATTATATACAGGATACTATGTGGCTGGTGTAATATCTGATGTCTGCAGTCACAGTATATCATACACCAGTCATGTATTCTCCTGTATACTGGATGTAATATACTGTGTGCACAGACATTAGATATTATATACAGGATACTATGTGGCTGGTGTAATATCTGATGTCTGCAGTCAGTATATCATACACCAGTCACATATTCTCCTGTATACTGGATGTAATATACTGTATGCACAGACATTAGTTATTATATACAGGATACTATGTGGCTGGTGTAATATCTGATGTCTGCAGTCAGTATATCATACACCAGTCATGTATTCTATATACTGGATGTAATATACTGTGTGCACAGACATTAGATATTATATACAGGATATTATGTGGCTGGTGTAATATCTGAAGTCTGCAGTCAATATATCATACACCAGTCATGTATTCTCCTGTACACTGGATGTAATATTCTGTGTGCACAGACATTATATATTATATACAGGATACTATGTGACTGGTGTAATATCTGATGTCTGTAGTCAGTATATCATACACCAGGTACATTTTCTCCTGTACACTGGATGTAATATACTGTGTGCACAGACATTAGATATTATATACAGGATACTATGTGACTGGTGTAATATCTGATCTTTGCAGTCACAGTATATCATACACCAGTCATGTATTCTCCTGTACACTGGATGTAATATTCTGTGTGCACAGACATTAGATATTATATACAGGATACTATGTGACTGGTGTAATATCTGATGTCTGTAGTCAGTATATCATACACCAGTCATGTATTCTCCTATATACTGGATGTAATATACTGTGTGCACAGACATTAGATATTATATACAGGATACTATGTGGCTGGTGTAATATCGGATGTCTGCAGTCAGTATATCATACACCAGGCACATTTTCTCCTATATACTGGATGTAATATACTGTATGCACAGACATTAGATATTATATACAGGATACTATGTGGCTGGTGTAATATCTGATGTCTGTAGTCACAGTATATCATACACCAGGCACATTTTCTCCTGTATACTGGATGTAATATACTGTGTGCACAGACATTAGATATTATATTCAGGATACTATGTGGCTGGTGTAATATCTGATGTCTGTAGTCACAGTATATCATATACCAGGCACATTTTCTCCTGTATGCTGGATGTAATATACTGTGTGCACAGACATTAGATATTATATACAGGATACTATGTGGCTGGTGTAATATCTGATGTCTGCAGTCAAAGTATATCATACACCAGTCATGTATTCTCCTGTACACTGGATGTAATATACTGTGTGCACAGACATTAGATATTATATACAGGATACTATGTGGCTGGTGTAATATCTGATGTCTGTAGTCACAGTATATCATACACCAGGCACATTTTCTCCTGTATACTGGATGTAATATACTGTGTGCACAGACATTAGATATTATATTCAGGATACTATGTGGCTGGTGTAATATCTGATGTCTGTAGTCACAGTATATCATATACCAGGCACATTTTCTCCTGTATGCTGGATGTAATATACTGTGTGCACAGACATTAGATATTATATACAGGATACTATGTGGCTGGTGTAATATCTGATGTCTGCAGTCACAGTATATCATACACCAGTCATGTATTCTCCTATATACTGGATGTAATATACTGTGTGCACAGACATTAGATATTAAACACAGGATACTATGTGGCTGGTGCAATATCTGATGTCTGTAGTCACAGTATATCATACACCAGTCATGTATTCTCCTGTACACTGGATGTAATATACTGTGTGCACAGACATTAGATATTATATACTGGATAATATGTGGCTGGTGTAATATCTGATGTCTGCAGTCAGTATATCATACACCAGTCATGTATTCTGCTATATACAGGATGTAATATACTGTGTACACAGACATTAGATATTATATACAGGATACTATGTGACTGGGGTAATATCTGATGTCTGTAGTCAGTATATCATACACCAGTCATGTATTCTATATACTGGATGTAATATACTGTGTGCACACACATTAGATATTATATACAGGATACTATGTGGCTGGTGTAATATCTGATGTCTGCAGTCAGTATATCATACACCAGTCATGTATTCTCCTATATACTGGATGTAATATACTGTGTGTACAGACATTAGATATTATATACAGGATACTATGTGACTGGTATAATATCTGATGTCTGTAGTCAGTATATCATACACCAGGCACATTTTCTCCTGTATACTGGATGTAATATACTGTGTGCACAGACATTAGATATTATATACAGGATACTATGTGGCTGGTGTAATGTCTGATGTCTGTAGTCACAGTATATCATACACCTGTCATATATTCTCCTGTACACTGGATGTAATATACTGTGTGCACAGACATTAGATATTATATACAGGATTCTATGTGGCTGGTGTAATATCTGATGTCTGCAGTCAGTATATCATACACCAGTCATGTATTCTCCTGTACACTGGATATAATGTACTATGTGCACAGACATTAGATATTATATACAGGATACTATGTGGCTGGTGTAATATCTGATGTCTGCAGTCAGTATATCATACACCAGTCATGTATTCTCCTGTATACTGGATGTAATATACTGTGTACACAGACATTAGATATTATATACAGGATACTCTGTGGCTGGTGTAATATCTGATGTCTGCAGTCAGTATATCATACACCAGTCATGTATTCTCCTGTACACTGGATGTAATATACTGTGTGCACAGACATTATATATTATATAAAGGATACTATGTGGCTGGTGTAATATCTGATGTCTGTAGTCAGTATATCATACACCAGGCACATTTTCTCCTATACACTGGATGTAATATACTGTGTGCACAGACATTAGATATTATATACAGGATACTATGTGGCTGGTGTAATATCTGATGTCTGTAGTCAGAGTATATCATATACCCGTCATGTATTCTCCTATATACTGGATGTAATATACTGTGTGCACAGACATTAGATATTACATACAGGATACTATGTGGCTGGTGTAATATCTGATGTCTGCAGTCAGTATATCATACACCAGTCACATTTTCTCCTGTATACTGGATGTAATATACTGTGTGCACAGACATTAGATATTATATACAGGATACTATGTGGCTGGTGTAATATCTGATGTCTGTAGTCACAGTATATCATACACCAGGCACATTTTCTCCTGTATACTGGATGTAATATACTGTGTGCACAGACATTAGATATTATATTCAGGATACTATGTGGCTGGTGTAATATCTGATGTCTGTAGTCACAGTATATCATACACCAGGCACATTTTCTCCTGTATGCTGGATGTAATATACTGTGTGCACAGACATTAGATATTATATACAGGATACTATGTGGCTGGTGTAATATCTGATGTGTGCAGTCACAGTATATCATACACCAGTCATGTATTCTCCTATATACTGGATGTAATATACTGTGTGCACAGACATTAGATATTAAACACAGGATACTATGTGGCTGGTGCAATATCTGATGTCTGTAGTCACAGTATATCATACACCAGTCATGTATTCTCCTGTACACTGGATGTAATATACTGTGTGCACAGACATTAGATATTATATACTGGATAATATGTGGCTGGTGTAATATCTGATGTCTGCAGTCAGTATATCATACACCAGTCATGTATTCTCCTATATACAGGATGTAATATACTGTGTACACAGACATTAGATATTATATACAGGATACTATGTGACTGCGGTAATATCTGATGTCTGTAGTCAGTATATCATACACCAGTCATGTATTCTATATACTGGATGTAATATACTGTGTGCACAGACATTAGATATTATATACAGGATACTATGTGGCTGGTGTAATATTTGATGTCTGCAGTCAGTATATCATACACCAGTCATGTATTCTCCTATATACTGGATGTAATATACTGTGTGTACAGACATTAGATATTATATACAGGATACTATGTGGCTGGTGTAATATCTGATGTCTACAGTCAGTATATTATACACCAGGCACATTTTCTCCTGTATACTGGATGTAATATACTGTGTGCACAGACATTAGATATTATATACAGGATACTATGTGGCTGGTGTAATGTCTGATGTCTGTAGTCACAGTATATCATACACCTGTCATATATTCTCCTGTACACTGGATGTAATATACTGTGTGCACAGACATTAGATATTATATACAGGATACTATGTGGCTGGTGTAATATCTGATGTCTGTAGTCAGTATATCATACACCAGGCACATTTTCTCCTTTACACTGGATGTAATATACTGTGTGCACAGACATTAGATATTATATACAGGATACTATGTGACTGGTGTAATATCTGATGTCTGTAGTCAGTATATCATACACCAGTCATGTATTCTCCTGTATACTGGATGTAATATACTGTGTGCACAGACATTAGATATTATATACAGGATACTATGTGGCTGGTGTAATATCTGATGCCTGTAGTCACAGTATATCATACACCAGTCATATATTCTCCTATATACTGGATGTAATATACTGTGTGCACAGACATTAGATATTACCGTATATACAGGATACTATGTGGCTGGTGTAATATCTGATGTCTGCAGTCAGTATATCATACACCAGTCATGTATTCTCCTGTACACTGGACATAATATACTATGTGCACAGACATTAGATATTATATACAGGATACTATGTGGCTGGTGTAATATCTGATGTCTGTAGTCAGTATATCATACACCAGTCATGTATTCTCCTGTACACTGGATGTAATATACTGTGTGCACAGACATTATATATTATATACAGGATACTATGTGACTGGTGTAATATCTGATGTCTGTAGTCAGTATATCATACACCAGGCACGTTTTCTCCTGTACACTGGATGTAATATACTGTGTGCACAGACATTAGATATTATATACAGGATACTATGTGACTGGTGTAATATCTGATGTCTGTAGTCACAGTATATCATACACCAGTCATGTATTCTCCTGTACACTGGATGTAATATTCTGTGTGCACAGACATTAGATATTATATACAGGATACTATGTGACTGGTGTAATATCTGATGTCTGTAGTCAGTATATCATACACCAGTCATGTATTCTCCTGTACACTGGATGTAATATACTGTGTGCACAGACATTAGATATTATATACAGGATACTATGTGGCTGGTGTAATATCTGATGTCTGTAGTCACAGTATATCATACACCAGGCACATTTTCTCCTGTATACTGGATGTAATATACTGTGTGCACAGACATTAGATATTAAATACAGGATACTATGTGACTGGTATAATATCTGATGTCTGCAGTCAGTATATCATACACCAGGCACATTTTCTCCTTTATACTGGATGTAATATACTGTGTGCAAAGACATTAGATATTATATTTGTCGGGGTAAAAGAGAATATATATATATTTGTAACTTTTATACTTTTGTAACTTTTATACGCTTTTTTGCTAATGTACTAACCACCATTTTGTGTCATATAACAATAAGCTTTCCTTGCTACGTAATTACTCAAATCGAAACTTAAACTAAGACAGTTCCAGTGTTGTCAAGACTTATTTCAGAGAAACGAAACAAGATTATAAGCTGACGGCTGCAATATCTGCTCAGAGACTGAGATAAGGAGATGTGGACCAATCAGGAGTGGCCAGACACTGGATTTTCATGGCTTACCCCGCCCCGGACAACCTCTTTCCCCTCCCATTATGTAGTGTATTTAGATTTGTGCATGTAAAAAATAAAGGCAGAACATTGCTGAGGACGTTGACTGTAGTAGTCTTCTGAGCATGCTCTGAGCTTGAACCAGCTTGTTGTCTGACTCATTCTTTGAATGGTTGACCCATGCTCATAGTTTGAATTTGGAGTGACTGGAGGACGAGTGGAATGTCATCACGACCCCCACAAATGGCGCTCAACGTGCGGCGTGGCTAGCGGTACGCCGCCCTCCCGGACCCATATTGCTGACTTCCCTGGTGGTGACCGCGGTGGCTGAATTTGAGACCTGATCAACCTCCATCGAACACGGTAAGTTGAGATGTATTTTATATGTCTCACTTGCCTGTGTGTCAGCCGCAGCGGTTTCTGTGGGGTTGTCAGGTTGGATCTGGGTGGGTGACCGGTCGAGTGGTGAGACCTTGGGCGTCCCGCACCACGTCCTGAACCAGCAAGTGTTAAAACGAGTGACGTCGCATGCCTGCGCTTGCTCGTGTGCACACCACCTCCTCCTCCCCCGGTCACTGTACTTTTCTTAGATAGCTGCCTCCCGTAACTGATAGTCGAAGTTTCAAAGCATTCCTGAATTGTAGTGTAAGGTGTTGTGCTGTCAGAATCTGTGACGAATTGAGGAGTGCTCTTCGTCTAATACAGAGACTGCTGTAAAGTCAAGGTTAGGAAACATTGTATTGAGGTGTACTCTACACTGACGGGTGGTGCCGTGGTAGGAAAGGAGATAGATTGAGAGGTGACTCTCTATCTCATCAGTGTATTGAGGAGTACTCTACACTGACGGGTGGTGCCGTAGTAGGAAGGAAGACGAATTGAGGTGTACTCTTCGTCTTATACAGAGAAACCTCATAAGGAGGGGTTCTGCTGTAAGGGTCTGTGACGAATTGAGGTGTACTCTTCGTCTTATACAGAGAAACCTCATAAGGAGGGGTTCTGCTGTCAGGGTGCCGTGGTGAGTCGTACTGTAAAGTCGCCATTCAAGGTTAGGGAAGGGACAGATTGAGGCGTACTCTCTGTCTTATCAGTGTATTGAGAGGTACTCTACACTGAGGAGTGGCGACCTGTCGGCTGCACCAGTGATCTGAGTCGCGACAGATCATTGCATTCTATAAGAAAATGTTGCGTATATTCAAATTTGAAAGATCTCGTAAGTTGCGGAATGCTGCTGTAGGGGTTAAGCCAATTAGTGGAGTTACGGGAAGGCAAGAAGGCAAGAAGAATGTTAGGAATTTGTATAACATGATAAGCTTATCCAGTACAGGCAGGTTTTAGTTTTCAGTTTGGAAAGAATGTGTTATACAGAAGTTGGGAAAGTTGGGTGACGACTTCTGCATCAGGCTCAGGCACATCTTAGAGTAGATGGTGCAGGGGGGAACAGATAATGCCGAGCCTTTGTTCGGATACATGAAAGCTACAGAATGTGATTTGTTATGTGACCCTAAATTGGCCGTAACCCCATTGATGCCTGTTACTACACCTTTCCCTGCCCCCAAGAACAATCCCACCCCCACTCCCACCTCCTCCCTCCAACGGCCATCTTACTACACCTTTTCCTGCCTTCAAGAATAATCCCACTTCCATTTTAACTCCTCCCTCCCACGGCCATCTTGCTACACCTCTTACTTGTTGTGGGAGGCCCGGAAAGCCCCAATCCAGCCTATATCCACTACTAGATCCGTCCGGTGCATATTACCAGCCACCAGCACAGGTGGAAAAGCCCGTAGTCCCAGAGTACCCATCTGAAACTAATGTGACACCCTCTGCTCCAGTCCACGATGCTGAGACGCTTCCCCTGTTTCCTATGGGAGTCACCCACAACCCTGGGGATATCCTCCTCAACTCCCCAGAATTTCAGGCCAGACTGCTCTCCCTCCGCCAACATACTGTTACTCAAGACGATACGGAGCCAGATGAGGGATGGGCTCAAGATACTCCAGCCCCCCCCCCCCCCCCTTTACCCCATACGTCTCCTATGGCATCCTCCACCCCACATTCATTGCCCATACTTCGGCCCTTGCTCCAAGCAACTGCTGAAAGAGCACCCCCCCCCCCAGCCCCTCAGAAGTCTGGGACCCCTGCCGCTCCCGGAACCTAGTAGACCCATCAGGACGCCCTGTCACTCTGTCAATAGGCTATGGTGACATCCTTACACATCGGGTGGGGGCCATAGTCAACTCTGCAAACACCTGTATGAGCCATGCTGGAGGATTGGTTCGTAAAATTGCCCTTGCTGCTGGTTCTACTCTGGCTGCAGAATGCCAGGCTCACTTAGCCGAAAACGGAGAGCTTTCAAAAGGCCATGGATTCCACAAAAGCAGGATCCCTTAGTACGTATGAATCCGGCCTAGAATACATGAAACAGTTAAAGGCCTGGGCTCAGGATCGCTTGTCAGATCAAGCTGGGTCTGTACAAGATGTTCAACAAGACCCTGATGAATCTGTGGAAAGATATGCTGCAAGACTCAGCATGCATTTTGAGGATCTCGGATACAGTTCTCACGTTAAGAAGCAGGCCGCCCTGTTGGTTCAGGCCCTAGTAGATGGCCTACAAGACGCTCTCAGAGATGAAGTCCTGAGAGTACAGCCCGAGATTCGTTCTTCTTCTTTCAACGACGTAGTGAACATTGTCAAAGCTTTCCAAAAAGCCATGCTAAAAATGGAAAAGGATACTAAGCCAAGGAAGAAAGCCGCTTCTGCCATGGTATATCAAGCTCAAGAAAGCTACCCACCCCTGGCAACCAACATGGAATCAAGTGGGTAATGGTTAAAGGCACAGGTGATGATACTCCTCCCACATATAGAAAACAAGACAGAAGAGATGACAAGGGATCATCTAGAAACAGAAGACAACCTCGTGATTCTGAAGGATGAATGTTATGTTGGGAGTGTGGTAGCCTTGACCACATCCTCAGAGACTGTCATTTTACAGGTGGACCATCAACCACTGGAGTTCCTGGTGGACACTGGGGCGGCCACATCTGTCATTTCCTCTGCACAGCTCCCTCCTTCTGTATCCCTATCACCGGATACCCTCACCTGTGTTGGGGTGGAAGGCCAACATATTTCCTCTCCACCCACAGTCCCTGTGTCTGCAGGACCGTTCACCGGAGTACTCACAAGATTCTTGGTCTCTGAAACTTGCCCTGTCAATCTGTTGGGAGCCGATCTCTTAGAGCGAATGAAGGCAACAATTACCTTCGGAAACCATGGTATGGAGCTTCTTTTGCGGGACCCTCATTCCGAACAAGGGACTGAAGACCGCTGTGTTCTTAAAGCCTTCCCTCTCATGATGATGACCATACAACCTCACAGTTCCCTCACTCTCTGTGGTCCAGTGGGCCAGAGGACGTCGGCCTCCTGCAGGTTCCCCCGGTCCGAGTACACCTCAAGCCTGGACACAGGTATCCACGGTTGCCACAATACCCCCTCAAGGCTGCACAAGAACAAAGCTTGGGTACCCAAATCGCTTCCCTCCTGGAATCAGGAGTCCTTGTCAGATGTGTATCTCCATGCAATACACCCCTCTTTCCTGTAAAAAAGAAAACCGTTCCGGGAGAGTCTCCAAGATACCGGTTGGTTCAGGATCTCAGAGCCGTCAATGCAGCTACCATTTTAGAAACTCCAGTGGTACCCAACACCCTTTTGTCTCAGGTGCCTCCAACGGCCACCTTGTTTACGGTGTTAGATCTGGCCAACGCCTTCTTCAGTATACCCTTACATGAAGATTCGTGGTTTCTTTTTGCCTTCACCTTTCAAGGAGCACAGTTTACATGGACCAGGACTCCACAAGGAGCCCAGAACTCTCCTAACCAATTCACTCATTCTATGAAGTCTATTCTGGAGCCATGGGTTCAAGAGAGCCCTCAGGTCACCCTTCTACAGTATGTGGATGATCTTTTGCTATGTGGCATTGAAGAAAATTTGCCAGAGATGTCAGAATCCCTTCTCTGGTTTCTTCACTCAGCTAACTGTAAAGTCTCGAAAGGCAAAGTCCAATGGTGTCTGCCCAAGGTCATTTTCCTCGGACATTGTATTTCACAAGGTGCTAAACATCTGACTGAAGAAAGAAAGCAAGCCATCATGGATATCACCTTCCTAACCATCTACTCCGCTATGCAGACTTTCCTTGGCCTCATCATTTACTGCAGACAATGGATCCCTGATGCCTCAAAGCTCATGCAACCTCTGTACGACTGTCTCAAGGATGAAGGCTCAGTTTGGCTTCATGCTGAAAATCCACGTGTTTCTCATCAACACAGACTATGTTTTGACCGCCTTAAACAGGCTGTTGTCTCTGCCCCGGCTTTGGGCTTACCAGACAATACTCAGCCATTTCACCTTTTTGTCTCTGAATCGGAAGGTCATGCCTCTGGAGTTCTAGCACAACGCTATGATCATAAGTATCGGCCTTTGGGCTACTACTCAGCCCGCCTGGACCCTGTCGCCCGAACTGCCCCCACGTGCCTTAAGGCGGTCCACGCTGCTCACATCCTTTTTGACAAGTCAGCTGATATCGTCCTTGGACATGATCTAGTTATACAGGCTGGCCATGATCTCTCAGCTGTTCTGCAACAAACATCTCCGAAACATCTAACCAACCAAAGACACCTGCGGCTGCAGTGTTCCCTATTGTTGCCCTCCAATATAACATTTACCAGATGTCTGACTATCAATCCTGCCACTTTGCTTCCACCTTCTAGGGGGGAAGGTGAAGAGGGTGAAGGTCCATTGGTGGAACCTCATGATTGTATAAAAATTTTGCAGGAAGAGACTTCTGCCCCAGAGAATATGGTGGCACATCCGTTCGCACACCCTGCCATGCACCTATGGACTGATGGATCCCGTTTCGCAGACCCTCAAGGGAAGTTCCACACGGGATATGCTGTCACAACAGACCTAACAGTTCTGAAGGCTGAAGCTCTACCACCATACATGTCTGCACAAGAAGCTGAACTTGTGGCTCTCACAGAGGCCTGCCACCTGGCAGCAGGAACAAAGGCGAATATATATATATACCGATTCCAGGTATGGATATGGAATTTGCAATGATTCTGGACTCTTGTGGAAGTCTAGAGGATTCATCACAGCTGCAGGTACACCAGTGAAACATGTCTCATGGATTAAGGCCCTAATGAAGGCCCTGGAACTACCCATTCAGGTTGCTGTTATGAAGGTCAAGGCTCATGGAAGACTAGAATCCAGAGAAGCCAGGGGCAACCACCTAACTGACCAAGCAGCCAAGACTGCAGCAGTGGAGAATGTGTCATCAAAGTGGCAGGAAAAGGAAGAAGAGATGGGGGAGACCCTGCAAACCGTAGCTGTGGCGCTCACTAGAGCAAGAGCCAAAGAACAGCCGGCGGAAGACCATACAAGTCCAGCGGAGACACGAGTGGAATCCAGGGGGGTCAGGATGCCTGAAGAAAAATTGTGTGAGGAACAAAGGGAGACCCCCACTGAAGAAGTCAAGCAATGGAAAGCGGCAGGAGCCGTGCTGGCAGGTCGCAAAGATTCAAAGGTCAACTCGACTCTTTACCAAGTGGATGGGAAGCCTTGCTTGCCTAGACGCATGTACTCAGCTGTGGCAGCATGGGCTCACGGGCCTACACGCAGAGGAAAGAATCAAGCCTTGGCATGTATCAAGAAACTGTACTTTGCACCCGGAATCTCTTCCATTGTGACTGCGTACTCAAAATCCTGCTCTGTCTGCGCTACCTGCAACCCAACGTGTACGGCACGGGTCCCTCTCCAACACCTGGCTAAACCAGACTACCCTTGGCAGAGAATACAAGTCGACCATATCCAAATGCCTAAAGCAGGAAAATAGGAGTACGTTTTGGTAGCCGTGGATATGTTCTCAGCCTGGCCCGAGGTCTACCCGGTTGTCAACATGACTGCTAAAGTCACAGCCAAGAAACTGATCACCGAAATTGCCTGCAGATTTGGAGTTCCCCAAGTCATAGAATCGGATCAAGGACCAGCTTTCACAACAAATATCTACGAAGAACTCTGGAACATGTTGGGAACAGATTTGGGCCTCCAGACTCCATACCATCCTGCCAGTTCAGGCAAAGTGGAAAGAATGAATTCCACACTCAAGACCCAGCTCTTGAAAATGACCCAAGATCATCCCCTCCCCTGGCCCGACCTACTCCCCATAGCATTGTATCATATCACACACACTCCTCAGGCCAAACATGGGCTGACTCCCTATGAAATTTTGTTTGGGACCCCACCTAAAATAGGAGAGATTAGGCCCCAAGAGTTGTCTGAAACACATGATAGAGTGGTAAAATTTGTGATTGCTTTGTCTAGAGAATTGACTAACACCCGCTCTCCAGTATCTGCTTCTCTCCCAGAATCTACAGGTGATGCAGTACATGATTTCATCCCAGGCGATCTAGTGTATGTGAAGAAGTTTGTCCGGAAAGACTGCCTCCAGCCGCGGTTCGAGGGACCGTACACTGTGCTTCTCACCACCCCGACGGCTCTGAAGCTTGAGGGCAAGAGCACCTGGATTCACGCCTCCCACTGCAAGAGAGACAGAACGAGTCTATAAAAGATGACTACCTTCTTCTATATCCTTTCCATATGCTTACTGTCTGTCCCAGGGTGGACAGCTACCACACAGGGGTAGATACCTCCTTCTTCTCAGGTTGGTTGGGAGGGCTCAAGGGATTCCTCCAACAAGTTTGTTTAGTAATGGGAGGTCTACTAGTATTGGGCCTGGTGGTCCTGTGCTGCATAGTCCCCTTATACAGGAAAGCTATAACCAATGCTGTCCCAACCTCCGGGACCTTTCTGAATCAAGAGAAGATATGGAGAAATATACTCCTTTGAACAAGCCTGACCAGACCCCCCATGACAAAGTCCAATTGAAAGATTCAGTTTAGGATCAGTTGGGAGAACTCCATGTGTTATCCAGGATAGGGCTCGATTGTCTGGGGGCGTCCCATAAGGGGGCAGCTTCTAAGATGATTGGGTGAAGAAATCCACCTCCCCTCTCCCCACACATGGACAGTCTCAAAGGCCCCGAAGCAAAGGAAAGCTTAGTGTTTAGGGGGGAATGTCGGGGTAAAAGAGAATATATATATATTTGTAACTTTTATACTTTTGTAACTTTTATACGCTTTTTTGCTAATGTACTAACCACCATTTTGTGTCATATAACAATAAGCTTTCCTTGCTACGTAATTACTCAAATCGAAACTTAAACTAAGACAGTTCCAGTGTTGTCAAGACTTATTTCAGAGAAACGAAACAAGATTATAAGCTGACGGCTGCAATATCTGCCCAGAGACTGAGATAAGGAGATGTGGACCAATCAGGAGTGGCCAGACACTGGATTTTCATGGCTTACCCCGCCCCGGACAACCTCTTTCCCCTCCCATTATGTAGTGTATTTAGATTTGTGCATGTAAAAAATAAAGGCAGAACATTGCTGAGGACGTTGACTGTAGTAGTCTTCTGAGCATGCTCTGAGCTTGAACCAGCTTGTTGTCTGACTCATTCTTTGAATGGTTGACCCATGCTCATAGTTTGAATTTGGAGTGACTGGAGGACGAGTGGAATGTCATCACGACCCCCACATATTCAGGATACTATGTGGCTGGTGTAATATCTGATGTCTGTAGTCACAGTATATCATATACCAGGCACATTTTCTCCTGTATGCTGGATGTAATATACTGTGTGCACAGACATTAGATATTATATACAGGATACTATGTGGCTGGTGTAATATCTGATGTCTGCAGTCACAGTATATCATACACCAGTCATGTATTCTCCTATATACTGGATGTAATATACTGTGTGCACAGACATTAGATATTAAACACAGGATACTATGTGGCTGGTGCAATATCTGATGTCTGTAGTCACAGTATATCATACATCAGTCATGTATTCTCCTGTACACTGGATGTAATATACTGTGTGCACAGACATTAGATATTATATACTGGATAATATGTGGCTGGTGTAATATCTGATGTCTGCAGTCAGTATATCATACACCAGTCATGTATTCTATATACTGGATGTAATATACTGTGTGCACAGACATTAGATATTATATACAGGATACTATGTGGCTGGTGTAATATCTGATGTCTGCAGTCAGTATATCATACACCAGTCATGTATTCTCTTATATACTGGATATAATATACTGTGTGCACAGACATTAGATATTATATACAGGATACTATGTGGCTGGTGTAATATCTGATGTCTGCAGTCAGTATATCATACACCAGTCATGTATTCTCCTATATACAGGATGTAATATACTGTGAGCACAGACATTAGATATTATATACAGGATACTATGTGGCTGGTGTAATATCTGATGTCTGCAGTCAGTATATCATACACCAGTCATGTATTCTCCTGTACACTGGATGTAATATACTGTGTGCACACACATTAGATATTATATACAGGATACTATGTGGCTGGTGTAATATCTGATGTCTGTAGTCACAGTATATCATACACCAGGCACATTTTCTCCTGTATACTGGATGTAATATACTGTGTGCACAGACATTAGATATTATATACAGGATACTATGTGGCTGGTGTAATGTCTGATGTCTGTAGTCACAGTATATCATACACCAGTCATGTATTCTCCTATATACTGGATGTAATATACTGTGTGCACAGACATTAGATATTATATACAGGATACTATGTGACTGGTGTATTATCTGATGTCTGTAGTCACAGTATATCATACACCAGGCACATTTTCTTCTGTACACTGGATGTAATATACTGTGTGCACAGACATTAGATATTATATACAGGATACTATGTGACTGGTGTAATATCTGATGTCTGCAGTCACAGTATATCATACACCAGGCACATTTTCTCCTTTACACTTGATGTAATATACTGTGTGCACAGACATTAGATATTATATACAGGATACTATGTGACTGGTGTAATATCTGATGTCTGCAGTCACAGTATATCATACACCAGGCACATTTTCTCCTGTACACTGGATGTAATATACTGTGTACACAGACATTAGATATTATATACAGGATACTATGTGGCTGGTGTAATATCTGATGTCTGTAGTCACAGTATATCATACACCAGGCACTTTTTCTCCTGTATACTGGATGTAATATACTGTGTGCACAGACATTAGATATTATATACAGGATACTATGTGACTGGTGTAATATCTGATGTCTGTAGTTAGTATATCATACACCAGGCACATTTTCTCCTGTACACTGGATGTAATATACTGTGTGCACAGACATTAGATATTATATACAGGATACTATGTGGCTGGTGTAATATCTGATGTCTGCAGTCAGTATATCATACACCAGTCATTTATTCTCCTATATACTGGATGTAATATACTGTGTGCACAGACATTAGATATTATATACAGGATACTATGTGGCTGGTGTAATATCTGATGTCTGCAGTCAGTATATCATACACCAGTCATGTATTCTCCTGTACACTGGATATAATATACTATGTGCACAGACATTAGATATTATATACAGGATACTATGTGGCTGGTGTAATATCTGATGTCTGTAGTCAGTATATCATACACCAGTCATGTATTCTCCTGTACACTGGATGTAATATACTGTGTGCACAGACATTATATATTATATACAGGATACTATGTGGCTTGTGTAATATCTGATGTCTGTAGTCAGTATGTCATACACCAGTCACATTTTCTCCTGTACACTGGATGTAATATACTTTGTGCACAGACATTAGATATTATATACAGGATACTATGTAGCTGGTGTAATATCTGATGTCTGTAGTCAGTATATCATACACCAGTCATGTATTCTCCTATATACTGGATGTAATATACTGTGTGCACAGACATTAGATATTATATACAGGATACTATGTGACTGGTGTAATATCTGATGTCTGCAGTCAGTATATCATACACCAGTCATGTATTCTCCTATATACTGGATGTAATATACTGTGTGCACAGACATTAGATATTATATACCGGATACTATGTGGCTGGTGTAATATCTGATGTCTGTAGTCACAGTATATCATATACCAGTCATGTATTCTCCTATATACTGGATGTAATATACTGTGTGCACAGACATTAGATATTACATACAGGATACTATGTGGCTGGTGTAATATCTGATGTCTGTAGTCAGTATATCATACACCAGTCATATATTCTCCTATATACTGGATGTAATATACTGTGTGCACAGACATTAGATATTACATACAGGATACTATGTGGCTGGTGTTATATCTGATGTCTGTAGTCACAGTATATCATACACCAGTCACATTTTCTCCTATATACTGGATGTAATATACTGTGTGCACAGACATTAGATATTATATACAGGATACTATGTGGCTGGTGTAATATCTGATGTCTGCAGTCAGTATATCATACACCAGTCATGTATTCTCCTGTACACTGGATGTAATATACTGTGTGCACAGACATTAGATATTATATACAGGATACTATGTGGTTGGTGTAATATCTGATGTCTGTAGTCAGTATATCATACACCAGTCATGTATTCTCCTGTACACTGGATGAAATATACTGTGTGCACAGACATTAGATATTATATACAGGATACTATGTGGCTGGGGTAATATCTGATGTCTGCAGTCACAGTATATCATACACCAGTCATGTATTCTCCTGTACACTGGATGAAATATACTGTGTGCACAGACATTAGATATTATATACAGGATACTATGTGGTTGGTGTAATATCTGATGTCTGTAGTCAGTATATCATACACCAGTCATGTATTCTCCTGTACACTGGATGAAATATACTGTGTGCACAGACATTAGATATTATATACAGGATACTATGTGGCTGGTGTAATATCTGATGTCTGCAGTCAGTATATCATACACCAGTCATGTATTCTCCTATACACTGGATGTAATATACTGTGTGCACAGACATTAGATATTATATACAGGATACTATGTGACTGGTGTAATATCTGATGTCTGTAGTCAGTATATCATACACCAGTCATGTATTCTCCTGTACACTGGATGATATATACTGTGTGCACAGACATTAGATATTATATACAGGATACTATGTGGCTGATGTAATATCTGATGTCTGCAGTCAGTATATCATACACCAGGCACATTTTCTCCTGTATACTGGATGTAATAAACTGTGTGCACAGACATTAGATATTATATACAGGATACTATGTGGCTGGTGTAATATCTGATGTCTGTAGTCACAGTATATCATACACCAGGCACATTTTCTCCTGTATACTGGATGTAATATACTGTGAGCACAGACATTAGATATTATATACAGGATACTATGTGGCTGGTGTAATATCTGATGTCTGTAGTCAGTATATCATACACCAGTCATGTATTCTCCTATACACTGGATGTAATATACTGTGTGCACAGACATTAGATATTACATACAGGATACTATGTGGCTGGTGTAATATCTGATGTCTGTAGTCTGTATATCATACACCAGGCACATTTTCTCCTGTACACTGGATGTAATATACTGTGTGCACAGACATTAGATATTATATACAGGATACTATGGGGCTGGTGTAATATCTGATGTCTGTATTCACAGTATATCATACACCAGTCATGTATTCTCCTGTATACTGGATGTAATATACTGTGTGCACAGACATTAGATATTATATACAGAATACTATGTGGCTGGTGTAATATCTGATGTTTGTAGTTAGTGTATCATGCACCAGGCACATTTTCTCCTGTATACTGGATGTAATAAACTGTGTGCACAGACATTAGATATTATATACAGGATACTATGTGGCTGGTGTAATATCTGATGTCTGTAGTCACAGTATATCATACACCAGGCACATTTTCTCCTGTATACTGGATGTAATATACTGTGTGCACAGACATTAGATATTATATACAGGATACTATGTGGCTGGTGTAATATCTGATGTCTGTAGTCACAGTATATCATACACCAGGCACATTTTCTCCTGTACACTGGATGTAATATACTGTGTGCACAGACATTAGATATTATATACAGGATACTATGTGGCTGGTGTAATATCTGATGTCTGTAGTCACAGTATATCATACACCAGGCACATTTTCTCCTATATACTGGATGTAATATACTGTGTGCACAGACATTAGATATTATATACAGGATACTATGTGGCTGGTGTAATATCTGATGTCTGTAGTCAGTATATCATACACCAGGCACATTTTCTCCTGTATACTGGATGTAATAAACTGTGTGCACAGACATTAGATATTATATACAGGATACTATGTGGCTGGTGTAATATCTCATGTCTGTAGTCACAGTGTATCATACACCAGTCATGTATTCTCCTGTACACTGGATGTAATATACTGTGTGCACAGACATTAGATATTATATACAGGATACTATGTGGCTGGTGTAATATCTGATGTCTGCAGTCTCAGTATATCATACACCAGTCATGTATTCTCCTATAAACTGGATGTAATATACTGTGTGCACAGACATTAGATATTATATACAGGATACTATGTGACTGGTGTAATATCTGATGTCTGCAGTCAGTATATCATACACCAGGCACATTTTCTCCTGTATACTGGATGTAATATACTGTGTGCACAGACATTAGATATTATATACAGGATACTATGTGGCTGGTGTAATATCTGATGTCTGCAGTCAGTATATCATACACCAGGCACATTTTCTCCTGTACACTGGATGTAATATACTGTGTGCACAGACATTAGATATTACATACAGGATATTATGTGGCTGGTGTAATGTCTGATGTCTGTAGTCAGTATATCATACACCAGTCATGTATTCTCCTATATACTGGATGTAATATACTGTGTGCACAGACATTAGATATTATATACAGGATACTATGTGACTGGTGTAATATCTGATGTCTCTAGTCACAGTTTATCATACACCAGGCACATTTTCTTCTGTATACTGGATGTAATATACTGTGTTCACAGATATTAGATATTATATACAGGATACTATGTGGCTGGTGTAATATCTGATGTCTGTAGTCAGTATATCATACACCACTCATGTATTCTCCTATATACTAGATGTAATATACTGTGTGCACAGACATTAGATATTATATACAGGATACTATGTGACTGGTGTAATATCTGATGTCTCTAGTAACAGTTTATCATACACCAGGCACATTTTCTTCTGTATACTGGATGTAATATACTGTGTTCACAGATATTAGATATTATATACAGGATACTATGTGACTGGTGTAATATCTGATGTCTGTAGTCAGTATATCATACACCACTCATGTATTCTCCTATATACTGGATGTAATATACTGTGTGCACAGACTTTAGATATTATATACAGGATACTATGTGGCAGGTGTAATATCTGATGTCTGTAGTCAGTATATCATACACCAGTCATGTATTCTCCTATATACTGGATGTAATATACTGTGTGCACAGACATTAGATATTATATACAGGATACTATGTGGCTGGTGTAATATCTGATGTCTGTAGTCACAGTTTATCATACACCAGGCACATTTTCTTCTGTATACTGGATGTAATATACTGTGTTCACAGATATTAGATATTATATACAGGATACTATGTGGCTGGTGTAATATCTGATGTCTGTAGTCAGTATATCATACACCACTCATGTATTCTCCTATATACTAGATGTAATATACTGTGTGCACAGACATTAGATATTATATACAGGATACTATGTGACTGGTGTAATATCTGATGTCTCTAGTCACAGTTTATCATACACCAGGCACATTTTCTTCTGTATACTGGATGTAATATACTGTGTTCACAGATATTAGATATTATATACAGGATACTATGTGGCTGGTGTAATATCTGATGTCTGTAGTCAGTATATCATACACCACTCATGTATTCTCCTATATACTGGATGTAATATACTGTGTGCACAGACTTTAGATATTATATACAGGATACTATGTGGCAGGTGTAATATCTGATGTCTGTAGTCAGTATATCATACACCAGTCATGTATTCTCCTATATACTGGATGTAATATACTGTGTGCACAGACATTAGATATTATATACAGGATACTATGTGGCTGGTGTAATATCTGATGTCTGTAGTCAGTATATCATACACCAGGCACATTTTCTCCTGTACACTGGATGTAATAAACTGTGTGCACAGACATTAGATATTATATACAGGATACTATGTGGCTGGTGTAATATCTGATGTCTGCAGTCAGTATATCATACACCAGGCACATTTTGTCCTGTATACTGGATGTAATAAACTGTGTGCACAGACATTAGATATTTTATACAGGATACTATGTGGCTGGTGTAATATCTGATGTCTGTAGTCAGTATATCATACACCAGGCACATTTTCTTCTGTATACTGGATGTAATATACTGTGTGCACAGACATTAGATATTATATACAGGATACTATGTGGCTGGTGTAATATCTGATGTCTGTAGTCACAGTATATCATACACCAGTCACATATTCTCCTATATACTGGATGTAATATACTGTGTGCACAGACATTAGATATTATATATAGGATACTATGTGGCTGGTGTAATATCTGATGTCTGCAGTCAGTATATCATACACCAGGCACATTTTCTCCTGTACACTGGATGTAATATACTGTGTGCACAGACATTAGATATTATATACAGGATACTATGTGGCTGGTGTAATATCTGATGTCTGTAGTCAGTATATCATACACCAGGCACATTTTCTCCTATATACTGGATGTAATATACTGTGTGCACAGACATTAGATATTATATACTGGATACTATGTAACTGGTGTAATATCTGATGTCTGCAGTCAGTATATCATACACCAGTCATGTATTTTCCTATATACTGGATATAATATACTGTGTGCACTGACTTTAGATATTATATACAGGATACTATGTGGCTGGTGTAATATCTGATGTCTGTAGTCACAGTATATCATATACCAGTCATGTATTCTCCTGTACACTGGATATAATATACTGTGTGCACAGACATTAGATATTATATACAGGATACTATGTGGCTGGTGTAATATCTGATGTCTGCAGTCAGTATATCATACACCAGGCACATTTTCTCCTGTATACTGGATGTAATATACTGTGTGCACAGACATTAGATATTATATACAGGATACTATGTGGCTGGTGTAATATCTGATGTCTTTAGTCAGTATATCATACACCAGGCACATTTTCTCCTGTACACTGGATGTAATAAACTGTGTGCACAGACATTAGATATTATATACAGAATACTATGTATCTGGTGTAATATCTGATGTCTGTAGTCACAGTATATCATACACCAGGCACATTTTCTCCTGTATACTGGATGTAATAAACTGGGTGCACAGACATTAGATATTATATACAGGATACTATGTGGCTGGTGTAATATCTGATGTCTGTAGTCAGTATATCACACACCAGGCACATCTTCTCCTGTACACTGGATGTAATAAACTGTGTGCACAGACATTAGATATTATATACAGGATACTATGTGGCTGGTGTAATATCTGATGTCTGCAGTCAGTATATCATACACCAGTCATGTATTCTATATACTGGATGTAATATACTGTGTGCACAGACATTAGATATTATATACAGGATACTATGTGGCTGGTGTAATATCTAATGTCTGTAGTCAGTATGTCATACACCAGGTACATGTTCTCCTGTACACTGGATGTAATATACTGTGTGCACAGACTTTAGATATTATATACAGGATACTATGTGGCTGGTGTAATATCTGATGTCTGTAGTCACAGTATATCATACACCAGGCACATTTTCTCCTGTATACTGGATGCAATAAACTGTGTGCACAGACATTAGATATTACATACAGGATACTATGTGGCTGGTGTAATATCTGATGACTGTAGTCTCAGTATATCATACACCAGTCATATATTCTCCTATACACTGGATGTAATATACTGTGTACACTGACATTAGATATTATATACAGGATACTATGTGGCTGGTGTAATATCTGATGTCTGTAGTCAGTATATCATACACCAGTCATGTATTCTCCTGTACACTGGATGTAATATACTGTGTGCACAGACATTAGATATTATATACAGGATACTATGTGGCTGGTGTAATATCTGATGTCTGTAGTCAGTATATCATACACCAGTCATGTATTCTCCTATATACTGGATGTAATATACTGTGTGCACAGACATTAGATATTATATACAGGATACTATGAGGCTGGTGTAATATCTGATGTCTGCAGTCAGTATATCATACACCAGGCACATTTTCTCCTGTACACTGGATGTAATATACTGTGTGCACAGACATTAGATATTATATACAGGATACTATGTGGCTGGTGTAATATCTGATGTCTGTAGTCAGTATATCATACACCAGGCACATTTTCTCCTGTACACTGGATGTAATATACTGTGTGCACAGACATTAGATATTATATACAGGATACTATGTGACTGCTCTAATATCTGATGTCTGCAGTCAGTATATCATACACCAGGCACATTTTCTCCTGTATGCTGGATGTAATATACTTTGTGCACAGACATTAGATATTATATACAGGACACTATGTGACTGGTGTAATATCTGATGTCTGTAGTCAGTATATCATACACCAGTCATGTATTCTCCTATATACTGGGTGTAATATACTGTGTGCACAGACATTAGATATTATATACAGGATACTATGTGGCTGGTGTAATATCTGATGTCTGTAGTCACAGTATATCATACACCAGTCATGTATTCTCCTGTATACTGGATGTAATATACTGTGTGCACAGACATTAGATATTAAACACAGGATGCTATGTGGCTGGTGTAATATCTGATGTCTGTAGTCACAGTATATCATACACCAGTCATGTATTCTATATACTGGATGTAATATACTGTGTGCACAGACATTAGATATTATATACAGGATACTATGTGGCTGGTGTAATATCTGATGTCTGTAGTCTGTATATCATACACCAGTCATGTATTCTCCTGTACACTGGATGTAATATACTGTGTGCACAGACATTAGATATTATATACTGGATAATATGTGGCTGGTGTAATATCTGATGTCTGCAGTCAGTATATCATACACCAGTCATGTATTCTCCTATATACAGGATGTAATATACTGTGTACACAGACATTAGATATTATATACAGGATACTATGTGACTGGGGTAATATCTGATGTCTGTAGTCAGTATATCATACACCAGTCATGTATTCTATATACTGGATGTAATATACTGTGTGCACAGACATTAGATATTATATACAGGATACTATGTGGCTGGTGTAATATCTGATGTCTGCAGTCAGCATATCATACACCAGTCATGTATTCTCCTATATACTGGATATAATATACTGTGTGCACAGACATTAGATATTATATACAGGATACTATGTGGCTGGTGTAATATCTGATGTCTGCAGTCAGTATATCATACACCAGGCACACTTTCTCCTGTATACTGGATGTAATATACTTTGTGCACAGACATTAGATATTACATACAGGATACTATGTGGCTGGTGTTATATCTGATGTCTGTAGTCACAGTATATCATACACCAGGCACATTTTCTCCTGTACACTGGATGTAATATACTGTGTGCACAGACATTAGATATTATATACAGGATACTATGTGGCTGGGGTAATATCTGATATCTGCAGTCAGTATATCATACACCAGTCATGTATGTATTCTCCTGTACACTGGATGTAATATACTGTGTGCACAGACATTAGATATTATATACAGGATACTATGTGGCTGGTGTAATATCTGATGTCTGCAGTCACAGTATATCATACACCAGGCACATTTTCTCCTGTACACTGGATGTAATATACTGTGTGCACAGACATTAGATATTATATACAGGATACTATGTGGCTGGTGTAATATCTGATGTCTATAGTCAGTATACCATACACCAGTCATATATTCTCCTATACACTGGATGTAATATACTGTGTACACAGACATTAGATATTATATACAGGATACTATGTGGCTGGTGTAATATCTCATGTCTGCAGTCTCAGTATATCATACACCAGTCATGTATTCTCCTGTACACTGGATGTAATATACTGTGTGCACAGACATTACATATTATATACAGGATACTATGTGGTTGGTGTAATATCTGATGTCTGTAGTCAGTATATCATACACCAGGCACATTTTCTCCTGTATACTGGATGTAATAAACTGTGTGCACAGACATTAGATATTATATACAGTATACTATGTGGCTGGTGTAATATCTGATGTCTGTAGTCACAGTATATCATACACCAGTCATGTATTCTCCTATACACTGGATGTAATATACGGTGTGCACAGACATTAGATATTACATACAGGATACTATGTGGCTGGTGTAATATCTGATGTCTGTAGTCAGTATATCATACACCAGGCACATTTTCTCCTGTACACTGGATGTAATATACTGTGTGCACAGACATTAGATATTATATACAGGATACTATGTGGCTGGTGTAATATCTGATGTCTGTAGTCACAGTATATCATACACCAGTCATGTATTCTCCTGTACACTGGATGTAATATACTGTGTGCACATACATTAGATATTATATACTGGCTAATATGTGGCTGGTGTAATATCTGATGTCTGCAGTCAGTATATCATACACCAGTCATGTATTCTCCTATATACAGGATGTAATATACTGTGTACACAGACATTAGATATTATATACAGGATACTATGTGACTGGGGTAATACCTGATGTCTGTAGTCAGTATATCATACACCAGTCATGTATTCTATATACTGGATGTAATATACTGTGTGCACAGACATTAGATATTATATACAGTATACTATGTGGCTGGTGTAATATCTGATGTCTGTAGTCAGTATATCATACACCAGGCACATTTTCTCCTGTACTCTGGATGTAATATACTGTATGCACAGACATTAGATATTATATACAGGATACTATGTGGCTGGTGTAATATCTGATGTCTGCAGTCAGTATATCATACACCAGTCATGTATTCTCCTGTACACTGGATATAATATACTATGTGCACAGACATTAGATATTATATACAAGATACTATGTGGCTGGTGTAATATCTGATGTCTGTAGTCAGTATATCATACACCAGTCATGTATTCTCCTGTACACTGGATGTAATATACTGTGTGCACAGACCTTATATATTATATACAGGATACTATGTGGCTGGTGTAATATCTGATTTCTGCAGTCAGTATATCATACACCAGGCACATTTTCTCCTGTACACTGTATGTAATATACTGTGTGCACAGACATTAGATATTATATACAGGATACTATGTGGCTGCTGTAATATCTGGTGTCTGCAGTCAGTATATCATACACCAGTCATATATTCTCCTATATACTGGATGTAATATACTGTGTGCACAGACATTAGATATTACATACAGGATAATATGTGGCTGGTGTTATATCTGATGTCTGTAGTCACAGTATATCATACACCAGGCACATTTTCTCCTGTACACTGGATGTAATATACTGTGTGCACAGACATTAGATATTATATACAGGATACTATGTGACTGGGGTAATATCTGATGTCTGTAGTCACAGTATATCATACACCAGGCACATTTTCTCCTGTACACTGTATGTAATATACTGTGTGCACAGACATTAGATATTATATACAGGATACTATGTGGCTGGTGTAATATCTGATGTCTGTAGTCAGTATATCATACACCAGGCACATTTTCTCCTGTACACTGGATGTAATATACTGTGTGCACAGACATTAGATATTATATACAGGATACTATGTGGCTGGTGTAATATCTGATGTCTGTAGTCAGTATATCATACACCAGTCATGTATTCTATATACTGGATGTAATATACTGTGTGCACAGACATTAGATATTATATACAGGATACTATGTGGCTGGTGTAATATCTGATTTCTGCAGTCAGTATATCATACACCAGGCACATTTTCTCCTGTACACTGTATGTAATATACTGTGTGCACAGACTTTAGATATTATATACAGGATACTATGTGGCTGGTGTAATATCTGATGTCTGTAGTCACAGTATATCATACACCAGGCACATTTTCTCCTGTATACTGGATGTAATAAACTGTGTGCACAGACATTAGATATTACATACAGGATGCTATGTGGCTGGTGTAATATCCGATGACTGTAGTCACAGTATATCATACACCAGTCATATATTCTCCTATACACTGGATGTAATATACTGTGTACACAGACATTAGATATTATATACAGGATACTATGTGGCTGGTGTAATATCTGATGTCTGCAGTCTCAGTATATCATACACCAGTCATGTATTCTCCTGTACACTGGATGTAATATACTGTGTGCACAGACATTAGATATTATATACAGGATACTATGTGACTGGTATAATATCTGATGTCTGCAGTCAGTATATCATACACCAGGCACATTTTCTCCTGTATACTGGGTGTAATAAACTGTGTGCACAGACATTAGATATTATATACAGGATACTATGTGACTGGTGTAATATCTGATGTCTGCAGTCAGTATATCATACACCAGTCATGTATTCTCCTGTACACTGGATGTAATATACTGTGTGCACAGACATTAGATATTATATACAGGATACTATGTGACTGGTGTAATATCTGATGTCTGCAGTCAGTATATCATACACCAGTCATGTATTCTCCTGTACACTGGATGTAATATACTGTGTGCACAGACATTAGATATTATATACAGGATACTATGTGACTGGTGTAATATCTGATGTCTGCAGTCAGTATATCATACACCAGTCATGTATTCTCCTGTACACTGGATGTAATATACTGTGTGCACAGACATTAGATATTATATACAGGATACTATGTGACTGGTGTAATATCTGATGTCTGCAGTCACAGTATATCATACACCAGGCACATTTTCTCTTGTACACTGGATGTAATATACTGTGTGCACAGACATTAGATATTATATACAGGATACTATGTGGCTGGTGTAATATCTGATGTCTGCAGTCACAGTATATCATACACCAGTCATGTATTCTCCTATATACTAGATGTAATATACTGTGTGCACAGACATTAGATATTAAACACAGGATACTATGTGGCTGGTGTAATATCTGATGTCTGTAGTCACAGTATATCATACACCAGTCATGTATTCTATATACTGGATGTAATATACTGTGTGCACAGACATTAGATATTATATACAGGATACTATGTGGCTGGTGTAATATCTGATGTCTGTAGTCTGTATATCATACACCAGTCATGTATTCTCCTGTACACTGGATGTAATATACTGTGTGCACAGACATTAGATATTATATACTGGATAATATGTGGCTGGTGTAATATCTGATGTCTGCAGTCAGTATATCATACACCAGTCATGTATTCTCCTATATACAGGATGTAATATACTGTGTACACAGACATTAGATATTATATACAGGATACTATGTGACTGGGGTAATATCTGATGTCTGTAGTCAGTATATCATACACCAGTCATGTATTCTATATACTGGATGTAATATACTGTGTGCACAGACATTAGATATTATATACAGGATACTATGTGACTGGTGTAATATCTGATGTCTGCAGTCAGCATATCATACACCAGTCATGTATTCTCCTATATACTGGATATAATATACTGTGTGCACAGACATTAGATATTATATACAGGATACTATGTGGCTGGTGTAATATCTGATGTCTGCAGTCAGTATATCATACACCAGGCACATTTTCTCCTGTATACTGGATGTAATATACTGTGTGCACAGACATTAGATACTATATACAGGATACTATGTGGCTGGTGTAATATCTGATGTCTGCAGTCAGTATATCATACACCAGTCATGTATTCTCCTGTACACTGGATGTAATATAGTGTGTGCACAGACATTATATATTATATACAGGATACTATGTGGCTGGTGTAATATCTGATGTCTGTAGTCAGTATATCATACGCCAGGCACATTTTCTCCTGTATACTGGATGTAATATACTGTGTGCACAGACATTAGATATTATATACAGGATACTATGTGGCTGGTGTAATATCTGATGTCTGTAGTCAGTATATCATACACCAGTCATGTATTCTCCTATATACTGGATGTAATATACTGTGTGCACAGACATTAGATATTACATACAGGATACTATGTGGCTGGTGTTATATCTGATGTCTGTAGTCACAGTATATCATACACCAGGCACATTTTCTCCTGTACACTGGATGTAATATACTGTGTGCACAGACATTAGATATTATATACAGGATACTATGTGGCTGGGGTAATATCTGATGTCTGCAGTCAGTATATCATACACCAGTCATGTATTCTCCTGTACACTGGATGTAATATACTGTGTGCACAGACATTAGATATTATATACAGGATACTATGTGGCTGGTGTAATATCTGATGTCTGTAGTCACAGTATATCATACACCAGTCATGTATTCTCCTGTACACTGGATGTGATATATTGTGTGCACAGACATTAGATATTATATACAGGATACTATGAGGCTGGTGTAATATCTGATGTCTGTAGTCAGTATATCATACACCAGGCACATTTTCTCCTATATACTGGATGTAATATACTGTGTGCACAGACATTAGATATTATATACAGGATACTATGTGGCTGGTGTAATATCTGATGTCTGCAGTCAGTATATCATACACCAGTCATGTATTCTCCTATATACTGGATATAATATAGTGTGTGCACAGACATTAGATATTATATACAGGATACTATGTGGCTGGTGTAATATCTGATGTCTGCAGTCACAGTATATCATACACCAGTCATGTATTCTCCTGTACACTGGATATAATATACTATGTGCACAGACATTAGATATTATATACAGGATACTATGTGGCTGGTGTAATATCTGATGTCTGTAGTCAGTATATCATACACCAGTCATGTATTCTCCTGTACACTGGATGTAATATACTGTGTGCACAGACATTAGATATTATATACAGGATACTATGTGGCTGGTGTAATATCTGATGTCTGTAGTCAGTATATCATACACCAGGCACATTTTCTCCTGTACACTGGATGTAATATACTGTGTGCACAGACATTAGATATTATATA
The DNA here is from genome assembly GCF_046119375.1 of Phyllobates terribilis. NCBI lineage: Eukaryota > Metazoa > Chordata > Amphibia > Anura > Dendrobatidae > Phyllobates > Phyllobates terribilis. The sequence goes on along the minus strand of NW_027362855.1, from coordinate 5,179,609 downwards.
CAGGATACTATGTGGCTGGTGTAATATCTGATGTCTGCAGTCAGTATATCATATACCAGTCATGTATTCTCCTGTACACTGGATGTAATATACTGTGTGCACAGACATTAGATATTATATACAGGATACTATGTGGCTGGTGTAATATCTGATGTCTGCAGTCACAGTATATCATACACCAGGCACATTTTCTCCTGTACTCTGGATGTAATATACTGTATGCACAGACATTAGATATTATATACAGGATACTATGTGGCTGGTGTAATATCTGATGTCTGTAGTCACAGTATATCATACACCAGGCACATTTTCTCCTGTATACTGGATGTAATAAACTGTGTGCACAGACATTAGATATTATATACAGGATACTATGTGGCTGGTGTAATATCTGATGTCTGTAGTCACAGTATATCATACACCAGTCATGTATTCTCCTGTAAACTGGATGTAATATACAGGATACTATGTGGCTGGGGTAATATCTGATGTCTGCAGTCAGTATATCATACACCAGTCATGTATTCTCCTGTACACTGGATGTAATATACTGTGTGCACAGACATTAGATATTATATACAGGATACTATGTGGCTGGTGTAATATCTGATGTCTGCAGTCACAGTATATCATACACCAGGCACATTTTCTCCTGTACTCTGGATGTAATATACTGTATGCACAGACATTAGATATTATATACAGGATATTATGTGACTGGTGTAATATCTGATGTTTGCAGTCAGTATATCATACACCAGTCATGTATTCTCCTGTACACTGGATGTAATATACTGTGTGCACAGACATTAGATATTATATACAGGATACTATGAGGCTGGTGTAATATCTGATGTCTGTAGTCACAGTATATCATACACCAGGCACATTTTCTCCTGTATACTGGATGTAATAAACTGTGTGCACAGACATTAGATATTATATACAGGATACTATGTGGCTGGTGTAATATCTGATGTCTGTAGTCACAGTATATCATACACCAGTCATGTATTCTCCTGTATACTGGATGTAATATACAGGATACTATGTGGCTGGGGTAATATCTGATGTCTGCAGTCAGTATATCATACACCAGTCATGTATTCTCCTGTACACTGGATGTAATATACTGTGTGCACAGACATTAGATATTATATACAGGATACTATGTGGCTGGAGTAATATCTGATGTCTGCAGTCACAGTATATCATGCAGCAGGCACATTTTCTCCTGTACTCTTGATGTAATATACTGTATGCACAGACATTAGATATTATATACAGGATACTATGTGGCTGGTGTAATATCTGATGTCTGCAGTCTCAGTATATCATACACCAGTCATGTATTCTCCTGTACACTGGATGTAATATACTGTGTGTGCAGACATTAGATATTATATACAGGATACTATGTGGCTGGTGTAATATCTGATGTCTGCAGTCAGTATATCATACACCAGGCACATTTTCTCCTGTATACTGGATGTAATAAACTGTGTGCACAGACATTAGATATTATATACAGGATACTATGTGGCTGGTGTAATATCTGATGTCTGCAGTCAGTATATCATACACCAGGCACATTTTCTCCTGTATACTGGATGTAATAAACTGTGTGCACAGACATTAGATATTATATACAGGATACTATGTGGCTGGTGTAATATCTGATGTCTGCAGTCAGTATATCATACACCAGTCATGTATTCTCCTATATACTGGATGTAATATACTGTGTGCACAGACATTAGATATTATATACAGGATACTATGTGGCTGGTGTAATATCTGATGTCTGTAGTCTCAGTATATCATACACCAGTCATGTATTCTCCTGTACACTGGATGTAATATACTGTGTGCACAGACATTAGATATTATATACAGGATACTATGTGGCTGGTGTAATATCTGATGTCTGCAGTCTCAGTATATCATACACCAGTCATGTATTCTCCTGTACACTGGATGTAATATACTGTGTGTGCAGACATTAGATATTATATACAGGATACTATGTGGCTGGTGTAATATCTGATGTCTGCAGTCAGTATATCATACACCAGGCACATTTTCTCCTGTATACTGGATGTAATAAACTGTGTGCACAGACATTAGATATTATATACAGGATACTATGTGGCTGGTGTAATATCTGATGTCTGCAGTCAGTATATCATACACCAGGCACATTTTCTCCTGTATACTGGATGTAATAAACTGTGTGCACAGACATTAGATATTATATACAGGATACTATGTGGCTGGTGTAATATCTGATGTCTGCAGTCAGTATATCATACACCAGTCATGTATTCTCCTATATACTGGATGTAATATACTGTGTGCACAGACATTAGATATTATATACAGGATACTATGTGGCTGGTGTAATATCTGATGTCTGTAGTCACAGTATATCATACACCAGTCATGCATTCTCCTGTACACTGGATGTAATATACTGTGTGCACAGACACTAGATATTATATACAGGATACTATGTGGCTGGTGTAATATCTGATGTCTGTAGTCACAGTATATCATACACCAGTCATGTATTCTCTTGTACACTGGATGTAATATACTGTGTGCACAGACATTAGATATTATATACAGGATACTATGTGGCTGGTGTAATATCTGATGTCTGTAGTCACAGTATATCATACACCAGTCACATTTTCTCCTGTATACTGGATGTAATATACTGTGTGCACAGACATTAGATATTATATACAGGATACTATGTGGCTGATGTAATATCTGATGTCTGTAGTCAGTATATCATACACCAGTCATGTATTCTATATACTGGATGTAATATACTGTGTGCACAGACATTAGATATTATATACAGGATACTATGTGGCTGGTGTAATATCTGATGTCTGCAGTCAGTATATCATACACCAGTCATGTATTCTATATGCTGGATGTAATATACTGTGTGCACAGACATTAGATATTATATACTGGATACTATGTGGCTGGTGTAATATCTGATGTCTGCAGTCAGTATATCATACACCAGGCACATTTTCTCCTGTACACTGGATGTAATATACTGTGTGCACATACATTAGATATTATATACAGGATACTATGTGGCTGGTGTAATATCTGATGTCTGTAGTCAGTATATCATACACCAGTCATGTATTCTCCTATATACTGGATGTAATATACTGTGTGCACAGACACTAGATATTATATACAGGATACTATGTGGCTGGTGTAATATCTGATGTCTGTAGTCACAGTATATCATACACCAGTCATGCATTCTCCTGTACACTGGATGTAATATACTGTGTGCACAGACATTAGATATTATATACAGGATATTATGTGGCTGGTGTAATATCTGATGTCTGTAGTCACAGTATATCATACACCAGTCATGTATTCTATATACTGGATGTAATATACTGTGTGCACAGACATTAGATATTATATACAGGATACTATGTGGCTGGTGTAATATCTGATGTCTGTAGTCACAGTATATCATACACCAGTCATGTATTCTCCTGTACACTGGATGTAATATACTGTGTGCACAGACATTAGATATTATATGCAGGATACTATGTGGCTGGTGTAATATCTGATGTCAGCAGTCAGTATATCATACACCAGGCACATTTTCTCCTGTACACTGGATGTAATATACTGTGTACACAGACATTAGATATTATATACAGGATACTATGTGGATGGTGTAATATCTGATGTCTGTAGTCAGTATATCATACACCAGTCATGTATTCTCCTGTACACTGGATGTAATATACTGTGTGCACAGACATTAGATATTATATACAGGATACTATGTGGCTGGTGTAATATCTGATGTCAGCAGTCAGTATATCATACACCAGGCACATTTTCTCCTGTACACTGGATGTAATATACTGTGTGCACAGACATTAGATATTATATACAGGATACTATGTGGCTGGTGTAATATCTCATGTCTGTAGTCACAGTGTATCATACACCAGTCATGTATTCTCCTATAAACTGGATGTAATATACTGTGTGCACAGACATTAGATATTATATACAGGATACTATGTGGCTGGTGTAATATCTGATGTCTGCAGTCAGTATATCATACACCAGGCACATTTTCTCCTGTATACTGGATGTAATATACTGTGTGCACAGACATTAGATATTATATACAGGATACTATGTGGCTGGTGTAATATCTGATGTCTGCAGTCAGTATATCATACACCAGGCACATTTTCTCCTGTACACTGGATGTAATATACTGTGTGCACAGACATTAGATATTACATACAGGATATTATGTGGCTGGTGTAATGTCTGATGTCTGTAGTCAGTATATCATACACCAGTCATGTATTCTCCTATATACTGGATGTAATATACTGTGTGCACAGACATTAGATATTATATACAGGATACTATGTGACTGGTGTAATATCTGATGTCTCTAGTCACAGTTTATCATACACCAGGCACATTTTCTTCTGTATACTGGATGTAATATACTGTGTTCACAGATATTAGATATTATATACAGGATACTATGTGGCTGGTGTAATATCTGATGTCTGTAGTCACAGTATATCATACACCAGGCACATTTTCTCCTATATACTGGATGTAATATACTGTGTGCACAGACATTAGATATTATATACAGGATACTATGTGGCTGGTGTAATATCTGATGTCTGTAGTCAGTATATCATACACCAGGCACATTTTCTCCTGTATACTGGATGTAATAAACTGTGTGCACAGACATTAGATATTATATACAGGATACTATGTGGCTGGTGTAATATCTGATGTCTGCAGTCAGTATATCATACACCAGGCACATTTTCTCCTGTACACTGGATGTAATATACTGTGTGCACAGACATTAGATATTACATACAGGATATTATGTGGCTGGTGTAATGTCTGATGTATGTAGTCAGTATATCATACACCAGTCATGTATTCTCCTATATACTGGATGTAATATACTGTGTGCACAGACATTAGATATTATATACAGGATACTATGTGACTGGTGTAATATCTGATGTCTCTAGTCACAGTTTATCATACACCAGGCACATTTTCTTCTGTATACTGGATGTAATATACTGTGTTCACAGATATTAGATATTATATACAGGATACTATGTGGCTGGTGTAATATCTGATGTCTGTAGTCAGTATATCATACACCACTCATGTATTCTCCTATATACTGGATGTAATATACTGTGTGCACAGACTTTAGATATTATATACAGGATACTATGTGGCAGGTGTAATATCTGATGTCTGTAGTCAGTATATCATACACCAGTCATGTATTCTCCTATATACTGGATGTAATATACTGTGTGCACAGACATTAGATATTATATACAGGATACTATGTGGCTGGTGTAATATCTGATGTCTGTAGTCAGTATATCATACACCAGGCACATTTTCTCCTGTACACTGGATGTAATAAACTGTGTGCACAGACATTAGATATTATATACAGGATACTATGTGGCTGGTGTAATATCTGATGTCTGCAGTCAGTATATCATACACCAGGCACATTTTCTCCTGTACACTGGATGTAATAAACTGTGTGCACAGACATTAGATATTATATACAGGATACTATGTGGCTGGTGTAATATCTGATGTCTGCAGTCAGTATATCATACACCAGGCACATTTTGTCCTGTATACTGGATGTAATAAACTGTGTGCACAGACATTAGATATTTTATACAGGATACTATGTGGCTGGTGTAATATCTGATGTCTGTAGTCAGTATATCATACACCAGACACATTTTCTTCTGTATACTGGATGTAATATACTGTGTGCACAGACATTAGATATTATATACAGGATACTATGTGGCTGGTGTAATATCTGATGTCTGTAGTCACAGTATATCATACACCAGGCACATTTTCTCCTGTACACTGGATGTAATATACTGTGTGCACAGACATTAGATATTATATACAGGATACTATGTGGCTGGTGTAATATCTGATGTCTGTAGTCAGTATATCATACACCAGGCACATTTTCTCCTGTATACTGGATGTAATAAACTGTGTGCACAGACATTAGATATTATATACAGGATACTATGTGGCTGGTGTAATATCTGATGTCTGCAGTCAGTATATCATACACCAGGCACATTTTCTCCTGTACACTGGATGTAATATACTGTGTGCACAGACATTAGATATTACATACAGGATATTATGTGGCTGGTGTAATATCTGATGTCTGTAGTCAGTATATCATACACCAGTCATGTATTCTCCTATATACTGGATGTAATATACTGTGTGCACAGACATTAGATATTATATACAGGATACTATGTGACTGGTGTAATATCTGATGTCTCTAGTCACAGTTTATCATACACCAGGCACATTTTCTTCTGTATACTGGATGTAATATACTGTGTTCACAGATATTAGATATTATATACAGGATACTATGTGGCTGGTGTAATATCTGATGTCTGTAGTCAGTATATCATTCACCACTCATGTATTCTCCTATATACTGGATGTAATATACTGTGTGCACAGACATTAGATATTATATACAGGATACTATGTGGCTGGTGTAATATCTGATGTCTGCAGTCAGTATATCATACACCAGGCACATTTTCTCCTATACACTGGATGTAATATACTGTGTGCACAGACTTTAGATATTATATACAGGATACTATGTGGCAGGTGTAATATCTGATGTCTGTAGTCAGTATATCATACACCAGGCACATTTTCTCCTGTACACTGGATGTAATAAACTGTGTGCACAGACATTAGATATTATATACAGGATACTATGTGGCTGGTGTAATATCTGATGTCTGCAGTCAGTATATCATACACCAGGCACATTTTGTCCTGTATACTGGATGTAATAAACTGTGTGCACAGACATTAGATATTTTATACAGGATACTATGTGGCTGGTGTAATATCTGATGTCTGCAGTCACAGTATATCATACACCAGTCATGTATTCTCCTGTACACTGGATGTAATATACTGTGTGTACAGACATTAGATATTATATACAGGATACTATGTGGCTGGTGTAATATCTGATGTCTGTAGTCAGTATATCATACACCAGGCACATTTTCTTCTGTATACTGGATGTAATATACTGTGTGCACAGACATTAGATATTATATACAGGATACTATGTGGCTGGTGTAATATCTGATGTCTGTAGTCACAGTATATCATACACCAGTCATGTATTCTCCTATATACTGGATGTAATATACTGTGTGCACAGACATTAGATATTTCTATACAGGATACTGTGTGGCTGGTGTAATATCTGATGTCTGCAGTCAGTATATCATACACCAGGCACATTTTCTCCTGTACACTGGATGTAATATACTGTGTGCACAGACATTAGATATTATATACAGGATACTATGTGGCTGGTGTAATATCTGATGTCTGCAGTCAGTATATCATACACCAGGCACATTTTCTCCTGTATACTGGATGTAATATACTGTGTGCACAGACATTAGATATTATATACTGGATACTATGTAACTGGTGTAATATCTGATGTCTGCAGTCAGTATATCATACACCAGTCATGTATTCTCCTGTACACTGGATGTAATATACTGTGTGCACAGACATTAGATATTATATACAGGATACTATGTGGCTGGTGTAATATCTGATGTCTGTAGTCAGTATATCATACACCAGTCATGTATTCTCCTGTACACTGGATGTAATATACTGTGTGCACAGACATTAGATATTATATACAGGATACTATGTGGCTGGTGTAATATCTGATGTCTGTAGTCAGTATATCATACACCAGGCACATTTTCTCCTGTATACTGGATGTAATAAACTGTGTGCACAGACATTAGATATTATATACATGATACTATGAGGCTGGTGTAATATCTGATGTCTGTAGTCAGTATATCATACACCAGGCACATTTTCTCCTGTATACTGGATGTAATAAACTGTGTGCACAGACATTAGATATTATATACAGGATACTCTGTGGCTGATGTAATATCTGATGTCTGCAGTCACAGTATATCATACACCAGGCACATTTTCTCCTGTATGCTGGATGTAATATACTGTGTGCACAGACATTAGATATTATATGCAGGATACTATGTGGCTGGTGTAATATCTGATGTCTGCAGTCACAGTATATCATACACCAGTCATGTATTCTCCTATATACTGGATGTAATATACTGTGTGCACAGACATTAGATATTAAACACAGGATGCTATGTGGCTGGTGTAATATCTGATGTCTGTAGTCACAGTATATCATACACCAGTCATGTATTCTATATACTGGATGTAATATACTGTGTGCACAGACATTAGATATTATATACAGGATACTATGTGGCTGGTGTAATATCTGATGTCTGTAGTCTGTATATCATACACCAGTCATGTATTCTCCTGTACATTGGATGTAATATACTGTGTGCACAGACATTAGATATTATATACTGGATAATATGTGGCTGGTGTAATATCTGATGTCTGCAGTCAGTATATCATACACCAGTCATGTATTTTCCTATATACAGGATGTAATATACTGTGTACACAGACATTAGATATTATATACAGGATACTATGTGACTGGGGTAATATCTGATGTCTGTAGTCAGTATATCATACACCAGTCATGTATTCTATATACTGGATGTAATATACTGTGTGCACAGACATTAGATATTATATACAGGATACTATGTGGCTGGTGTAATATCTGATGTCTGCAGTCAGCATATCATACACCAGTCATGTATTCTCCTATATACTGGATATAATATACTGTGTGCACAGACATTAGATATTATATACAGGATACTATGTGGCTGGTGTAATATCTGATGTCTGCAGTCAGTATATCATACACCAGGCACACTTTCTCCTGTATACTGGATGTAATATACTGTGTGCACAGACATTAGATACTATATACAGGATACTATGTGGCTGGTGTAATATCTGATGTCTGCAGTCAGTATATCATACACCACTCATGTATTCTCCTGTACACTGGATATAATATACTATGTGCACAGACATTAGATATTATATACAGGATACTATGTGGCTGGTGTAATATCTGATGTCTGTAGTCTGTATATCATACACCAGTCATGTATTCTCCTGTACACTGGATGTAATATACTGTGTGCACAGACATTATATATTATATACAGGATACTATGTGGCTGGTGTAATATCTGATGTCTGTAGTCAGTATATCATACACCAGTCATGTATTCTCCTATATACTGGATGTAATATACTGTGTGCACAGACATTAGATACTATATACAGGATACTATGTGGCTGGTGTAATATCTGATGTCTGCAGTCAGTATATCATACACCAGTCATGTATTCTCCTGTACACTGGATATAATATACTATGTGTACAGACATTAGATATTATATACAGGATACTATGTGCCTGGTGTAATATCTGATGTCTGTAGTCAGTATATCATACACCAGTCATGTATTCTCCTGTACACTGGATGTAATATACTGTGTGCACAGACATTAGATATTATATACAGGATACTATGTGGCTGGTGTAATATCTGATATCTGTAGTCACAGTATATCATATACCAGTCATGTATTCTCCTATATACTGGATGTAATATACTGTGTGCACAGACATTAGATATTACATACAGGATACTATGTGGCTGGTGTAATATCTGATGTCTGCAGTCAGTATATCATACACCAGTCATATATTCTCCTATATACTGGATGTAATATACTGTGTGCACAGACATTAGATATTACATACAGGATACTATGTGGCTGGTGTAATATCTGATATCTGTAGTCACAGTATATCATATACCAGTCATGTATTCTCCTATATACTGGATGTAATATACAGTGTGCACAGACAATAGATATTACATACAGGATACTATGTGGCTGGTGTAATATCTGATGTCTGCAGTCAGTATATCATACACCAGTCATATATTCTCCTATATACTGGATGTAATATACTGTGTGCACAGACATTAGATATTACATACAGGATACTATGTGGCTGGTGTAATATCTGATGTCTGCAGTCAGTATATCATACACCAGGCACATTTTCTCCTGTACACTGTATGTAATATACTGTGTGCACAGACATTAGATATTATATACAGGATACTATGTGGCTGGTGTAATATCTGATGTCTGTAGTCAGTATATCATACACCAGGCACATTTTCTCCTGTACACTGGATGTAATATACTGTGTGCACAGACATTAGATATTATATACAGGATACTATGTGGCTGGTGTAATATCTGATGTCTGTAGTCAGTATATCATACACCAGTCATGTATTCTCCTATATACTGGATGTAATATGCTGTGTGCACAGACATTAGATATTATATACAGGATACTATGTGGCTGGTGTAATATCTGATGTCTGTAGTCACAGTATATCATACACCAGGCACATTTTCTCCTGTATACTGGATGTAATAAACTGTGTGCACAGACATTAGATATTATATACAGGATACTATGTGGCTGGTGTAATATCTGATGTCTGTAGGCAGTATATCATACACCAGTCATGTATTCTATATACTGGATGTGATATACTGTGTGCACAGACATTAGATATTATATACAGGATGCTATGTGGCTGGTATAATATCTGATGACTGTAGTCAGTATATCATACACCAGTCATATATTCTCCTATACACTGGATGTAATATACTGTGTACACAGACATTAGATATTATATACAGGATACTATGTGGCTGGTGTAATATCTGATGTCTGCAGTCTCAGTTTATCATACACCAGTCATGTATTCTATATACTGGATGTAATATACTGTGTGCACAGACATTAGATATTATATACAGGATACTATGTGGTTGGTGTAATATCTGATGTCTGTAGTCAGTATATCATACACCAGGCACATTTTCTCCTGTATACTGGATGTAATAAACTGTGTGCACAGACATTAGATATTATATACAGTATACTATGTGGCTGGTGTAATATCTGATGTCTGTAGTCACAGTATATCATACACCAGTCATGTATTCTCCTATACACTGGATGTAATATACTGTGTGCACAGACATTAGATATTACATACAGGATACTATGTGGCTGGTGTAATATCTGATGTCTGTAGTCAGTATATCATACACCAGGCACATTTTCTCCTGTACACTGGATGTAATATACTGTGTGCACAGACATTAGATATTATATACAGGATACTATGTGGCTGGTGTAATATCTGATGTCTGTAGTTACAGTATATCATACACCAGTCATGTATTCTCCTGTACACTGGATGTAATATACTGTGTGCACAGACATTAGATATTATATACAGGATACTATGTGGCTGGTGTAATATCTGATGTCTGTAGTTACAGTATGTCATACACCAGTCATGTATTCTCCTATATACTGGATGTAATATACTGTGTGCACAGACATTAGATATTATATACAGGATACTATGTGGCTGGTGTAATATCTGATGTCTGCAGTCAGTATATCATACACCAGTCATGTATTCTCCTATATACAGGATGTAATATACTGTGTACACAGAAATTAAATATTATATACAGGATACTATGTGACTGGGGTAATACCTGATGTCTGTAGTCAGTATATCATACACCAGTCATGTATTCTATATACTGGATGTAATATACTGTGTGCACAGACATTAGATATTATATACAGGATACTATGTGGCTGGTGTAATATCTGATGTCTGCAGTCAGTATATCATACACCAGTCATGTATTCTCCTATATACTGGATATAATATACTGTGTGCACAGACATTAGATATTATATACAGGATACTATGTGGCTGGTGTAATATCTGATGTCTGCAGTCACAGTATATCATACACCAGTCATGTATTCTCCTGTACACTGGATATAATATACTGTGTGCACAGACATTAGATATTATATACAGGATACTATGTGGCTGGTGTAATATCTGATGTCTGTAGTCAGTATATCATACACCAGTCATGTATTCTCCTGTACACTGGATGTAATATACTGTGTGCACAGACATTAGATATTATATACAGGATACTATGTGGCTGGTGTAATATCTGATGTCTGTAGTCAGTATACCATACACCAGTCATGTATTCTCCTATATACTGGATGTAATATACTGTGTGCACAAACATTAGATATTATATACTGGATAATATGTGGCTGGTGTAATATCTGATGTCTGCAGTCAGTATATCATACACCAGTCATGTATTCTCCTGTACACTGGATATAATATACTATGTGCACAGACATTAGATATTATATACAGGATACTATGTGGCTGGTGTAATATCTGATGTCTGTAGTCAGTATATCATACACCAGTCATGTATTCTCCTGTACACTGGATGTAATATACTGTGTGCACAGACCTTATATATTATATACAGGATACTATGTGGCTGGTGTAATATCTGATGTCTGTAGTCAGTATATCATACACCAGGCACATTTTCTCCTATATACTGGATGTAATATACTGTGTGCACAGACATTAGATATTATATACAGGATACTATGTGGCTCGTGTAATATCTGATGTCTGCAGTCAGTATATCATACACCAGGCACATTTTCTCCTGTAGTCTGGATGTAATATACTGTATGCACAGACATTAGATATTATATACAGGATACTATGTGGCTGGTGTAATATCTGATGTCTGCAGTCAGTATATCATACACCAGTCATGTATTCTCCTGTACACTGGATATAATATACTATGTGCACAGACATTAGATATTATATACAGGATACTATGTGGCTGGTGTAATATCTGATGTCTGTAGTCAGTATATCATACACCAGTCATGTATTCTCCTGTACACTGGATGTAATATACTGTGTGCACAGACCTTATATATTATATACAGGATACTATGTGGCTGGTGTAATATCTGATTTCTGCAGTCAGTATATCATACACCAGGCACATTTTCTCCTGTACACTGTATGTAATATACTGTGTGCACAGACATTAGATATTATATACAGGATACTATGTGGCTGGTGTAATATCTGGTGTCTGCAGTCAGTATATCATACACCAGGCACATTTTCTCCTGTACACTGTATGTAATATACTGTGTGCACAGACATTAGATATTATATACAGGATATTATGTGGCTGGTGTAATATCTGATGTCAGCAGTCAGTATATCATACACCAGTCATGTATTCTCCTGTACACTGGATGTAATATACTGTGTGCACAGACATTAGATATTATATACAGGATACTATGTGGCTGGTGTAATATCTGATGTCTGCAGTCACAGTATATCATACACCAGGCACATTTTCTCCTGTACTCTGGATGTAATATACTGTATGCACAGACATTAGATATTATATACAGGATACTATGTGGCTGGTGTAATATCTGATGTCTGTAGTCACAGTATATCATACACCAGGCACATTTTCTCCTGTATACTGGATGTAATAAACTGTGTGCACAGACATTAGATATTATATACAGGATACTATGTGGCTGGTGTAATATCTGATGTCTGTAGTCACAGTATATCATACACCAGTCATGTATTCTCCTGTATACTGGATGTAATATACAGGATACTATGTGGCTGGGGTAATATCTGATGTCTGCAGTCAGTATATCATACACCAGTCATGTATTCTCCTGTACACTGGATGTAATATACTGTGTGCACAGACATTAGATATTATATACAGGATACTATGAGGCTGGTGTAATATCTGATGTCTGTAGTCACAGTATATCATACACCAGGCACATTTTCTCCTGTATACTGGATGTAATAAACTGTGTGCACAGACATTAGATATTATATACAGGATACTATGTGGCTGGTGTAATATCTGATGTCTGCAGTCAGTATATCATACACCAGTCATGTATTCTCCTGTACACTGGATGTAAAATACTGTGTGCACAGACATTAGATATTATATACAGGATACTATGTGGCTGGAGCAATATCTGATGTCTGCAGTCACAGTATATCATGCACCAGGCACATTTTCTCCTGTACTCTTGATGTAATATACTGTATGCACAGACATTAGATATTATATACAGGATACTATGTGGCTGGTGTAATATCTGATGTCTGTAGTCTCAGTATATCATACACCAGTCATGTATTCTCCTGTACACTGGATGTAATATACTGTGTGCACAGACATTAGATATTATATACAGGATACTATGTGGCTGGTGTAATATCTGATGTCTGCAGTCTCAGTATATCATACACCAGTCATGTATTCTCCTGTACTCTGGATGTAATATACTGTGTGCACAGACATTAGATATTATATACAGGATACTATGTGGCTGGTGTAATATCTGATGTCTGCAGTCTCAGTATATCATACACCAGTCATGTATTCTCCTATATACTGGATGTAATATAGTGTGTGCACAGACATTAGATATTATATACAGGATACTATGTGGCTGGTGTAATATCTGATGTCTGTAGTCTCAGTATATCATACACCAGTCATGTATTCTCCTATATACTGAATGTAATATACTGTGTGCACAGACATTAGATATTATATACAGGATACTATGTGGCTGGTGTAATATCTGATGTCTGCAGTCAGTATATCATACAACAGTCATGTATTCTCCTGTACACTGGATGTAATATACTGTGTGCACAGACATTAGATATTATATACAGGATACTATGTGGCTGGTGTAATATCTGATGTCTGCAGTCAGTATATCATACACCAGTCATGTATTCTCCTATATACTGGATGTAATATACTGTGTGTGCAGACATTAGATATTATATACAGGATACTATGTGGCTGGTGTAATATCTGATGTCTGCAGTCAGTATATCATACACCAGTCATGTATTCTATATACTGGATGTAATATACTGTGTGCACAGACATTAGATATAACATACAGGATACTATGTGGCTGGTGTAATATCTGATGTCTGTAGTCAGTATATCATACACCAGGCACATTTTCTCCTGTATACT
Source organism: Phyllobates terribilis (assembly GCF_046119375.1). Taxonomy (NCBI): domain Eukaryota; kingdom Metazoa; phylum Chordata; class Amphibia; order Anura; family Dendrobatidae; genus Phyllobates; species Phyllobates terribilis. Next base: position 5,164,429 of record NW_027362855.1, on the reverse strand, counting down.
GGATGTAATAAACTGTGTGCACAGACATTAGATATTATATACAGGATACTATGTGGCTGGTGTAATATCTGATGTCTGTAGTCACAGTATATCATACACCAGTGATGTATTCTCCTGTATACTGGATGTAATATACTGTGTGTACAGACATTAGATATTATATACAGGATACTATGTGGCTGGTGTAATATCTGATGTCTGCAGTCAGTATATCATACACCAGTCATGTATTCTCCTATATACTGGATGTAATATACTGTGTGCACAGACATTAGATATTATATACAGGATACTATGTGGCTGGTGTAATATCTGATGTCTGTAGTCAGTATATCATACACCAGTCATGTATTCTCCTATATACTGGATGTAATATACTGTGTGCACAGACATTAGATATTATATACAGGATAGTATGTGGCTGGTGTAATATCTGATGTCTGTAGTCAGTATATCATACACCAGGCACATTTTCTCCTGTACACTGGATGTAATATACTGTGTGCACAGACATTAGATATTATATACAGGATACTATGTGGCTGGTGTAATATCTGATGTCTGTAGTCACAGTATATCATACACCAGGCACATTTTCTCCTGTACACTGGATGTAATATACTGTGTGCACAGACATTAGATATTATATACAGGATACTATGGGGCTGGTGTAATATCTGATGTCTGTATTCACAGTATATCATACACCAGTCATGTATTCTCCTGTATACTGGATGTAATATACTGTGTGTACAGACATTAGATATTATATACAGGATACTATGTGGCTGGTGTAATATCTGATGTCTGCAGTCAGTATATCATACACCAGTCATGTATTCTCCTGTACACTGGATGTAATATACTGTGTGCACAGACATTAGATATTATATACAGGATACTATGTGGCTGGTGTAATATCTGATGTCTGTAGTCACAGTATATCATACACCAGGCACATTTTCTCCTGTATACTGGATGTAATATACTGTGTGCACAGACATTAGATATTATATACAGGATACTATGTGGCTGGTGTAATGTCTGATGTCTGTAGTCACAGTATATCATACACCAGGCACATTTTCTCCTGTATACTGGATGTAATATACTGTGTGCACAGACATTAGATATTATATACAGGATACTATGTGGCTGGTGTAATGTCTGATGTCTGTAGTCAGTATATCATACACCAGTCATGTATTCTCCTGTACACTGGATGTAATATACTGTGTGCACAGACATTAGATATTATATACAGGATACTATGTGGCTGGTGTAATATCTGATGTCTGTAGTCAGTATATCATACACCAGGCACATTTTCTCCTGTATACTGGATGTAATATACTGTGTGCACAGACATTAGATATTATATACAGGATACTATGTGGCTGGTGTAATATCTGATGTCTGTAGTCACAGTATATCATACACCAGTCACATTTTCTCCTGTATACTGGATGTAATATACTGTGTGCACAGACATTAGATATTATATACAGGATACTATGTGGCTGATGTAATATCTGATGTCTGTAGTCAGTATATCATACACCAGTCATGTATTCTATATACTGGATGTAATATACTGTGTGCACAGACATTAGATATTATATACAGGATACTATGTGGCTGGTGTAATATCTGATGTCTGTATCACAGTATGTCATACACCAGTCATGTATTCTCCTATATACTGGATGTAATATACTGTGTGCACAGACATTAGATATTATATACAGGATACTATGTGTCTGGTGTAATATCTGATGTCTGTAGTCACAGTATATCATACAGCAGTCATGTATTCTCCTGTATACTGGATGTAATATACTGTGTGCACAGACATTAGATATTATATACAGGATACTATGTGACTGTTGTATTATCTGATGTCTGTAGTCAGTATATCATACACCAGGCACATTTTCTCCTATATACTGGATGTAATATACTGTGTGCACAGACATTAGATATTATATACAGGACACTATGTAGCTGGTGTAATATCTGATGTCTGCAGTCAGTATATCATACACCAGGCACATTTTCTCCTGTACACTGGATGTAATATACTGTGTGCACAGACATTAGATATTATATACAGGATACTATGTGACTGGTGTAATATCTGATGTCTGCAGTCAGCATATCATACACCAGTCATGTATTCTCCTATATACTGGATATAATATACTGTGTGCACAGACATTAGATATTATATACAGGATACTATGTGGCTGGTGTAATATCTGATGTCTGCAGTCAGTATATCATACACCAGGCACATTTTCTCCTGTATACTGGATGTAATATACTGTGTGCACAGACATTAGATACTATATACAGGATACTATGTGGCTGGTGTAATATCTGATGTCTGCAGTCAGTATATCATACACCAGTCATGTATTCTCCTGTACACTGGATATAATATACTATGTGCACAGACATTAGATATTATATACAGGATACTATGTGGCTGGTGTTATATCTGATGTCTGTAGTCAGTATATCATACACCAGTCATGTATTCTCCTGTACACTGGATGTAATATAGTGTGTGCACAGACATTATATATTATATACAGGATACTATGTGGCTGGTGTAATATCTGATGTCTGTAGTCAGTATATCATACACCAGGCACATTTTCTCCTGTATACTGGATGTAATATACTGTGTGCACAGACATTAGATATTATATACAGGATACTATGTGGCTGGTGTAATATCTGATGTCTGTAGTCAGTATATCATACACCAGTCATGTATTCTCCTATATACTGGATGTAATATACTGTGTGCACAGACATTAGATATTACATACAGGATACTATGTGGCTGGTGTTATATCTGATGTCTGTAGTCACAGTATATCATACACCAGGCACATTTTCTCCTGTACACTGGATGTAATATACTGTGTGCACAGACATTAGATATTATATACAGGATACTATGTGGCTGGTGTAATATCTGATGTCTGTAGTCAGTATATCATACACCAGTCATGTATTCTCCTGTACACTGGATGTAATATACTGTGTGCACAGACATTAGATATTATATACAGGATACTATGTGGCTGGGGTAATATCTGATGTCTGCAGTCAGTATATCATACACCAGTCATGTATTCTCCTGTACACTGGATGTAATATACTGTGTGCACAGACATTAGATATTATATACAGGATACTATGTGGCTGGTGTAATATCTGATGTCTGCAGTCACAGTATATCATACACCAGGCACATTTTCTCCTGTACTCTGGATGTAATATACTGTATGCACAGACATTAGATATTATATACATGATACTATGTGGCTGGTGTAATATCTGATGACTGTAGTCAGTATACCATACACCAGTCATATATTCTCCTATATACTGGATGTAATATACTGTATGCACAGACATTAGATATTATATACAGGATACTATGTGGCTGGTGTAATATCTGATGACTGTAGTCAGTATATCATACACCAGTCATATATTCTCCTATACACTGGATGTAATATACTGTGTACACAGACATTAGATATTATATACAGGATACTATGTGGCTGGTGTAATATCTGATGTCTGCAGTCTCAGTATATCATACACCAGTCATGTATTCTATATACTGGATGTAATATACTGTGTGCACAGACATTAGATATTATAAACAGGATACTATGTGGTTGGTGTAATATCTGATGTCTGTAGTCAGTATATCATACACCAGGCACATTTTCTCCTGTATACTGGATGTAATAAACTGTGTGCACAGACATTAGATATTATATACAGTATACTATGTGGCTGGTGTAATATCTGATGTCTGTAGTCACAGTATATCATACACCAGTCATGTATTCTCCTATACACTGGATGTAATATACTGTGTGCACAGACATTAGATATTACATACAGGATACTATGTGGCTGGTGTAATATCTGATGTCTGTAGTCACAGTATATCATACACCAGTCATGTATTCTCCTATACACTGGATGTAATATACTGTGTGCACAGACATTAGATATTACATACAGGATACTATGTGGCTGGTGTAATATCTGATGTCTGTAGTCAGTATATCATACACCAGGCACATTTTCTCCTGTACACTGGATGTAATATACTGTGTGCACAGACATTAGATATTATATACAGGATACTATGTGGCTGGTGTAATATCTGATGTCTGTAGTCACAGTATATCATACACCAGTCATGTATTCTCCTGTACACTGGATGTAATATACTGTGTGCACAGACATTAGATATTATATACTGGCTAATATGTGGCTGGTGTAATATCTGATGTCTGCAGTCAGTATATCATACACCAGTCATGTATTCTCCTATATACAGGATGTAATATACTGTGTACACAGAAATTAAATATTATATACAGGATACTATGTGACTGGGGTAATACCTGATGTCTGTAGTCAGTATATCATACACCAGTCATGTATTCTATATACTGGATGTAATATACTGTGTGCACAGACATTAGATATTATATACAGGATACTATGTGGCTGGTGTAATATCTGATGTCTGCAGTCAGTATATCATACACCAGTCATGTATTCTCCTATATACTGGATATAATATACTGTGTGCACAGACATTAGATATTATATACAGGATACTATGTGGCTGGTGTAATATCTGATGTCTGCAGTCACAGTATATCATACACCAGTCATGTATTCTCCTGTACACTGGATATAATATACTGTGTGCACAGACATTAGATATTATATACAGGATACTATGTGGCTGGTGTAATATCTGATGTCTGTAGTCAGTATATCATACACCAGTCATGTATTCTCCTGTACACTGGATGTAATATACTGTGTGCACAGACATTAGATATTATATACAGGATACTATGTGGCTGGTGTAATATCTGATGTCTGTAGTCAGTATATCATACACCAGTCATGTATTCTCCTATATACTGGATGTAATATACTGTGTGCACAGACATTAGATATTATATACTGGATAATATGTGGCTGGTGTAATATCTGATGTCTGCAGTCAGTATATCATACACCAGTCATGTATTCTCCTGTACACTGGATATAATATACTATGTGCACAGACATTAGATATTATATACAGGATACTATGTGGCTGGTGTAATATCTGATGTCTGTAGTCAGTATATCATACACCAGTCATGTATTCTCCTGTACACTGGATGTAATATACTGTGTGCACAGACCTTATATATTATATACAGGATACTATGTGGCTGGTGTAATATCTGATGTCTGTAGTCAGTATATCATACACCAGGCACATTTTCTCCTATATACTGGATGTAATATACTGTGTGCACAGACATTAGATATTATATACAGGATACTATGTGGCTCGTGTAATATCTGATGTCTGCAGTCAGTATATCATACACCAGGCACATTTTCTCCTGTAGTCTGGATGTAATATACTGTATGCACAGACATTAGATATTATATACAGGATACTATGTGGCTGGTGTAATATCTGATGTCTGCAGTCAGTATATCATACACCAGTCATGTATTCTCCTGTACACTGGATATAATATACTATGTGCACAGACATTAGATATTATATACAGGATACTATGTGGCTGGTGTAATATGTGATGTCTGTAGTCAGTATATCATACACCAGTCATGTATTCTCCTGTACACTGGATGTAATATACTGTGTGCACAGACCTTATATATTATATACAGGATACTATGTGGCTGGTGTAATATCTGATTTCTGCAGTCAGTATATCATACACCAGGCACATTTTCTCCTGTACACTGTATGTAATATACTGTGTGCACAGACATTAGATATTATATACAGGATACTATGTGGCTGGTGTAATATCTGGTGTCTGCAGTCAGTATATCATACACCAGGCACATTTTCTCCTGTACACTGTATGTAATATACTGTGTGCACAGACATTAGATATTATATACAGGATATTATGTGGCTGGTGTAATATCTGATGTCAGCAGTCAGTATATCATACACCAGTCATGTATTCTCCTGTACACTGGATGTAATATACTGTGTGCACAGACATTAGATATTATATACAGGATACTATGTGGCTGGTGTAATATCTGATGTCTGCAGTCACAGTATATCATACACCAGACACATTTTCTCCTGTACTCTGGATGTAATATACTGTATGCACAGACATTAGATATTATATACAGGATACTATGTGGCTGGTGTAATATCTGATGTCTGTAGTCACAGTATATCATACACCAGGCACATTTTCTCCTGTATACTGGATGTAATAAACTGTGTGCACAGACATTAGATATTATATACAGGATACTATGTGGCTGGTGTAATATCTGATGTCTGCAGTCAGTATATCATACACCAGTCATGTATTCTCCTGTATACTGGATGTAATATACTGTGTGCACAGACATTAGATATTATATACAGGATACTATGTGGCTGGGGTAATATCTGATGTCTGTAGTCAGTATGTCATACACCAGTCATGTATTCTCCTATATACAGGATGGAATATACTGTGTGCACAGACATTAGATATTATATACAGGATACTATGTGGCTGGGGTAATATCTGATGTCTGCAGTCAGTATATCATACACCAGTCATGTATTCTCCTGTACACTGGATGTAATATACTGTGTGCACAGACATTAGATATTATATACAGGATACTATGAGGCTGGTGTAATATCTGATGTCTGTAGTCACAGTATATCATACACCAGGCACATTTTCTCCTGTATACTGGATGTAATAAACTGTGTGCACAGACATTAGATATTATATACAGGATACTATGTGGCTGGTGTAATATCTGATGTCTGTAGTCACAGTATATCATACACCAGTCATGTATTCTCCTGTATACTGGATGTAATATACAGGATACTATGTGGCTGGGGTAATATCTGATGTCTGCAGTCAGTATATCATACACCAGTCATGTATTCTCCTGTATACTGGATGTAATATACTGTGTGCACAGACATTAGATATTATATACAGGATACTATGTGGCTGGTGTAATATCTGATGTCTGTAGTCACAGTATATCATACACCAGGCACATTTTCTCCTGTACTCTTGATGTAATATACTGTATGCACAGACATTAGATATTATATACAGGATACTATGTGGCTGGTGTAATATCTGATGTCTGTAGTCTCAGTATATCATACACCAGTCATGTATTCTCCTGTACACTGGATGTAATATACTGTGTGCACAGACATTAGATATTATATACAGGATACTATGTGGCTGGTGTAATATCTGATGTCTGCAGTCTCAGTATATCATACACCAGTCATGTATTCTCCTGTACTCTGGATGTAATATACTGTGTGCACAGACATTAGATATTATATACAGGATACTATGTGGCTGGTGTAATATCTGATGTCTGCAGTCTCAGTATATCATACACCAGTCATGTATTCTCCTGTACACTGGATGTAATATACTGTGTGCACAGACATTAGATATTATATACAGGATACTATGTGGCTGGTGTAATATCTGATGTCTGCAGTCAGTATATCATACACCAGTCATGTATTCTCCTATATACTGGATGTAATATACTGTGTGTGCAGACATTAGATATTATATACAGGATACTATGTGGCTGGTGTAATATCTGATGTCTGCAGTCAGTATATCATACACCAGGCACATTTTCTCCTGTATACTGGATGTAATAAACTGTGTGCACAGACATTAGATATTATATACAGGATACTATGTGGCTGGTGTAATATCTGATGTCTGTAGTCACAGTATATCATACACCAGTGATGTATTCTCCTGTATACTGGATGTAATATACTGTGTGTACAGACATTAGATATTATATACAGGATACTATGTGGCTGGTGTAATATCTGATGTCTGTAGTCAGTATATCATACACCAGTCATGTATTCTCCTATATACTGGATGTAATATACTGTGTGCACAGACATTAGATATTATATACAGGATAGTATGTGGCTGGTGTAATATCTGATGTCTGCAGTCAGTATATCATACACCAGTCATGTATTCTCCTATATACTGGATGTAATATACTGTGTGCACAGACATTAGATATTATATACAGGATACTATGTGGCTGGTGTAATATCTGATGTCTGTAGTCAGTATATCATACACCAGTCATGTATTCTCCTATATACTGGATGTAATATACTGTGTGCACAGACATTAGATATTATATACAGGATAGTATGTGGCTGGTGTAATATCTGATGTCTGTAGTCAGTATATCATACACCAGGCACATTTTCTCCTGTACACTGGATGTAATATACTGTGTGCACAGACATTAGATATTATATACAGGATACTATGTGGCTGGTGTAATATCTGATGTCTGTAGTCACAGTATATCATACACCAGGCACATTTTCTCCTGTACACTGGATGTAATATACTGTGTGCACAGACATTAGATATTATATACAGGATACTATGGGGCTGGTGTAATATCTGATGTCTGTATTCACAGTATATCATACACCAGTCATGTATTCTCCTGTATACTGGATGTAATATACTGTGTGTACAGACATTAGATATTATATACAGGATACTATGTGGCTGGTGTAATATCTGATGTCTGCAGTCAGTATATCATACACCAGTCATGTATTCTCCTGTACACTGGATGTAATATACTGTGTGCACAGACATTAGATATTATATACAGGATACTATGTGGCTGGTGTAATATCTGATGTCTGTAGTCACAGTATATCATACACCAGGCACATTTTCTCCTGTATACTGGATGTAATATACTGTGTGCACAGACATTAGATATTATATACAGGATACTATGTGGCTGGTGTAATGTCTGATGTCTGTAGTCACAGCATATCATACACCAGGCACATTTTCTCCTGTATACTGGATGTAATATACTGTGTGCACAGACATTAGATATTATATACACGATACTATGTGGCTGGTGTAATATCTGATGTCTGTAGTCACAGTATATCATACACCAGTCACATTTTCTCCTGTATACTGGATGTAATATACTGTGTGCACAGACATTAGATATTATATACAGGATACTATGTGGCTGATGTAATATCTGATGTCTGTAGTCAGTATATCATACACCAGTCATGTATTCTATATACTGGATGTAATATACTGTGTGCACAGACATTAGATATTATATACAGGATACTATGTGGCTGGTGTAATATCTGATGTCTGTATCACAGTATGTCATACACCAGTCATGTATTCTCCTATATACTGGATGTAATATACTGTGTGCACAGACATTAGATATTATATACAGGATACTATGTGGCTGGTGTAATATCTGATGTCTGCAGTCAGTATATCATACACCAGTCATGTATTCTCCTATATACTGGATGTAATATACTGTGTGCACAGACATTAGATATTATATACAGGATACTATGTGTCTGGTGTAATATCTGATGTCTGTAGTCACAGTATATCATACAGCAGTCATGTATTCTCCTATATACTGGATGTAATATACTGTGTGCACAGACATTAGATATTATATACAGGATACTATGTGGCTGGTGTAATGTCTGATGTCTGCAGTCAGTATATCATACACCAGGCACATTTTCTCCTGTACACTGGATGTAATATACTGTGTGCACAGACATTAGATATTATATACAGGATACTATGTGGCTGGTGTAATAGCTGATGTCTGCAGTCAGTATATCATACACCAGTCATATATTCTATATACTGGATGTAATATACTGTGTGCACAGACATCAGATATTATATACAGGATACTATGTGGCTGGTGTAATATCTGATGTCTGCAGTCAGTATATCATACACCAGGCACATTTTCTCCTGTACACTGGATGTAATATACTGTGTGCACATACATTAGATATTATATACAGGATACTATGTGGCTGGTGTAATATCTGATGTCTGCAGTCAGTATATCATACACCAGGCACATTTTCTCCTGTACACTGGATGTAATATACTGTGTGCACATACATTAGATATTATATACAGGATACTATGTGGCTGGTGTAATATCTGATGTCTGTAGTCAGTATATCATACACCAGTCATGTATTCTCCTATATACTGGATGTAATATACTGTTTGCACAGACATTAGATATTATATACAGGATACTATGTGGCTGGTGTAATATCTGATGTCTGTAGTCACAGTATATCATACACCAGGCACATTTTCTCCTATATACTGGATGTAATATACTGTGTGCACAGACACTAGATATTATATACAGGATACTATGTGGTTGGTGTAATATCTGATGTCTGTAGTCAGTATATCATACACCTGTCATGTATTCTCCTGTACACTGGATGTAATATACTGTGTGCACAGACATTAGATATTATATACAGGATATTATGTGGCTGGTGTAATATCTGATGTCTGTAGTCACAGTATATCATACACCAGTCATGTATTCTATATACTGGATGTAATATACTGTGTGCACAGACATTAGATATTATATACAGGATACTATGTGGCTCTTGTAATATCTGATGTCTGTAGTCACAGTATATCATACACCAGTCATGTATTCTCCTGTACACTGGATGTAATATACTGTGTGCACAGACATTAGATATTATATGCAGGATACTATGTGGTTGGTGTAATATCTGATGTCAGCAGTCAGTATATCATACACCAGGCACATTTTCTCCTGTACACTGGATGTAATATACTGTGTACACAGACATTAGATATTATATACAGGATACTATGTGGATGGTGTAATATCTGATGTCTGGAGTCAGTATATCATACACCAGTCATGTATTCTCCTGTACACTGGATGTAATATACTGTGTGCACAGACATTAGATATTATATACAGGATACTATGTGGCTGGTGTAATATCTGATGTCTGCAGTCAGTATATCATACACCAGTCATGTATTCTCCTGTACACTGGATGTAATATACTGTGTACACAGACATTAGATATTATATACAGGATACTATGTGGATGGTGTAATATCTGATGTCTGGAGTCAGTATATCATACACCAGTCATGTATTCTCCTGTACACTGGATGTAATATACTGTGTGCACAGACATTAGATATTATATACCGGATAATATGTGGCTGGTGTAACATCTGATGTCAGCAGTCAGTATATCATACACCAGGCACATTTTCTCCTGTACACTGGATGTAATATATTGTGTGCACAGACATTAGATATTATATACAGGATACTATGTGGCTGGTGTAATAGCTGATGTCTGCAGTCAGTATATCATACACCAGTCATGTATTCTATATACTAGATGTAATATACTGTGTGTACAGACATTAGATATTATATACAGGATACTATGTGACTGGTGTAATATCTGATGTATGTAGTCAGTATATCATACACCAGGCACATTTTCTCCTGTACACTGGATGTAATAAACTGTGTGCACAGACATTAGATATTATATACAGGATACTATGTGGCTGGTGTAATATCTGATGTCTGCAGTCAGTATATCATACACCAGGCACATTTTCTCCTGTATACTGGATGTAATAAACTGTGTGCACAGACATTAGATATTATATACAGGATACTATGTGGCTGGTGTAATATCTGATGTCTGTAGTCAGTATATCATACACCAGGCACATTTTCTTCTGTATACTGGATGTAATATACTGTGTTCACAGATATTAGATATTATATACAGGATCCTATGTGGCTGGTGTAATATCTGATGTCTGTAGTCACAGTATATCATACACCAGGCACATTTTCTCCTGTATACTGGATGTAATAAACGGTGTGCACAGACATTAGATATTATATACTGGATACTATGTGGCTGGTGTAATATCTGATGTCTGTAGTCACAGTATGTCATACACCAGGCACATTTTCTCCTGTACACTGGATGTAATATACTGTGTGCACAGACATTAGATATTATATACAGGATACTATGTGGCTGGTGTAATATCTGATGTCTGCAGTCAGTATATCATACACCTGGCACATTTTCTCCTGTAATCTGGATGTAATATACTGTGTGCACAGACATTAGATATTATAAACAGGATACTATGTGGCTGGTGTAATATCTGATGTCTGCAGTCAGTATATCATACACCTGGCACATTTTCTCCTGTACACTGGATGTAATATACTGTGTGCACAGACATTAGATATTATATACAGGATACTATGTGGCTGGTGTAATATCTGATGTCTGCAGTCAGTATATCATACACCAGGCACATCTTCTCCTGTACACTGGATGTAATAAACTGTGTGCACAGACATTAGATATTATATACAGGATACTATGTGGCTGGTGTAATATCTGATGTCTGCAGTCAGTATATCATACACCAGACGCATTTTCTCCTGTATACTGGATGTAATATACTGTGTGCACAGACGTTAGATATTATATACCGGATACTATGTGTCTGGTGTAATATCTGATGTCTGTAGTCACAGTATATCATACACCAGGCACATTTTCTCCTGTACACTGGATGTAATAAACTGTGTGCACAGACATTAGATATTATATACAGGATACTACGTGGCTGGTGTAATATCTGATGTCTGTAGTCAGTATATCATACACCAGGCACATTTTCTCCTGTACTCTGGATGTAATATACTGTATGCACAGACATTAGATATTATATACAGGATACTATGTGGCTGGTGTAATATCTGATGTCTGTTGTCAGTGTATCATACACCAGGCACATTTTCTCCTATACACTGGATGTAATATACTGTGTACACAGACATTAGATATTATATACAGGATACTATGTGGCTGGTGTAATATCTGGTGTCTGCAGTCAGTATATCATACACCAGGCACATTTTCTCCTGTACACAGGATGTAATATACTATGTGCACAGACATTAGATATTAGATACAGGATACTATGTGGCTGGTGTAATATCTGATGTCTGTAGTCAGTATATCATACACCAGTCATGTATTCTCCTGTACACTGGATGTAATATACTGTGTACACAGACATTAGATATTATATACAGGATACTATGTGGCCGGTGTAATATCTGATGTCTGTAGTCAGTATATCATACACCAGGCACATTTTCTCCTGTACACTGGATGTAATATACTGTGTGCACAGACATTAGATATTATATACAGGATATTATGTGGCTGGTGTAATATCTGATGTCTGTAGTCAGTATATCATACACCAGTCATGTATTCTCCTATATACTGGATGTAATATACTGTGTGCACAGACATTAGATATTACATACAGGATACTATGTGGCTGGTGTAATATCTGATGTCTGTAGTCAGTATATCATACACCAGGCACATTTTCTCCTGTACACTGGATGTAATATACTGTGTGCACAGACATTAGATATTATATACAGGATACTATGTGGCTGGTGTAATATCTGATGTCTGTAGTCAGTATATCATACACCAGGCACATTTTCTTCTGTATACTGGATGTAATATACTGTGTTCACAGATATTAGATATTATATACAGGATCCTATGTGGCTGGTGTAATATCTGATGTCTGTAGTCACAGTATATCATACACCAGGCACATTTTCTCCTGTATACTGGATGTAATAAACGGTGTGCACAGACATTAGATATTATATACTGGATACTATGTGGCTGGTGTAATATCTGATGTCTGTAGTCAGTATATCATACACCAGTCATGTATTCTCCTATATACTGGATGTAATATACTGTGTGCACAGACATTAGATATTACATACAGGATACTATGTGGCTGGTGTAATATCTGATGTCTGTAGTCAGTATATCATACACCAGGCACATTTTCTCCTGTACACTGGATGTAATATACTGTGTGCACAGACATTAAATATTATATACAGGATCCTATGTGGCTGGTGTAATATCTGATGTCTGCAGTCAGTATATCATACACCAGGCACATTTTCTCCTGTACACTGGATGTAATATACTGTGTGCACAGACATTAGATATTATATACAGGATACTATGTGGCTGGTGTAATATCTGATGCCTGTAGTCAGTTTATCATACACCAGTCATGTATTCTCCTATATACTGGATGTAATATACTGTGTACACAGACATTAGATATTATATACCGGATACTATGTGTCTGGTGTAATATCTGATGTCTGTAGTCACAGTATATCATACACCCAGGGCCGGCGTCAGCACCCGGCGCACCCGGGCAAATGCCGGGGCCCTGAGCAGGCAGAGGGGCCCACTGGCGGTCGCGCACCCCGCCGGGCTATGGGCGGAGGAGAGCGGTGTCAGCGCCCGCCCTTCTCCGCCGCTTGCTCAGGGCCCCGGCAGCTGGATACTTACCTCTCCCCGTGCCTCCGCAGATCAGCTGTCTTCCTGCTCTGCGCTCCCTGTGACGTCTCAGGTCAGAGGGCGCGGTGACGTCTTTACACCGCGCCCTCCCCTGAGCCGTCACAGGGAGCGCAGAGCGGGAAGATACCGGCGTCGCTGGAGTCCAGACCAGAGCAGCGGCAGCAGGTGAGGAGAAGGAAGGTGAGTATTTGATTTTTTTTTTTTTTTAATGTATGGAGGCATGGGGCAGTATAAAGGGGAAGAGGGGGGGGGGTGGCATCCTCCATGGAGCATTATAAAGATAGGGGGGACTGGACATCCTGCATGGGGCATTATAAGGTGGGGAACAGCCTGCATGGGGCATTATAAAGGGGGGGGGGGGTGCCGCCTGTATAGTGCATTATGTGGGGGGGGGAACAGCCTGCATGGGGCATTATAAAGGGGGGGGGGCAGCCTGTATAGTGCATTATGTGGGGGGGGGAACAGCCTGCATGGAGCATTATAAGGGGGGGGCAGCCTGTATGGGGCATTATGTGGGGGGTAAGAGCCTGCATGGAGCATTAAAAGGGGGGGGGGCTGTATGGGGCATTATGTTGGGGGTAACAGCCTGCATGGAGCATTATAAGGGGGGACAGCCTGTATGGGGCATTATGTGGGGGGTAACAGCCTGCATGCAGCATTATATGGGGGCCAGTATCCTGTATGGAGCGTTATAAGGGGACCGGTATCCTGTATGGAGAGTTATATGGGGGGCCTGTATCCTGTATGGAGTTTTATAAGGGGACCAGTATTCTGTATGGAGCGTTATATGGGGGCCAGTATCCTGTATGGAGCGTTATATGGGGGCCAGTATTCTGTATGGAGCCTTATATGGGGGCCAGTATTCCGTATGGAGCCTTATATGGGGGCCAGTATTCCATATGGGGCCTTATATGGGGGCCAGTATTCCGTATGGAGCCTTATATGGGGGCCAATATTCCGTATGGAGCCTTATATGGGGGCCAGTATTCCGTATGGAGCCTTATATGGGGGCCAGTATTCCGTATGGAGCCTTATAAGGGGACCAGTATTCCGTATGGAGCCTTATATGGGGGCCAGTATTCCGTATGGAGCCTTATATGGGGGCCAGTATTCCGTATGGAGCCTTATATGGGGGCCAGTATTCCGTATGGAGCCTTATATGGGGGCCAGTATTCCGTATGGAGCCTTATATGGGGGCCAGTATTCCGTATGGAGCCTTATAAGGGGACCAGTATTCCGTATGGGGCCTTATATGGGGGCCAGTATTCCGTATGAAGCGTTATATGGGGGCCAGTATTCCGTATGGGGCCTTATATAGGGGCCAGTCTTCTGTGTGGAGCGATTCACCGGTTTCTGAGCTATTGTGGAATTTACAATAGATATCACTCATGTAATGTAAGAAGTGAAATCTTTGCATTGTACTATATATATATATATATTTCTCCCCCATATCTCTGCATCATGAATCGTGGTATGTGTTAAAGGGGCCCACTGAGACTCTTTCGCCCGGGGCCCAGAAAAACCTGAAGCCGGCCCTGCATACACCAGGCACATTTTCTCCTGTACACTGGATGTAATAAACTGTGTGCACAGACATTAGATATTATATACAGGATACTATGTGGCTGGTGTAATATCTGATGTCTGTAGTCACAGTATATCATACACCAGGCACATTTTCTCCTGTATACTGGATGTAATAAACTGTGTGCACAGACATTAGATATTATATACAGGATACTATGTGGCTGGTGTAATATCTGATGTCTGTAGTCAGTATATCATACACCAGGCACATTTTCTCCTGTACTCTGGATGTAATATACTGTATGCACAGACATTAGATATTATATACAGGATACTATGTGGCTGGTGTAATATCTGATGTCTGTAGTCACAGTATATCATACACCAGTCATGTATTCTATATACTGGATGTAATATACTGTGTGCACAGACATTAGATATTATATACAGGATACTATGTGGCTGGTGTAATGTCTGATGTCTGTAGTCACAGTATATCATACACCAGTCATGTATTCTATATACTGGATGTAATATACTGTGTGCACAGACATTAGATATTATATACAGGATACTATGTGGCTGGTGTAATATCTGATGTCTGCAGTCTCAGTATATCATACACCAGTCATGTATTCTCCTGTACACTGGATGTAATATACTGTGTGCACAGACATTAGATATTATATACAGGATACTATGTGGCTGGTGTAATATCTGATGTCTGTAGTCACAGTATATCATACACCAGGCACATTTTCTCCTGTATACTGGATGTAATATACTGTGTGCACAGACATTAGATATTATATACACGATACTATGTGGCTGGTGTAATATCTGATGTCTGTAGTCACAGTATATCATACACCAGTCACATTTTCTCCTGTATACTGGATGTAATATACTGTGTGCACAGACATTAGATATTATATACAGGATACTATGTGGCTGATGTAATATCTGATGTCTGTAGTCAGTATATCATACACCAGTCATGTATTCTATATACTGGATGTAATATACTGTGTGCACAGACATTAGATATTATATACAGGATACTATGTGGCTGGTGTAATATCTGATGTCTGTATCACAGTATGTCATACACCAGTCATGTATTCTCCTATATACTGGATGTAATATACTGTGTGCACAGACATTAGATATTATATACAGGATACTATGTGGCTGGTGTAATATCTGATGTCTGCAGTCAGTATATCATACACCAGTCATGTATTCTCCTATATACTGGATGTAATATACTGTGTGCACAGACATTAGATATTATATACAGGATACTATGTGTCTGGTGTAATATCTGATGTCTGTAGTCACAGTATATCATACAGCAGTCATGTATTCTCCTATATACTGGATGTAATATACTGTGTGCACAGACATTAGATATTATATACAGGATACTATGTGACTGTTGTATTATCTGATGTCTGTAGTCAGTATATCATACACCAGGCACATTTTCTCCTGTACACTGGATGTAATATACTGTGTGCACAGACATTAGATATTATATACAGGATACTATGTGGCTGGTGTAATAGCTGATGTCTGCAGTCAGTATATCATACACCAGTCATATATTCTATATACTGGATGTAATATACTGTGTGCACAGACATCAGATATTATATACAGGATACTATGTGGCTGGTGTAATATCTGATGTCTGCAGTCAGTATATCATACACCAGGCACATTTTCTCCTGTACACTGGATGTAATATACTGTGTGCACATACATTAGATATTATATACAGGATACTATGTGGCTGGTGTAATATCTGATGTCTGCAGTCAGTATATCATACACCAGGCACATTTTCTCCTGTACACTGGATGTAATATACTGTGTGCACATACATTAGATATTATATACAGGATACTATGTGGCTGGTGTAATATCTGATGTCTGTAGTCAGTATATCATACACCAGTCATGTATTCTCCTATATACTGGATGTAATATACTGTTTGCACAGACATTAGATATTATATACAGGATACTATGTGGCTGGTGTAATATCTGATGTCTGTAGTCACAGTATATCATACACCAGGCACATTTTCTCCTATATACTGGATGTAATATACTGTGTGCACAGACATTAGATATTATATACAGGATACTATGTGGCTGGTGTAATATCTGATGTCTGTAGTCAGTATATCATACACCTGTCATGTATTCTCCTGTACACTGGATGTAATATACTGTGTGCACAGACATTAGATATTATATACAGGATATTATGTGGCTGGTGTAATATCTGATGTCTGTAGTCACAGTATATCATACACCAGTCATGTATTCTATATACTGGATGTAATATACTGTGTGCACAGACATTAGATATTATATACAGGATACTATGTGGCTGGTGTAATATCTGATGTCTGTAGTCACAGTATATCATACACCAGTCATGTATTCTCCTGTACACTGGATGTAATATACTGTGTGCACAGACATTAGATATTATATGCAGGATACTATGTGGCTGGTGTAATATCTGATGTCAGCAGTCAGTATATCATACACCAGGCACATTTTCTCCTGTACACTGGATGTAATATACTGTGTACACAGACATTAGATATTATATACAGGATACTATGTGGATGGTGTAATATCTGATGTCTGGAGTCAGTATATCATACACCAGTCATGTATTCTCCTGTACACTGGATGTAATATACTGTGTGCACAGACATTAGATATTATATACAGGATACTATGTGGCTGGTGTAATATCTGATGTCAGCAGTCAGTATATCATACACCAGGCACATTTTCTCCTGTACACTGGATGTAATATACTGTGTGCACAGACATTAGATATTATATACAGGATACTATGTGACTGGTGTATTATCTGATGTCTGTAGTCAGTATATCATACACCAGGCACATTTTCTCCTGTACACTGGATGTAATATATTGTGTGCACAGACATTAGATATTATATACAGGATACTATGTGACTGGTGTAATATCTGATGTCTGTAGTCAGTATATCATACACCAGGCACATTTTCTCCTGTACACTGGATGTAATAAACTGTGTGCACAGACATTAGATATTATATACAGGATACTATGTGACTGGTGTAATATCTGATGTCTGCAGTCAGTATATCATACACCAGGCACATTTTCTCCTGTATACTGGATGTAATAAACTGTGTGCACAGACATTAGATATTATATACAGGATACTATGTGGCTGGTGTAATATCTGATGTCTGTAGTCAGTATATCATACACCAGGCACATTTTCTTCTGTATACTGGATGTAATATACTGTGTTCACAGATATTAGATATTATATACAGGATCCTATGTGGCTGGTGTAATATCTGATGTCTGTAGTCACAGTATATCATACACCAGGCACATTTTCTCCTGTATACTGGATGTAATAAACGGTGTGCACAGATATTAGATATTATATACTGGATACTATGTGGCTGGTGTAATATCTGATGTCTGTAGTCACAGTATGTCATACACCAGGCACATTTTCTCCTGTACACTGGATGTAATATACTGTGTGCACAGACATTAGATATTATATACAGGATACTATGTGGCTGGTGTAATATCTGATGTCTGCAGTCAGTATATCATACACCTGGCACATTTTCTCCTGTAATCTGGATGTAATATACTGTGTGCACAGACATTAGATATTATAAACAGGATACTATGTGGCTGGTGTAATATCTGATGTCTGCAGTCAGTATATCATACACCTGGCACATTTTCTCCTGTACACTGGATGTAATATACTGTGTGCACAGACATTAGATATTATATACAGGATACTATGTGGCTGGTGTAATATCTGATGTCTGCAGTCAGTATATCATACACCAGGCACATCTTCTCCTGTACACTGGATGTAATAAACTGTGTGCACAGACATTAGATATTATATACAGGATACTATGTGGCTGGTGTAATATCTGATGTCTGCAGTCAGTATATCATACACCAGACGCATTTTCTCCTGTATACTGGATGTAATATACTGTGTGCACAGACGTTAGATATTATATACCGGATACTATGTGTCTGGTGTAATATCTGATGTCTGTAGTCACAGTATATCATACACCAGGCACATTTTCTCCTGTACACTGGATGTAATAAACTGTGTGCACAGACATTAGATATTATATACAGGATACTACGTGGCTGGTGTAATATCTGATGTCTGTAGTCAGTATATGATACACCAGGCACATTTTCTCCTGTACTCTGGATGTAATATACTGTATGCACAGACATTAGATATTATATACAGGATACTATGTGGCTGGTGTAATATCTGATGTCTACAGTCTCAGTATATCATACACCAGGCACATTTTCTCCTATACACTGGATGTAATATACTGTGTACACAGACATTAGATATTATATACAGGATACTATGTGGCTGGTGTAATATCTGGTGTCTGCAGTCAGTATATCATACACCAGGCACATTTTCTCCTGTACACAGGATGTAATATACTATGTGCACAGACATTAGATATTAGATACAGGATACTATGTGGCTGGTGTAATATCTGATGTCTGTAGTCAGTATATCATACACCAGTCATGTATTCTCCTGTACACTGGATGTAATATACTGTGTACACAGACATTAGATATTATATACAGGATACTATGTGGCCGGTGTAATATCTGATGTCTGTAGTCAGTATATCATACACCAGGCACATTTTCTCCTGTACACTGGATGTAATATACTGTGTGCACAGACATTAGATATTATATACAGGATACTATGTGGCTGGTGTAATATCTGATGTCTGTAGTCAGTATATCATACACCAGGCACATTTTCTTCTGTATACTGGATGTAATATACTGTGTTCACAGATATTAGATATTATATACAGGATCCTATGTGGCTGGTGTAATATCTGATGTCTGTAGTCACAGTATATCATACACCAGGCACATTTTCTCCTGTATACTGGATGTAATAAACGGTGTGCACAGACATTAGATATTATATACTGGATACTATGTGGCTGGTGTAATATCTGATGTCTGTAGTCACAGTATGTCATACACCAGGCACATTTTCTCCTGTACACTGGATGTAATATACTGTGTGCACAGACATTAGATATTATATACAGGATACTATGTGGCTGGTGTAATATCTGATGTCTGCAGTCAGTATATCATACACCTGGCACATTTTCTCCTGTAATCTGGATATATTATACTGTGCACAGACATTAGATATTATATACAGGATACTATGTGGCTGGTGTAATATCTGATGTCTGTAGTCACTGTATATCATACACCTGGCACATTTTCTTCTGTATACTGGATGTAATATACTGTGTGCACAGACATTAGATATTATATACAGGATACTATGTGGCTGGTGTAATATCTGATGTCTGCAGTCAGTATATCATACACCAGGCACATCTTCTCCTGTACACTGGATGTAATAAACTGTGTGCACAGACATTAGATATTATATACAGGATACTATGTGGCTGGTGTAATATCTGATGTCTGCAGTAAGTATATCATACACCAGACGCATTTTCTTCTGTACACTGGATGTAATATACTGTGTGCACAGACATTAGATATTATATACAGGATACTATGTGGCTGGTGTAATATCTGATGTCTGCAGTCAGTATATCATACACCAGACGCATTTTCTCCTGTATACTGGATGTAATATACTGTGTGCACAGACGTTAGATATTATATACCGGATACTATGTGTCTGGTGTAATATCTGATGTCTGTAGTCACAGTATATCATACACCCAGGGCCGGCGTCAGCACCCGGCGCACCCGGGCAAATGCCGGGGCCCTGAGCAGGCAGAGGGGCCCACTGGCGGTCGCGCACCCCGCCGGGCTATGGGCGGAGGAGAGCGGTGTCAGCGCCCGCCCTTCTCCGCCGCTTGCTCAGGGCCCCGGCAGCTGGATACTTACCTCTCCCCGTGCCTCCGCAGATCAGCTGTCTTCCTGCTCTGCGCTCCCTGTGACGTCTCAGGTCAGAGGGCGCGGTGACGTCTTTACACCGCGCCCTCCCCTGAGCCGTCACAGGGAGCGCAGAGCGGGAAGATACCGGCGTCGCTGGAGTCCAGACCAGAGCAGCGGCAGCAGGTGAGGAGAAGGAAGGTGAGTATTTGATTTTTTTTTTTTTTTAATGTATGGAGGCATGGGGCAGTATAAAGGGGAAGAGGGGGGGGGTGGCATCCTCCATGGAGCATTATAAAGATAGGGGGGACTGGACATCCTGCATGGGGCATTATAAGGTGGGGAACAGCCTGCATGGGGCATTATAAAGGGGGGGGGTGCAGCCTGTATAGTGCATTATGTGGGGGGGGGAACAGCCTGCATGGGGCATTATAAAGGGGGGGGGGGCAGCCTGTATAGTGCATTATGTGGGGGGGGGAACAGCCTGCATGGAGCATTATAAGGGGGGGGCAGCCTGTATGGGGCATTATGTGGGGGGTAAGAGCCTGCATGGAGCATTAAAAGGGGGGGGGGCTGTATGGGGCATTATGTTGGGGGTAACAGCCTGCATGGAGCATTATAAGGGGGGACAGCCTGTATGGGGCATTATGTGGGGGGTAACAGCCTGCATGCAGCATTATATGGGGGCCAGTATCCTGTATGGAGCGTTATAAGGGGACCGGTATCCTGTATGGAGAGTTATATGGGGGGCCTGTATCCTGTATGGAGTTTTATAAGGGGACCAGTATTCTGTATGGAGCGTTATATGGGGGCCAGTATCCTGTATGGAGCGTTATATGGGGGCCAGTATTCTGTATGGAGCCTTATATGGGGGCCAGTATTCCGTATGGAGCCTTATATGGGGGCCAGTATTCCATATGGGGCCTTATATGGGGGCCAGTATTCCGTATGGAGCCTTATATGGGGGCCAATATTCCGTATGGAGCCTTATATGGGGGCCAGTATTCCGTATGGAGCCTTATATGGGGGCCAGTATTCCGTATGGAGCCTTATAAGGGGACCAGTATTCCGTATGGAGCCTTATATGGGGGCCAGTATTCCGTATGGAGCCTTATATGGGGGCCAGTATTCCGTATGGAGCCTTATATGGGGGCCAGTATTCCGTATGGAGCCTTATATGGGGGCCAGTATTCCGTATGGAGCCTTATATGGGGGCCAGTATTCCGTATGGAGCCTTATAAGGGGACCAGTATTCCGTATGGGGCCTTATATGGGGGCCAGTATTCCGTATGAAGCGTTATATGGGGGCCAGTATTCCGTATGGGGCCTTATATAGGGGCCAGTCTTCTGTGTGGAGCGATTCACCGGTTTCTGAGCTATTGTGGAATTTACAATAGATATCACTCATGTAATGTAAGAAGTGAAATCTTTGCATTGTACTATATATATATATATATTTCTCCCCCATATCTCTGCATCATGAATCGTGGTATGTGTTAAAGGGGCCCACTGAGACTCTTTCGCCCGGGGCCCAGAAAAACCTGAAGCCGGCCCTGCATACACCAGGCACATTTTCTCCTGTACACTGGATGTAATAAACTGTGTGCACAGACATTAGATATTATATACAGGATACTATGTGGCTGGTGTAATATCTGATGTCTGTAGTCACAGTATATCATACACCAGTCATGTATTCTATATACTGGATGTAATATACTGTGTGCACAGACATTAGATATTATATACAGGATACTATGTGGCTGGTGTAATATCTGATGTCTGCAGTCTCAGTATATCATACACCAGTCATGTATTCTCCTGTACACTGGATGTAATATACTGTGTGCACAGACATTAGATATTATATACAGGATACTATGTGGCTGGTGTAATATCTGATGTCTGTAGTCACAGTATATCATACACCAGGCACATTTTCTCCTGTATACTGGATGTAATATACTGTGTGCACAGACATTAGATACTATATACAGGATACTATGTGGCTGGTGTAATATCTGATGTCTGCAGTCAGTATATCATACACCAGTCATGTATTCTCCTGTACACTGGATATAATATACTATGTGCACAGACATTAGATATTATATACAGGATACTATGTGGCTGGTGTTATATCTGATGTCTGTAGTCAGTATATCATACACCAGTCATGTATTCTCCTGTACACTGGATGTAATATAGTGTGTGCACAGACATTATATATTATATACAGGATACTATGTGGCTGGTGTAATATCTGATGTCTGTAGTCAGTATATCATACACCAGGCACATTTTCTCCTGTATACTGGATGTAATATACTATGTGCACAGACATTAGATATTATATACAGGATACTATGTGGCTGGTGTAATATCTGATGTCTGTAGTCAGTATATCATACACCAGTCATGTATTCTCCTATATACTGGATGTAATATACTGTGTGCACAGACATTAGATATTACATACAGGATACTATGTGGCTGGTGTTATATCTGATGTCTGTAGTCACAGTATATCATACACCAGGCACATTTTCTCCTGTACACTGGATGTAATATACTGTGTGCACAGACATTAGATATTATATACAGGATACTATGTGGCTGGTGTAATATCTGATGTCTGTAGTCAGTATATCATACACCAGTCATGTATTCTCCTGTACACTGGATGTAATATACTGTGTGCACAGACATTAGATATTATATACAGGATACTATGTGGCTGGGGTAATATCTGATGTCTGCAGTCAGTATATCATACACCAGTCATGTATTCTCCTGTACACTGGATGTAATATACTGTGTGCACAGACATTAGATATTATATACAGGATACTATGTGGCTGGTGTAATATCTGATGTCTGCAGTCACAGTATATCATACACCAGGCACATTTTCTCCTGTACTCTGGATGTAATATACTGTATGCACAGACATTAGATATTATATACATGATACTATGTGGCTGGTGTAATATCTGATGACTGTAGTCAGTATACCATACACCAGTCATATATTCTCCTATATACTGGATGTAATATACTGTATGCACAGACATTAGATATTATATACAGGATACTATGTGGCTGGTGTAATATCTGATGACTGTAGTCAGTATATCATACACCAGTCATATATTCTCCTATACACTGGATGTAATATACTGTGTACACAGACATTAGATATTATATACAGGATACTATGTGGCTGGTGTAATATCTGATGTCTGCAGTCTCAGTATATCATACACCAGTCATGTATTCTATATACTGGATGTAATATACTGTGTGCACAGACATTAGATATTATAAACAGGATACTATGTGGTTGGTGTAATATCTGATGTCTGTAGTCAGTATATCATACACCAGGCACATTTTCTCCTGTATACTGGATGTAATAAACTGTGTGCACAGACATTAGATATTATATACAGTATACTATGTGGCTGGTGTAATATCTGATGTCTGTAGTCACAGTATATCATACACCAGTCATGTATTCTCCTATACACTGGATGTAATATACTGTGTGCACAGACATTAGATATTACATACAGGATACTATGTGGCTGGTGTAATATCTGATGTCTGTAGTCACAGTATATCATACACCAGTCATGTATTCTCCTATACACTGGATGTAATATACTGTGTGCACAGACATTAGATATTACATACAGGATACTATGTGGCTGGTGTAATATCTGATGTCTGTAGTCAGTATATCATACACCAGGCACATTTTCTCCTGTACACTGGATGTAATATACTGTGTGCACAGACATTAGATATTATATACAGGATACTATGTGGCTGGTGTAATATCTGATGTCTGTAGTCACAGTATATCATACACCAGTCATGTATTCTCCTGTACACTGGATGTAATATACTGTGTGCACAGACATTAGATATTATATACTGGCTAATATGTGGCTGGTGTAATATCTGATGTCTGCAGTCAGTATATCATACACCAGTCATGTATTCTCCTATATACAGGATGTAATATACTGTGTACACAGAAATTAAATATTATATACAGGATACTATGTGACTGGGGTAATACCTGATGTCTGTAGTCAGTATATCATACACCAGTCATGTATTCTATATACTGGATGTAATATACTGTGTGCACAGACATTAGATATTATATACAGGATACTATGTGGCTGGTGTAATATCTGATGTCTGCAGTCAGTATATCATACACCAGTCATGTATTCTCCTATATACTGGATATAATATACTGTGTGCACAGACATTAGATATTATATACAGGATACTATGTGGCTGGTGTAATATCTGATGTCTGCAGTCACAGTATATCATACACCAGTCATGTATTCTCCTGTACACTGGATATAATATACTGTGTGCACAGACATTAGATATTATATACAGGATACTATGTGGCTGGTGTAATATCTGATGTCTGTAGTCAGTATATCATACACCAGTCATGTATTCTCCTGTACACTGGATGTAATATACTGTGTGCACAGACATTAGATATTATATACAGGATACTATGTGGCTGGTGTAATATCTGATGTCTGTAGTCAGTATATCATACACCAGTCATGTATTCTCCTATATACTGGATGTAATATACTGTGTGCACAGACATTAGATATTATATACTGGATAATATGTGGCTGGTGTAATATCTGATGTCTGCATTCAGTATATCATACACCAGTCATGTATTCTCCTGTACACTGGATATAATATACTATGTGCACAGACATTAGATATTATATACAGGATACTATGTGGCTGGTGTAATATCTGATGTCTGTAGTCAGTATATCATACACCAGTCATGTATTCTCCTGTACACTGGATGTAATATACTGTGTGCACAGACCTTATATATTATATACAGGATACTATGTGGCTGGTGTAATATCTGATGTCTGTAGTCAGTATATCATACACCAGGCACATTTTCTCCTATATACTGGATGTAATATACTGTGTGCACAGACATTAGATATTATATACAGGATACTATGTGGCTCGTGTAATATCTGATGTCTGCAGTCAGTATATCATACACCAGGCACATTTTCTCCTGTAGTCTGGATGTAATATACTGTATGCACAGACATTAGATATTATATACAGGATACTATGTGGCTGGTGTAATATCTGATGTCTGCAGTCAGTATATCATACACCAGTCATGTATTCTCCTGTACACTGGATATAATATACTATGTGCACAGACATTAGATATTATATACAGGATACTATGTGGCTGGTGTAATATGTGATGTCTGTAGTCAGTATATCATACACCAGTCATGTATTCTCCTGTACACTGGATGTAATATACTGTGTGCACAGACCTTATATATTATATACAGGATACTATGTGGCTGGTGTAATATCTGATTTCTGCAGTCAGTATATCATACACCAGGCACATTTTCTCCTGTACACTGTATGTAATATACTGTGTGCACAGACATTAGATATTATATACAGGATACTATGTGGCTGGTGTAATATCTGGTGTCTGCAGTCAGTATATCATACACCAGGCACATTTTCTCCTGTACACTGTATGTAATATACTGTGTGCACAGACATTAGATATTATATACAGGATATTATGTGGCTGGTGTAATATCTGATGTCAGCAGTCAGTATATCATACACCAGTCATGTATTCTCCTGTACACTGGATGTAATATACTGTGTGCACAGACATTAGATATTATATACAGGATACTATGTGGCTGGTGTAATATCTGATGTCTGCAGTCACAGTATATCATACACCAGACACATTTTCTCCTGTACTCTGGATGTAATATACTGTATGCACAGACATTAGATATTATATACAGGATACTATGTGGCTGGTGTAATATCTGATGTCTGTAGTCACAGTATATCATACACCAGGCACATTTTCTCCTGTATACTGGATGTAATAAACTGTGTGCACAGACATTAGATATTATATACAGGATACTATGTGGCTGGTGTAATATCTGATGTCTGCAGTCAGTATATCATACACCAGTCATGTATTCTCCTGTATACTGGATGTAATATACTGTGTGCACAGACATTAGATATTATATACAGGATACTATGTGGCTGGGGTAATATCTGATGTCTGTAGTCAGTATGTCATACACCAGTCATGTATTCTCCTATATACAGGATGGAATATACTGTGTGCACAGACATTAGATATTATATACAGGATACTATGTGGCTGGGGTAATATCTGATGTCTGCAGTCAGTATATCATACACCAGTCATGTATTCTCCTGTACACTGGATGTAATATACTGTGTGCACAGACATTAGATATTATATACAGGATACTATGAGGCTGGTGTAATATCTGATGTCTGTAGTCACAGTATATCATACACCAGGCACATTTTCTCCTGTATACTGGATGTAATAAACTGTGTGCACAGACATTAGATATTATATACAGGATACTATGTGGCTGGTGTAATATCTGATGTCTGTAGTCACAGTATATCATACACCAGTCATGTATTCTCCTGTATACTGGATGTAATATACAGGATACTATGTGGCTGGGGTAATATCTGATGTCTGCAGTCAGTATATCATACACCAGTCATGTATTCTCCTGTATACTGGATGTAATATACTGTGTGCACAGACATTAGATATTATATACAGGATACTATGTGGCTGGTGTAATATCTGATGTCTGTAGTCACAGTATATCATACACCAGGCACATTTTCTCCTGTACTCTTGATGTAATATACTGTATGCACAGACATTAGATATTATATACAGGATACTATGTGGCTGGTGTAATATCTGATGTCTGTAGTCTCAGTATATCATACACCAGTCATGTATTCTCCTGTACACTGGATGTAATATACTGTGTGCACAGACATTAGATATTATATACAGGATACTATGTGGCTGGTGTAATATCTGATGTCTGCAGTCTCAGTATATCATACACCAGTCATGTATTCTCCTGTACTCTGGATGTAATATACTGTGTGCACAGACATTAGATATTATATACAGGATACTATGTGGCTGGTGTAATATCTGATGTCTGCAGTCTCAGTATATCATACACCAGTCATGTATTCTCCTGTACACTGGATGTAATATACTGTGTGCACAGACATTAGATATTATATACAGGATACTATGTGGCTGGTGTAATATCTGATGTCTGCAGTCAGTATATCATACACCAGTCATGTATTCTCCTATATACTGGATGTAATATACTGTGTGTGCAGACATTAGATATTATATACAGGATACTATGTGGCTGGTGTAATATCTGATGTCTGCAGTCAGTATATCATACACCAGGCACATTTTCTCCTGTATACTGGATGTAATAAACTGTGTGCACAGACATTAGATATTATATACAGGATACTATGTGGCTGGTGTAATATCTGATGTCTGTAGTCACAGTATATCATACACCAGTGATGTATTCTCCTGTATACTGGATGTAATATACTGTGTGTACAGACATTAGATATTATATACAGGATACTATGTGGCTGGTGTAATATCTGATGTCTGTAGTCAGTATATCATACACCAGTCATGTATTCTCCTATATACTGGATGTAATATACTGTGTGCACAGACATTAGATATTATATACAGGATAGTATGTGGCTGGTGTAATATCTGATGTCTGCAGTCAGTATATCATACACCAGTCATGTATTCTCCTATATACTGGATGTAATATACTGTGTGCACAGACATTAGATATTATATACAGGATACTATGTGGCTGGTGTAATATCTGATGTCTGTAGTCAGTATATCATACACCAGTCATGTATTCTCCTATATACTGGATGTAATATACTGTGTGCACAGACATTAGATATTATATACAGGATAGTATGTGGCTGGTGTAATATCTGATGTCTGTAGTCAGTATATCATACACCAGGCACATTTTCTCCTGTACACTGGATGTAATATACTGTGTGCACAGACATTAGATATTATATACAGGATACTATGTGGCTGGTGTAATATCTGATGTCTGTAGTCACAGTATATCATACACCAGGCACATTTTCTCCTGTACACTGGATGTAATATACTGTGTGCACAGACATTAGATATTATATACAGGATACTATGGGGCTGGTGTAATATCTGATGTCTGTATTCACAGTATATCATACACCAGTCATGTATTCTCCTGTATACTGGATGTAATATACTGTGTGTACAGACATTAGATATTATATACAGGATACTATGTGGCTGGTGTAATATCTGATGTCTGCAGTCAGTATATCATACACCAGTCATGTATTCTCCTGTACACTGGATGTAATATACTGTGTGCACAGACATTAGATATTATATACAGGATACTATGTGGCTGGTGTAATATCTGATGTCTGTAGTCACAGTATATCATACACCAGGCACATTTTCTCCTGTATACTGGATGTAATATACTGTGTGCACAGACATTAGATATTATATACAGGATACTATGTGGCTGGTGTAATGTCTGATGTCTGTAGTCACAGCATATCATACACCAGGCACATTTTCTCCTGTATACTGGATGTAATATACTGTGTGCACAGACATTAGATATTATATACACGATACTATGTGGCTGGTGTAATATCTGATGTCTGTAGTCACAGTATATCATACACCAGTCACATTTTCTCCTGTATACTGGATGTAATATACTGTGTGCACAGACATTAGATATTATATACAGGATACTATGTGGCTGATGTAATATCTGATGTCTGTAGTCAGTATATCATACACCAGTCATGTATTCTATATACTGGATGTAATATACTGTGTGCACAGACATTAGATATTATATACAGGATACTATGTGGCTGGTGTAATATCTGATGTCTGTATCACAGTATGTCATACACCAGTCATGTATTCTCCTATATACTGGATGTAATATACTGTGTGCACAGACATTAGATATTATATACAGGATACTATGTGGCTGGTGTAATATCTGATGTCTGCAGTCAGTATATCATACACCAGTCATGTATTCTCCTATATACTGGATGTAATATACTGTGTGCACAGACATTAGATATTATATACAGGATACTATGTGTCTGGTGTAATATCTGATGTCTGTAGTCACAGTATATCATACAGCAGTCATGTATTCTCCTATATACTGGATGTAATATACTGTGTGCACAGACATTAGATATTATATACAGGATACTATGTGGCTGGTGTAATGTCTGATGTCTGCAGTCAGTATATCATACACCAGGCACATTTTCTCCTGTACACTGGATGTAATATACTGTGTGCACAGACATTAGATATTATATACAGGATACTATGTGGCTGGTGTAATAGCTGATGTCTGCAGTCAGTATATCATACACCAGTCATATATTCTATATACTGGATGTAATATACTGTGTGCACAGACATCAGATATTATATACAGGATACTATGTGGCTGGTGTAATATCTGATGTCTGCAGTCAGTATATCATACACCAGGCACATTTTCTCCTGTACACTGGATGTAATATACTGTGTGCACATACATTAGATATTATATACAGGATACTATGTGGCTGGTGTAATATCTGATGTCTGCAGTCAGTATATCATACACCAGGCACATTTTCTCCTGTACACTGGATGTAATATACTGTGTGCACATACATTAGATATTATATACAGGATACTATGTGGCTGGTGTAATATCTGATGTCTGTAGTCAGTATATCATACACCAGTCATGTATTCTCCTATATACTGGATGTAATATACTGTTTGCACAGACATTAGATATTATATACAGGATACTATGTGGCTGGTGTAATATCTGATGTCTGTAGTCACAGTATATCATACACCAGGCACATTTTCTCCTATATACTGGATGTAATATACTGTGTGCACAGACACTAGATATTATATACAGGATACTATGTGGTTGGTGTAATATCTGATGTCTGTAGTCAGTATATCATACACCTGTCATGTATTCTCCTGTACACTGGATGTAATATACTGTGTGCACAGACATTAGATATTATATACAGGATATTATGTGGCTGGTGTAATATCTGATGTCTGTAGTCACAGTATATCATACACCAGTCATGTATTCTATATACTGGATGTAATATACTGTGTGCACAGACATTAGATATTATATACAGGATACTATGTGGCTCTTGTAATATCTGATGTCTGTAGTCACAGTATATCATACACCAGTCATGTATTCTCCTGTACACTGGATGTAATATACTGTGTGCACAGACATTAGATATTATATGCAGGATACTATGTGGTTGGTGTAATATCTGATGTCAGCAGTCAGTATATCATACACCAGGCACATTTTCTCCTGTACACTGGATGTAATATACTGTGTACACAGACATTAGATATTATATACAGGATACTATGTGGATGGTGTAATATCTGATGTCTGGAGTCAGTATATCATACACCAGTCATGTATTCTCCTGTACACTGGATGTAATATACTGTGTGCACAGACATTAGATATTATATACAGGATACTATGTGGCTGGTGTAATATCTGATGTCTGCAGTCAGTATATCATACACCAGTCATGTATTCTCCTGTACACTGGATGTAATATACTGTGTACACAGACATTAGATATTATATACAGGATACTATGTGGATGGTGTAATATCTGATGTCTGGAGTCAGTATATCATACACCAGTCATGTATTCTCCTGTACACTGGATGTAATATACTGTGTGCACAGACATTAGATATTATATACCGGATAATATGTGGCTGGTGTAACATCTGATGTCAGCAGTCAGTATATCATACACCAGGCACATTTTCTCCTGTACACTGGATGTAATATATTGTGTGCACAGACATTAGATATTATATACAGGATACTATGTGGCTGGTGTAATAGCTGATGTCTGCAGTCAGTATATCATACACCAGTCATGTATTCTATATACTAGATGTAATATACTGTGTGTACAGACATTAGATATTATATACAGGATACTATGTGACTGGTGTAATATCTGATGTATGTAGTCAGTATATCATACACCAGGCACATTTTCTCCTGTACACTGGATGTAATAAACTGTGTGCACAGACATTAGATATTATATACAGGATACTATGTGGCTGGTGTAATATCTGATGTCTGCAGTCAGTATATCATACACCAGGCACATTTTCTCCTGTATACTGGATGTAATAAACTGTGTGCACAGACATTAGATATTATATACAGGATACTATGTGGCTGGTGTAATATCTGATGTCTGTAGTCAGTATATCATACACCAGGCACATTTTCTTCTGTATACTGGATGTAATATACTGTGTTCACAGATATTAGATATTATATACAGGATCCTATGTGGCTGGTGTAATATCTGATGTCTGTAGTCACAGTATATCATACACCAGGCACATTTTCTCCTGTATACTGGATGTAATAAACGGTGTGCACAGACATTAGATATTATATACTGGATACTATGTGGCTGGTGTAATATCTGATGTCTGTAGTCACAGTATGTCATACACCAGGCACATTTTCTCCTGTACACTGGATGTAATATACTGTGTGCACAGACATTAGATATTATATACAGGATACTATGTGGCTGGTGTAATATCTGATGTCTGCAGTCAGTATATCATACACCTGGCACATTTTCTCCTGTAATCTGGATGTAATATACTGTGTGCACAGACATTAGATATTATAAACAGGATACTATGTGGCTGGTGTAATATCTGATGTCTGCAGTCAGTATATCATACACCTGGCACATTTTCTCCTGTACACTGGATGTAATATACTGTGTGCACAGACATTAGATATTATATACAGGATACTATGTGGCTGGTGTAATATCTGATGTCTGCAGTCAGTATATCATACACCAGGCACATCTTCTCCTGTACACTGGATGTAATAAACTGTGTGCACAGACATTAGATATTATATACAGGATACTATGTGGCTGGTGTAATATCTGATGTCTGCAGTCAGTATATCATACACCAGACGCATTTTCTCCTGTATACTGGATGTAATATACTGTGTGCACAGACGTTAGATATTATATACCGGATACTATGTGTCTGGTGTAATATCTGATGTCTGTAGTCACAGTATATCATACACCAGGCACATTTTCTCCTGTACACTGGATGTAATAAACTGTGTGCACAGACATTAGATATTATATACAGGATACTACGTGGCTGGTGTAATATCTGATGTCTGTAGTCAGTATATCATACACCAGGCACATTTTCTCCTGTACTCTGGATGTAATATACTGTATGCACAGACATTAGATATTATATACAGGATACTATGTGGCTGGTGTAATATCTGATGTCTGTTGTCAGTGTATCATACACCAGGCACATTTTCTCCTATACACTGGATGTAATATACTGTGTACACAGACATTAGATATTATATACAGGATACTATGTGGCTGGTGTAATATCTGGTGTCTGCAGTCAGTATATCATACACCAGGCACATTTTCTCCTGTACACAGGATGTAATATACTATGTGCACAGACATTAGATATTAGATACAGGATACTATGTGGCTGGTGTAATATCTGATGTCTGTAGTCAGTATATCATACACCAGTCATGTATTCTCCTGTACACTGGATGTAATATACTGTGTACACAGACATTAGATATTATATACAGGATACTATGTGGCCGGTGTAATATCTGATGTCTGTAGTCAGTATATCATACACCAGGCACATTTTCTCCTGTACACTGGATGTAATATACTGTGTGCACAGACATTAGATATTATATACAGGATATTATGTGGCTGGTGTAATATCTGATGTCTGTAGTCAGTATATCATACACCAGTCATGTATTCTCCTATATACTGGATGTAATATACTGTGTGCACAGACATTAGATATTACATACAGGATACTATGTGGCTGGTGTAATATCTGATGTCTGTAGTCAGTATATCATACACCAGGCACATTTTCTCCTGTACACTGGATGTAATATACTGTGTGCACAGACATTAGATATTATATACAGGATACTATGTGGCTGGTGTAATATCTGATGTCTGTAGTCAGTATATCATACACCAGGCACATTTTCTTCTGTATACTGGATGTAATATACTGTGTTCACAGATATTAGATATTATATACAGGATCCTATGTGGCTGGTGTAATATCTGATGTCTGTAGTCACAGTATATCATACACCAGGCACATTTTCTCCTGTATACTGGATGTAATAAACGGTGTGCACAGACATTAGATATTATATACTGGATACTATGTGGCTGGTGTAATATCTGATGTCTGTAGTCAGTATATCATACACCAGTCATGTATTCTCCTATATACTGGATGTAATATACTGTGTGCACAGACATTAGATATTACATACAGGATACTATGTGGCTGGTGTAATATCTGATGTCTGTAGTCAGTATATCATACACCAGGCACATTTTCTCCTGTACACTGGATGTAATATACTGTGTGCACAGACATTAAATATTATATACAGGATCCTATGTGGCTGGTGTAATATCTGATGTCTGCAGTCAGTATATCATACACCAGGCACATTTTCTCCTGTACACTGGATGTAATATACTGTGTGCACAGACATTAGATATTATATACAGGATACTATGTGGCTGGTGTAATATCTGATGCCTGTAGTCAGTTTATCATACACCAGTCATGTATTCTCCTATATACTGGATGTAATATACTGTGTACACAGACATTAGATATTATATACCGGATACTATGTGTCTGGTGTAATATCTGATGTCTGTAGTCACAGTATATCATACACCCAGGGCCGGCGTCAGCACCCGGCGCACCCGGGCAAATGCCGGGGCCCTGAGCAGGCAGAGGGGCCCACTGGCGGTCGCGCACCCCGCCGGGCTATGGGCGGAGGAGAGCGGTGTCAGCGCCCGCCCTTCTCCGCCGCTTGCTCAGGGCCCCGGCAGCTGGATACTTACCTCTCCCCGTGCCTCCGCAGATCAGCTGTCTTCCTGCTCTGCGCTCCCTGTGACGTCTCAGGTCAGAGGGCGCGGTGACGTCTTTACACCGCGCCCTCCCCTGAGCCGTCACAGGGAGCGCAGAGCGGGAAGATACCGGCGTCGCTGGAGTCCAGACCAGAGCAGCGGCAGCAGGTGAGGAGAAGGAAGGTGAGTATTTGATTTTTTTTTTTTTTTAATGTATGGAGGCATGGGGCAGTATAAAGGGGAAGAGGGGGGGGGGTGGCATCCTCCATGGAGCATTATAAAGATAGGGGGGACTGGACATCCTGCATGGGGCATTATAAGGTGGGGAACAGCCTGCATGGGGCATTATAAAGGGGGGGGGGGGTGCCGCCTGTATAGTGCATTATGTGGGGGGGGGAACAGCCTGCATGGGGCATTATAAAGGGGGGGGGGCAGCCTGTATAGTGCATTATGTGGGGGGGGGAACAGCCTGCATGGAGCATTATAAGGGGGGGGCAGCCTGTATGGGGCATTATGTGGGGGGTAAGAGCCTGCATGGAGCATTAAAAGGGGGGGGGGGCTGTATGGGGCATTATGTTGGGGGTAACAGCCTGCATGGAGCATTATAAGGGGGGACAGCCTGTATGGGGCATTATGTGGGGGGTAACAGCCTGCATGCAGCATTATATGGGGGCCAGTATCCTGTATGGAGCGTTATAAGGGGACCGGTATCCTGTATGGAGAGTTATATGGGGGGCCTGTATCCTGTATGGAGTTTTATAAGGGGACCAGTATTCTGTATGGAGCGTTATATGGGGGCCAGTATCCTGTATGGAGCGTTATATGGGGGCCAGTATTCTGTATGGAGCCTTATATGGGGGCCAGTATTCCGTATGGAGCCTTATATGGGGGCCAGTATTCCATATGGGGCCTTATATGGGGGCCAGTATTCCGTATGGAGCCTTATATGGGGGCCAATATTCCGTATGGAGCCTTATATGGGGGCCAGTATTCCGTATGGAGCCTTATATGGGGGCCAGTATTCCGTATGGAGCCTTATAAGGGGACCAGTATTCCGTATGGAGCCTTATATGGGGGCCAGTATTCCGTATGGAGCCTTATATGGGGGCCAGTATTCCGTATGGAGCCTTATATGGGGGCCAGTATTCCGTATGGAGCCTTATATGGGGGCCAGTATTCCGTATGGAGCCTTATATGGGGGCCAGTATTCCGTATGGAGCCTTATAAGGGGACCAGTATTCCGTATGGGGCCTTATATGGGGGCCAGTATTCCGTATGAAGCGTTATATGGGGGCCAGTATTCCGTATGGGGCCTTATATAGGGGCCAGTCTTCTGTGTGGAGCGATTCACCGGTTTCTGAGCTATTGTGGAATTTACAATAGATATCACTCATGTAATGTAAGAAGTGAAATCTTTGCATTGTACTATATATATATATATATTTCTCCCCCATATCTCTGCATCATGAATCGTGGTATGTGTTAAAGGGGCCCACTGAGACTCTTTCGCCCGGGGCCCAGAAAAACCTGAAGCCGGCCCTGCATACACCAGGCACATTTTCTCCTGTACACTGGATGTAATAAACTGTGTGCACAGACATTAGATATTATATACAGGATACTATGTGGCTGGTGTAATATCTGATGTCTGTAGTCACAGTATATCATACACCAGGCACATTTTCTCCTGTATACTGGATGTAATAAACTGTGTGCACAGACATTAGATATTATATACAGGATACTATGTGGCTGGTGTAATATCTGATGTCTGTAGTCAGTATATCATACACCAGGCACATTTTCTCCTGTACTCTGGATGTAATATACTGTATGCACAGACATTAGATATTATATACAGGATACTATGTGGCTGGTGTAATATCTGATGTCTGTAGTCACAGTATATCATACACCAGTCATGTATTCTATATACTGGATGTAATATACTGTGTGCACAGACATTAGATATTATATACAGGATACTATGTGGCTGGTGTAATGTCTGATGTCTGTAGTCACAGTATATCATACACCAGTCATGTATTCTATATACTGGATGTAATATACTGTGTGCACAGACATTAGATATTATATACAGGATACTATGTGGCTGGTGTAATATCTGATGTCTGCAGTCTCAGTATATCATACACCAGTCATGTATTCTCCTGTACACTGGATGTAATATACTGTGTGCACAGACATTAGATATTATATACAGGATACTATGTGGCTGGTGTAATATCTGATGTCTGTAGTCACAGTATATCATACACCAGGCACATTTTCTCCTGTATACTGGATGTAATATACTGTGTGCACAGACATTAGATATTATATACACGATACTATGTGGCTGGTGTAATATCTGATGTCTGTAGTCACAGTATATCATACACCAGTCACATTTTCTCCTGTATACTGGATGTAATATACTGTGTGCACAGACATTAGATATTATATACAGGATACTATGTGGCTGATGTAATATCTGATGTCTGTAGTCAGTATATCATACACCAGTCATGTATTCTATATACTGGATGTAATATACTGTGTGCACAGACATTAGATATTATATACAGGATACTATGTGGCTGGTGTAATATCTGATGTCTGTATCACAGTATGTCATACACCAGTCATGTATTCTCCTATATACTGGATGTAATATACTGTGTGCACAGACATTAGATATTATATACAGGATACTATGTGGCTGGTGTAATATCTGATGTCTGCAGTCAGTATATCATACACCAGTCATGTATTCTCCTATATACTGGATGTAATATACTGTGTGCACAGACATTAGATATTATATACAGGATACTATGTGTCTGGTGTAATATCTGATGTCTGTAGTCACAGTATATCATACAGCAGTCATGTATTCTCCTATATACTGGATGTAATATACTGTGTGCACAGACATTAGATATTATATACAGGATACTATGTGACTGTTGTATTATCTGATGTCTGTAGTCAGTATATCATACACCAGGCACATTTTCTCCTGTACACTGGATGTAATATACTGTGTGCACAGACATTAGATATTATATACAGGATACTATGTGGCTGGTGTAATAGCTGATGTCTGCAGTCAGTATATCATACACCAGTCATATATTCTATATACTGGATGTAATATACTGTGTGCACAGACATCAGATATTATATACAGGATACTATGTGGCTGGTGTAATATCTGATGTCTGCAGTCAGTATATCATACACCAGGCACATTTTCTCCTGTACACTGGATGTAATATACTGTGTGCACATACATTAGATATTATATACAGGATACTATGTGGCTGGTGTAATATCTGATGTCTGCAGTCAGTATATCATACACCAGGCACATTTTCTCCTGTACACTGGATGTAATATACTGTGTGCACATACATTAGATATTATATACAGGATACTATGTGGCTGGTGTAATATCTGATGTCTGTAGTCAGTATATCATACACCAGTCATGTATTCTCCTATATACTGGATGTAATATACTGTTTGCACAGACATTAGATATTATATACAGGATACTATGTGGCTGGTGTAATATCTGATGTCTGTAGTCACAGTATATCATACACCAGGCACATTTTCTCCTATATACTGGATGTAATATACTGTGTGCACAGACATTAGATATTATATACAGGATACTATGTGGCTGGTGTAATATCTGATGTCTGTAGTCAGTATATCATACACCTGTCATGTATTCTCCTGTACACTGGATGTAATATACTGTGTGCACAGACATTAGATATTATATACAGGATATTATGTGGCTGGTGTAATATCTGATGTCTGTAGTCACAGTATATCATACACCAGTCATGTATTCTATATACTGGATGTAATATACTGTGTGCACAGACATTAGATATTATATACAGGATACTATGTGGCTGGTGTAATATCTGATGTCTGTAGTCACAGTATATCATACACCAGTCATGTATTCTCCTGTACACTGGATGTAATATACTGTGTGCACAGACATTAGATATTATATGCAGGATACTATGTGGCTGGTGTAATATCTGATGTCAGCAGTCAGTATATCATACACCAGGCACATTTTCTCCTGTACACTGGATGTAATATACTGTGTACACAGACATTAGATATTATATACAGGATACTATGTGGATGGTGTAATATCTGATGTCTGGAGTCAGTATATCATACACCAGTCATGTATTCTCCTGTACACTGGATGTAATATACTGTGTGCACAGACATTAGATATTATATACAGGATACTATGTGGCTGGTGTAATATCTGATGTCAGCAGTCAGTATATCATACACCAGGCACATTTTCTCCTGTACACTGGATGTAATATACTGTGTGCACAGACATTAGATATTATATACAGGATACTATGTGACTGGTGTATTATCTGATGTCTGTAGTCAGTATATCATACACCAGGCACATTTTCTCCTGTACACTGGATGTAATATATTGTGTGCACAGACATTAGATATTATATACAGGATACTATGTGACTGGTGTAATATCTGATGTCTGTAGTCAGTATATCATACACCAGGCACATTTTCTCCTGTACACTGGATGTAATAAACTGTGTGCACAGACATTAGATATTATATACAGGATACTATGTGACTGGTGTAATATCTGATGTCTGCAGTCAGTATATCATACACCAGGCACATTTTCTCCTGTATACTGGATGTAATAAACTGTGTGCACAGACATTAGATATTATATACAGGATACTATGTGGCTGGTGTAATATCTGATGTCTGTAGTCAGTATATCATAC
The DNA here is from genome assembly GCF_046119375.1 of Phyllobates terribilis. NCBI lineage: Eukaryota > Metazoa > Chordata > Amphibia > Anura > Dendrobatidae > Phyllobates > Phyllobates terribilis. The sequence goes on along the minus strand of NW_027362855.1, from coordinate 5,123,524 downwards.
ACCAGGCACATTTTCTTCTGTATACTGGATGTAATATACTGTGTTCACAGATATTAGATATTATATACAGGATCCTATGTGGCTGGTGTAATATCTGATGTCTGTAGTCACAGTATATCATACACCAGGCACATTTTCTCCTGTATACTGGATGTAATAAACGGTGTGCACAGATATTAGATATTATATACTGGATACTATGTGGCTGGTGTAATATCTGATGTCTGTAGTCACAGTATGTCATACACCAGGCACATTTTCTCCTGTACACTGGATGTAATATACTGTGTGCACAGACATTAGATATTATATACAGGATACTATGTGGCTGGTGTAATATCTGATGTCTGCAGTCAGTATATCATACACCTGGCACATTTTCTCCTGTAATCTGGATGTAATATACTGTGTGCACAGACATTAGATATTATAAACAGGATACTATGTGGCTGGTGTAATATCTGATGTCTGCAGTCAGTATATCATACACCTGGCACATTTTCTCCTGTACACTGGATGTAATATACTGTGTGCACAGACATTAGATATTATATACAGGATACTATGTGGCTGGTGTAATATCTGATGTCTGCAGTCAGTATATCATACACCAGGCACATCTTCTCCTGTACACTGGATGTAATAAACTGTGTGCACAGACATTAGATATTATATACAGGATACTATGTGGCTGGTGTAATATCTGATGTCTGCAGTCAGTATATCATACACCAGACGCATTTTCTCCTGTATACTGGATGTAATATACTGTGTGCACAGACGTTAGATATTATATACCGGATACTATGTGTCTGGTGTAATATCTGATGTCTGTAGTCACAGTATATCATACACCAGGCACATTTTCTCCTGTACACTGGATGTAATAAACTGTGTGCACAGACATTAGATATTATATACAGGATACTACGTGGCTGGTGTAATATCTGATGTCTGTAGTCAGTATATGATACACCAGGCACATTTTCTCCTGTACTCTGGATGTAATATACTGTATGCACAGACATTAGATATTATATACAGGATACTATGTGGCTGGTGTAATATCTGATGTCTACAGTCTCAGTATATCATACACCAGGCACATTTTCTCCTATACACTGGATGTAATATACTGTGTACACAGACATTAGATATTATATACAGGATACTATGTGGCTGGTGTAATATCTGGTGTCTGCAGTCAGTATATCATACACCAGGCACATTTTCTCCTGTACACAGGATGTAATATACTATGTGCACAGACATTAGATATTAGATACAGGATACTATGTGGCTGGTGTAATATCTGATGTCTGTAGTCAGTATATCATACACCAGTCATGTATTCTCCTGTACACTGGATGTAATATACTGTGTACACAGACATTAGATATTATATACAGGATACTATGTGGCCGGTGTAATATCTGATGTCTGTAGTCAGTATATCATACACCAGGCACATTTTCTCCTGTACACTGGATGTAATATACTGTGTGCACAGACATTAGATATTATATACAGGATACTATGTGGCTGGTGTAATATCTGATGTCTGTAGTCAGTATATCATACACCAGGCACATTTTCTTCTGTATACTGGATGTAATATACTGTGTTCACAGATATTAGATATTATATACAGGATCCTATGTGGCTGGTGTAATATCTGATGTCTGTAGTCACAGTATATCATACACCAGGCACATTTTCTCCTGTATACTGGATGTAATAAACGGTGTGCACAGACATTAGATATTATATACTGGATACTATGTGGCTGGTGTAATATCTGATGTCTGTAGTCACAGTATGTCATACACCAGGCACATTTTCTCCTGTACACTGGATGTAATATACTGTGTGCACAGACATTAGATATTATATACAGGATACTATGTGGCTGGTGTAATATCTGATGTCTGCAGTCAGTATATCATACACCTGGCACATTTTCTCCTGTAATCTGGATATATTATACTGTGCACAGACATTAGATATTATATACAGGATACTATGTGGCTGGTGTAATATCTGATGTCTGTAGTCACTGTATATCATACACCTGGCACATTTTCTTCTGTATACTGGATGTAATATACTGTGTGCACAGACATTAGATATTATATACAGGATACTATGTGGCTGGTGTAATATCTGATGTCTGCAGTCAGTATATCATACACCAGGCACATCTTCTCCTGTACACTGGATGTAATAAACTGTGTGCACAGACATTAGATATTATATACAGGATACTATGTGGCTGGTGTAATATCTGATGTCTGCAGTAAGTATATCATACACCAGACGCATTTTCTTCTGTACACTGGATGTAATATACTGTGTGCACAGACATTAGATATTATATACAGGATACTATGTGGCTGGTGTAATATCTGATGTCTGCAGTCAGTATATCATACACCAGACGCATTTTCTCCTGTATACTGGATGTAATATACTGTGTGCACAGACGTTAGATATTATATACCGGATACTATGTGTCTGGTGTAATATCTGATGTCTGTAGTCACAGTATATCATACACCCAGGGCCGGCGTCAGCACCCGGCGCACCCGGGCAAATGCCGGGGCCCTGAGCAGGCAGAGGGGCCCACTGGCGGTCGCGCACCCCGCCGGGCTATGGGCGGAGGAGAGCGGTGTCAGCGCCCGCCCTTCTCCGCCGCTTGCTCAGGGCCCCGGCAGCTGGATACTTACCTCTCCCCGTGCCTCCGCAGATCAGCTGTCTTCCTGCTCTGCGCTCCCTGTGACGTCTCAGGTCAGAGGGCGCGGTGACGTCTTTACACCGCGCCCTCCCCTGAGCCGTCACAGGGAGCGCAGAGCGGGAAGATACCGGCGTCGCTGGAGTCCAGACCAGAGCAGCGGCAGCAGGTGAGGAGAAGGAAGGTGAGTATTTGATTTTTTTTTTTTTTTAATGTATGGAGGCATGGGGCAGTATAAAGGGGAAGAGGGGGGGGGTGGCATCCTCCATGGAGCATTATAAAGATAGGGGGGACTGGACATCCTGCATGGGGCATTATAAGGTGGGGAACAGCCTGCATGGGGCATTATAAAGGGGGGGGGGTGCAGCCTGTATAGTGCATTATGTGGGGGGGGGAACAGCCTGCATGGGGCATTATAAAGGGGGGGGGGCAGCCTGTATAGTGCATTATGTGGGGGGGGGAACAGCCTGCATGGAGCATTATAAGGGGGGGGCAGCCTGTATGGGGCATTATGTGGGGGGTAAGAGCCTGCATGGAGCATTAAAAGGGGGGGGGGCTGTATGGGGCATTATGTTGGGGGTAACAGCCTGCATGGAGCATTATAAGGGGGGACAGCCTGTATGGGGCATTATGTGGGGGGTAACAGCCTGCATGCAGCATTATATGGGGGCCAGTATCCTGTATGGAGCGTTATAAGGGGACCGGTATCCTGTATGGAGAGTTATATGGGGGGCCTGTATCCTGTATGGAGTTTTATAAGGGGACCAGTATTCTGTATGGAGCGTTATATGGGGGCCAGTATCCTGTATGGAGCGTTATATGGGGGCCAGTATTCTGTATGGAGCCTTATATGGGGGCCAGTATTCCGTATGGAGCCTTATATGGGGGCCAGTATTCCATATGGGGCCTTATATGGGGGCCAGTATTCCGTATGGAGCCTTATATGGGGGCCAATATTCCGTATGGAGCCTTATATGGGGGCCAGTATTCCGTATGGAGCCTTATATGGGGGCCAGTATTCCGTATGGAGCCTTATAAGGGGACCAGTATTCCGTATGGAGCCTTATATGGGGGCCAGTATTCCGTATGGAGCCTTATATGGGGGCCAGTATTCCGTATGGAGCCTTATATGGGGGCCAGTATTCCGTATGGAGCCTTATATGGGGGCCAGTATTCCGTATGGAGCCTTATATGGGGGCCAGTATTCCGTATGGAGCCTTATAAGGGGACCAGTATTCCGTATGGGGCCTTATATGGGGGCCAGTATTCCGTATGAAGCGTTATATGGGGGCCAGTATTCCGTATGGGGCCTTATATAGGGGCCAGTCTTCTGTGTGGAGCGATTCACCGGTTTCTGAGCTATTGTGGAATTTACAATAGATATCACTCATGTAATGTAAGAAGTGAAATCTTTGCATTGTACTATATATATATATATATTTCTCCCCCATATCTCTGCATCATGAATCGTGGTATGTGTTAAAGGGGCCCACTGAGACTCTTTCGCCCGGGGCCCAGAAAAACCTGAAGCCGGCCCTGCATACACCAGGCACATTTTCTCCTGTACACTGGATGTAATAAACTGTGTGCACAGACATTAGATATTATATACAGGATACTATGTGGCTGGTGTAATATCTGATGTCTGTAGTCACAGTATATCATACACCAGTCATGTATTCTATATACTGGATGTAATATACTGTGTGCACAGACATTAGATATTATATACAGGATACTATGTGGCTGGTGTAATATCTGATGTCTGTAGTCAGTATATCATACACCAGGCACATTTTCTCCTGTATACTGGATGTAATATACTGTGTGCACAGACATTAGATATTATATACACGATACTATGTGGCTGGTGTAATATCTGATGTCTGTAGTCACAGTATATCATACACCAGTCACATTTTCTCCTGTATACTGGATGTAATATACTGTGTGCACAGACATTAGATATTATATACAGGATACTATGTGGCTGATGTAATATCTGATGTCTGTAGTCAGTATATCATACACCAGTCATGTATTCTATATACTGGATGTAATATACTGTGTGCACAGACATTAGATATTATATACAGGATACTATGTGGCTGGTGTAATATCTGATGTCTGTATCACAGTATGTCATACACCAGTCATGTATTCTCCTATATACTGGATGTAATATACTGTGTGCACAGACATTAGATATTATATACAGGATACTATGTGGCTGGTGTAATATCTGATGTCTGCAGTCAGTATATCATACACCAGTCATGTATTCTCCTATATACTGGATGTAATATACTGTGTGCACAGACATTAGATATTATATACAGGATACTATGTGTCTGGTGTAATATCTGATGTCTGTAGTCACAGTATATCATACAGCAGTCATGTATTCTCCTATATACTGGATGTAATATACTGTGTGCACAGACATTAGATATTATATACAGGATACTATGTGACTGTTGTATTATCTGATGTCTGTAGTCACAGTATATCATACACCAGGCACATTTTCTCCTGTACACTGGATGTAATATACTGTGTGCACAGACATTAGATATTATATACAGGATACTATGTGGCTGGTGTAATAGCTGATGTCTGCAGTCAGTATATCATACACCAGTCATATATTCTATATACTGGATGTAATATACTGTGTGCACAGACATCAGATATTATATACAGGATACTATGTGGCTGGTGTAATATCTGATGTCTGCAGTCAGTATATCATACACCAGGCACATTTTCTCCTGTACACTGGATGTAATATACTGTGTGCACATACATTAGATATTATATACAGGATACTATGTGGCTGGTGTAATATCTGATGTCTGCAGTCAGTATATCATACACCAGGCACATTTTCTCCTGTACACTGGATGTAATATACTGTGTGCACATACATTAGATATTATATACAGGATACTATGTGGCTGGTGTAATATCTGATGTCTGTAGTCAGTATATCATACACCAGTCATGTATTCTCCTATATACTGGATGTAATATACTGTTTGCACAGACATTAGATATTATATACAGGATACTATGTGGCTGGTGTAATATCTGATGTCTGTAGTCACAGTATATCATACACCAGGCACATTTTCTCCTATATACTGGATGTAATATACTGTGTGCACAGACATTAGATATTATATACATGATACTATGTGGCTGGTGTAATATCTGATGTCTGTAGTCACAGTATATCATACACCAGGCACATTTTCTCCTGTACACTGGATGTAATATACTGTGTGCACATACATTAGATATTATATACAGGATACTATGTGGCTGGTGTAATATCTGATGTCTGTAGTCAGTATATCATACACCAGTCATGTATTCTCCTATATACTGGATGTAATATACTGTTTGCACAGACATTAGATATTATATACAGGATACTATGTGGCTGGTGTAATATCTGATGTCTGTAGTCAGTATATCATACACCTGTCATGTATTCTCCTGTACACTGGATGTAATATACTGTGTGCACAGACATTAGATATTATATACAGGATATTATGTGGCTGGTGTAATATCTGATGTCTGTAGTCACAGTATATCATACACCAGTCATGTATTCTATATACTGGATGTAATATACTGTGTGCACAGACATTAGATATTATATACAGGATACTATGTGGCTGGTGTAATATCTGATGTCTGTAGTCACAGTATATCATACACCAGTCATGTATTCTCCTGTACACTGGATGTAATATACTGTGTGCACAGACATTAGATATTATATGCAGGATACTATGTGGCTGGTGTAATATCTGATGTCAGCAGTCAGTATATCATACACCAGGCACATTTTCTCCTGTACACTGGATGTAATATACTGTGTACACAGACATTAGATATTATATACAGGATACTATGTGGATGGTGTAATATCTGATGTCTGGAGTCAGTATATCATACACCAGTCATGTATTCTCCTGTACACTGGATGTAATATACTGTGTGCACAGACATTAGATATTATATACAGGATACTATGTGGCTGGTGTAATATCTGATGTCAGCAGTCAGTATATCATACACCAGGCACATTTTCTCCTGTACACTGGATGTAATATACTGTGTGCACAGACATTAGATATTATATACAGGATACTATGTGACTGGTGTATTATCTGATGTCTGTAGTCAGTATATCATACACCAGGCACATTTTCTCCTGTACACTGGATGTAATATATTGTGTGCACAGACATTAGATATTATATACAGGATACTATGTGGCTGGTGTAATAGCTGATGTCTGCAGTCAGTATATCATACACCAGTCATGTATTCTATATACTAGATGTAATATACTGTGTGTACAGACATTAGATATTATATACAGGATACTATGTGACTGGTGTAATATCTGATGTCTGTAGTCAGTATATCATACACCAGGCACATTTTCTCCTGTACACTGGATGTAATAAACTGTGTGCACAGACATTAGATATTATATACAGGATACTATGTGACTGGTGTAATATCTGATGTCTGCAGTCAGTATATCATACACCAGGCACATTTTCTCCTGTATACTAGGATGTAATAAACTGTGTGCACAGACATTAGATATTATATACAGGATACTATGTGGCTGGTGTAATATCTGATGTCTGTAGTCAGTATATCATACACCAGGCACATTTTCTTCTGTATACTGGATGTAATATACTGTGTTCACAGATATTAGATATTATATACAGGATCCTATGTGGCTGGTGTAATATCTGATGTCTGTAGTCACAGTATATCATACACCAGGCACATTTTCTCCTGTATACTGGATGTAATAAACGGTGTGCACAGACATTAGATATTATATACTGGATACTATGTGGCTGGTGTAATATCTGATGTCTGTAGTCACAGTATGTCATACACCAGGCACATTTTCTCCTGTACACTGGATGTAATATACTGTGTGCACAGACATTAGATATTATATACAGGATACTATGTGGCTGGTGTAATATCTGATGTCTGCAGTCAGTATATCATACACCTGGCACATTTTCTCCTGTAATCTGGATGTAATATACTGTGTGCACAGACATTAGATATTATAAACAGGATACTATGTGGCTGGTGTAATATCTGATGTCTGCAGTCAGTATATCATACACCTGGCACATTTTCTCCTGTACACTGGATGTAATATACTGTGTGCACAGACATTAGATATTATATACAGGATACTATGTGGCTGGTGTAATATCTGATGTCTGCAGTCAGTATATCATACACCAGGCACATCTTCTCCTGTACACTGGATGTAATAAACTGTGTGCACAGACATTAGATATTATATACAGGATACTATGTGGCTGGTGTAATATCTGATGTCTGCAGTCAGTATATCATACACCAGACGCATTTTCTCCTGTATACTGGATGTAATATACTGTGTGCACAGACGTTAGATATTATATACCGGATACTATGTGTCTGGTGTAATATCTGATGTCTGCAGTCAGTATATCATACACCAGACGCATTTTCTCCTGTACACTGGATGTAATAAACTGTGTGCACAGACATTAGATATTATATACAAGATACTACGTGGCTGGTGTAATATCTGATGTCTGTAGTCAGTATATCATACACCAGGCACATTTTCTCCTGTACTCTGGATGTAATATACTGTATGCACAGACATTAGATATTATATACAGGATACTATGTGGCTGGTGTAATATCTGATGTCTACAGTCTCAGTATATCATACACCAGGCACATTTTCTCCTGTACTCTGGATGTAATATACTGTATGCACAGACATTAGATATTATATACAGGATACTATGTGACTGGTGTAATATCTGATGTCTGCAGTCAGTATATCATACACCAGGCACATTTTCTCCTATGCACTGGATGTAATATACTGTGTACACAGACATTAGATATTATATACAGGATACTATGTGGCTGGTGTAATATCTGGTGTCTGCAGTCAGTATATCATACACCAGGCACATTTTCTCCTGTACACAGGATGTAATATACTATGTGCACAGACATTAGATATTAGATACAGGATACTATGTGGCTGGTGTAATATCTGATGTCTGTAGTCAGTATATCATACACCAGTCATGTATTCTCCTGTACACTGGATGTAATATACTGTGTACACAGACATTAGATATTATATACAGGATACTATGTGGCCGGTGTAATATCTGATGTCTGTAGTCAGTATATCATACACCAGGCACATTTTCTCCTGTACACTGGATGTAATATACTGTGTGCACAGACATTAGATATTATATACAGGATATTATGTGGCTGGTGTAATATCTGATGTCTGTAGTCAGTATATCATACACCAGGCACATTTTCTCCTGTACACTGGATGTAATATACTGTGTGCACAGACATTAGATATTATATACAGGATACTATGTGGCTGGTGTAATATCTGATGTCTGTAGTCAGTATATCATACACCAGTCATGTATTCTCCTATATACTGGATGTAATATACTGTGTGCACAGACATTAGATATTACATACAGGATACTATGTGGCTGGTGTAATATCTGATGTCTGTAGTCAGTATATCATACACCAGGCACATTTTCTCCTGTACACTGGATGTAATATACTGTGTGCACAGACATTAGATATTATATACAGGATACTATGTGGCTGGTGTAATATCTGATGTCTGTAGTCAGTATATCATACACCAGGCACATTTTCTTCTGTATACTGGATGTAATATACTGTGTTCACAGATATTAGATATTATATACAGGATCCTATGTGGCTGGTGTAATATCTGATGTCTGTAGTCACAGTATATCATACACCAGGCACATTTTCTCCTGTATACTGGATGTAATAAACGGTGTGCACAGACATTAGATATTATATACTGGATACTATGTGGCTGGTGTAATATCTGATGTCTGTAGTCACAGTATGTCATACACCAGGCACATTTTCTCCTGTACACTGGATGTAATATACTGTGTGCACAGACATTAGATATTATATACAGGATACTATGTGGCTGGTGTAATATCTGATGTCTGCAGTCAGTATATCATACACCTGGCACATTTTCTCCTGTAATCTGGATATATTATACTGTGCACAGACATTAGATATTATATACAGGATACTATGTGGCTGGTGTAATATCTGATGTCTGTAGTCACTGTATATCATACACCTGGCACATTTTCTTCTGTATACTGGATGTAATATACTGTGTGCACAGACATTAGATATTATATACAGGATACTATGTGGCTGGTGTAATATCTGATGTCTGCAGTCAGTATATCATACACCAGGCACATCTTCTCCTGTACACTGGATGTAATAAACTGTGTGCACAGACATTAGATATTATATACAGGATACTATGTGGCTGGTGTAATATCTGATGTCTGTAGTCAGTATATCATACACCAGTCATGTATTCTATATACTGGATGTAATATACTATGTGCACAGACATTAGATATTATATACAGGATACTATGTGGCTGGTGTAATATCTGATGTCTGCAGTAAGTATATCATACACCAGACGCATTTTCTTCTGTACACTGGATGTAATATACTGTGTGCACAGACATTAGATATTATATACAGGATACTATGTGGCTGGTGTAATATCTGATGTCTGCAGTCAGTATATCATACACCAGACGCATTTTCTCCTGTATACTGGATGTAATATACTGTGTGCACAGACGTTAGATATTATATACCGGATACTATGTGTCTGGTGTAATATCTGATGTCTGTAGTCACAGTATATCATACACCCAGGGCCGGCGTCAGCACCCGGCGCACCCGGGCAAATGCCGGGGCCCTGAGCAGGCAGAGGGGCCCACTGGCGGTCGCGCACCCCGCCGGGCTATGGGCGGAGGAGAGCGGTGTCAGCGCCCGCCCTTCTCCGCCGCTTGCTCAGGGCCCCGGCAGCTGGATACTTACCTCTCCCCGTGCCTCCGCAGATCAGCTGTCTTCCTGCTCTGCGCTCCCTGTGACGTCTCAGGTCAGAGGGCGCGGTGACGTCTTTACACCGCGCCCTCCCCTGAGCCGTCACAGGGAGCGCAGAGCGGGAAGATACCGGCGTCGCTGGAGTCCAGACCAGAGCAGCGGCAGCAGGTGAGGAGAAGGAAGGTGAGTATTTGATTTTTTTTTTTTTTAATGTATGGAGGCATGGGGCAGTATAAAGGGGAAGAGGGGGGGGTGGCATCCTCCATGGAGCATTATAAAGATAGGGGGGACTGGACATCCTGCATGGGGCATTATAAGGTGGGGAACAGCCTGCATGGGGCATTATAAAGGGGGGGGGGTGCAGCCTGTATAGTGCATTATGTGGGGGGGGGAACAGCCTGCATGGGGCATTATAAAGGGGGGGGGGGCAGCCTGTATAGTGCATTATGTGGGGGGGGGAACAGCCTGCATGGAGCATTATAAGGGGGGGGGCAGCCTGTATGGGGCATTATGTGGGGGGTAAGAGCCTGCATGGAGCATTAAAAGGGGGGGGGCTGTATGGGGCATTATGTTGGGGGTAACAGCCTGCATGGAGCATTATAAGGGGGGACAGCCTGTATGTGGCATTATGTGGGGGGTAACAGCCTGCATGCAGCATTATATGGGGGCCAGTATCCTGTATGGAGCGTTATAAGGGGACCGGTATCCTGTATGGAGAGTTATATGGGGGGCCTGTATCCTGTATGGAGTTTTATAAGGGGACCAGTATTCTGTATGGAGCTTTATATGGGGGCCAGTATCCTGTATGGAGCGTTATATGGGGGCCAGTATTCTGTATGGAGCCTTATATGGGGGCCAGTATTCCGTATGGAGCCTTATATGGGGGCCAGTATTCCATATGGGGCCTTATATGGGGGCCAGTATTCCGTATGGAGCCTTATATGGGGGCCAATATTCCGTATGGAGCCTTATATGGGGGCCAGTATTCCGTATGGAGCCTTATATGGGGGCCAGTATTCCGTATGGAGCCTTATAAGGGGACCAGTATTCCGTATGGAGCCTTATATGGGGGCCAGTATTCCGTATGGAGCCTTATATGGGGGCCAGTATTCCGTATGGAGCCTTATATGGGGGCCAGTATTCCGTATGGAGCCTTATATGGGGGCCAGTATTCCGTATGGAGCCTTATATGGGGGCCAGTATTCCGTATGGAGCCTTATAAGGGGACCAGTATTCCGTATGGGGCCTTATATGGGGGCCAGTATTCCGTATGAAGCGTTATATGGGGGCCAGTATTCCGTATGGGGCCTTATATAGGGGCCAGTCTTCTGTGTGGAGCGATTCACCGGTTTCTGAGCTATTGTGGAATTTACAATAGATATCACTCATGTAATGTAAGAAGTGAAATCTTTGCATTGTACTATATATATATATATATTTCTCCCCCATATCTCTGCATCATGAATCGTGGTATGTGTTAAAGGGGCCCACTGAGACTCTTTCGCCCGGGGCCCAGAAAAACCTGAAGCCGGCCCTGCATACACCAGGCACATTTTCTCCTGTACACTGGATGTAATATACTGTGTGCACAGACATTAGATATTATATACAGGATACTATGTGACTGGTATAATATCTGATGTCTGCAGTCAGTATATCATACACCAGTCATGTATTCTATATACTGGATGTAATATACTGTGTGCACAGACATTAGATATTATATACAGGATACTATGTGGCTGGTGTAATATCTGATGTCTGTAGTCAGTATATCATACACCAGGCACATTTTCTTCTGTATACTGGATGTAATATACTGTGTTCACAGATATTAGATATTATATACAGGATCCTATGTGGCTGGTGTAATATCTGATGTCTGTAGTCACAGTATATCATACACCAGGCACATTTTCTCCTGTATACTGGATGTAATAAACGGTGTGCACAGACATTAGATATTATATACTGGATACTATGTGGCTGGTGTAATATCTGATGTCTGTAGTCACAGTATGTCATACACCAGGCACATTTTCTCCTGTACACTGGATGTAATATACTGTGTGCACAGACATTAGATATTATATACAGGATACTATGTGGCTGGTGTAATATCTGATGTCTGCAGTCAGTATATCATACACCTGGCACATTTTCTCCTGTAATCTGGATATATTATACTGTGCACAGACATTAGATATTATATACAGGATACTATGTGGCTGGTGTAATATCTGATGTCTGTAGTCACTGTATATCATACACCTGGCACATTTTCTTCTGTATACTGGATGTAATATACTGTGTGCACAGACATTAGATATTATATACAGGATACTATGTGGCTGGTGTAATATCTGATGTCTGCAGTCAGTATATCATACACCAGGCACATCTTCTCCTGTACACTGGATGTAATAAACTGTGTGCACAGACATTAGATATTATATACAGGATACTATGTGGCTGGTGTAATATCTGATGTCTGCAGTCAGTATATCATACACCAGTCATGTATTCTCCTGTATACTGGATGTAATATACTGTGTGCACAGACATTAGATATTATATACAGGATATTATGTGGCTGGTGTAATATCTGATGTCTGCAGTCAGTATATCATACACCAGGCACATTTTCCCCTGTACACTGGATGTAATATACTGTGTGCATAGACATTAGATATTATATACAGGATACTATGTGGCTGGTGTAATATCTGATGTCTGCAGTCAGTATATCATACACCAGTCATGTATTCTATATACTGGATGTAATATACTGTGTGCACAGACATTAGATATTATATACAGGATACTATGTGGCTGGTGTAATATCTGATGTCTGCAGTCAGTATATCATACACCAGGCACATTTTCCCCTGTACACTGGATGTAATATACTGTGTGCACAGACATTAGATATTATATACAGGATACTATGTGGCTGGTGTAATATCTGATGTCTGCAGTCAGTATATCATACACCAGTCATGTATTCTATATACTGGATGTAATATACTGTGTGCACAGACATTAGATATTATATACAGGATACTATGTGGATGGTGTAATATCTGATGTCTGTAGTCAGTATATCATACACCAGACGCATTTTCTTCTGTACACTGGATGTAATATACTGTGTGCACAGACATTAGATATTATATACAGGATACTATGTGGCTGGTGTAATATCTGATGTCTGCTGTCAGGCAAAAGGTATTTCTGCCCGAGTTTTTAAAAATGAGAGATGTTTTAAAAAAGGGAAAAAAAAACCCCACCCCCTATCTGTTTGTAAGTGAAGACATAGAATTCACTTTTGCTTTCCCCCAAACCAGGAATTTTTATGACCCGCCATAAAACCTCAGTCCAGGGCAAGCGCTGGTACAAACCAGAATATCCCTCCAAAAAATCCCATTGTTTAATTGTACAAACGTTTTATGCCAATTTTAATCACGCACAGGTCTGACAGAAACATCGGAACCACGTTTTTTGAATGCTCACCTTTTTCCCATTACAATAGTATAACTTGCATAACTGAGGAAGGACCGGGAACTGAGATAATGGATTCTGAGATTCTGAGCGTCATAGAGGTTTCATATTTAATATCTATCTTCATGAATATTGCTGACGGTCAAGATGATGTCTCCCTCTTGGATGTGGGACCCCCCCACACCAAGATATGGAATCTGAAGGATTTTTGGTCTTCTGCAGCTGGGTGGGCTCGCAAAGCCGAGCCCCCCTTGTAAGGTAAATAAGGGGTGTTCCCCAGAGTTTTGGCTGCTTACTAAAAAGCAAATCGGCCATTTTCAGGTCATTCTTCTCAGGGACGTCGAACGCACGCACATCACGCGGCGTAAGAAGAATCACCTCTAATTTCCGGGGAGCCGTCCCCCCCACAGAATCTGAGACCATCACCTTGTGAAGCAGGTTTTGCTATTACTTATCCCTTTTATTTTAATAACTGTTGATGCATACATGTAAATTGTCTCTTTTATAATATCTTGTATATATTTTGTAAACACTGCCCACCTTTTGGGAGTAAATCATTAATTATTTACCAGTTTCTTTCTTCTTGTCCTATGTCGAGCAAACACGTTCCTCACCCGCTAATTCACGTTACCTACCAGGTACCCGATCCACCTGTTAAGCGATCGGTGGTGGCAGTATACCAGTATTTATGTGATATTGTGGTTTGAGGGTGGCTGGTCGGAGGTATATATACGTTCCTGGAAGGAACTGGTGGTATATATACGTCCTGTCACATCACGTGCCACAATAGTCGACATAAAATAGAGCAGCTGCACCCGTGCTTATCCTCTGTCAATACCGTGTTTGACCAGCAGGATAAGGGGGCGCCAGAGAGCTGCAAGGTCTGACCCAAGAGTGGGTGTTGTTTTCGTGACATCTGCAGTCAGTATATCATACACCAGACGCATTTTCTCCTGTATACTGGATGTAATATACTGTGTGCACAGACGTTAGATATTATATACCGGATACTATGTGTCTGGTGTAATATCTGATGTCTGTAGTCACAGTATATCATACACCCAGGGCCGGCGTCAGCACCCGGCGCACCCGGGCAAATGCCGGGGCCCTGAGCAGGCAGAGGGGCCCACTGGCGGTCGCGCACCCCGCCGGGCTATGGGCGGAGGAGAGCGGTGTCAGCGCCCGCCCTTCTCCGCCGCTTGCTCAGGGCCCCGGCAGCTGGATACTTACCTCTCCCCGTGCCTCCGCAGATCAGCTGTCTTCCTGCTCTGCGCTCCCTGTGACGTCTCAGGTCAGAGGGCGCGGTGACGTCTTTACACCGCGCCCTCCCCTGAGCCGTCACAGGGAGCGCAGAGCGGGAAGATACCGGCGTCGCTGGAGTCCAGACCAGAGCAGCGGCAGCAGGTGAGGAGAAGGAAGGTGAGTATTTGATTTTTTTTTTTTTTTAATGTATGGAGGCATGGGGCAGTATAAAGGGGAAGAGGGGGGGGTGGCATCCTCCATGGAGCATTATAAAGATAGGGGGGACTGGACATCCTGCATGGGGCATTATAAGGTGGGGAACAGCCTGCATGGGGCATTATAAAGGGGGGGGGGTGCAGCCTGTATAGTGCATTATGTGGGGGGGGGAACAGCCTGCATGGGGCATTATAAAGGGGGGGGGGGCAGCCTGTATAGTGCATTATGTGGGGGGGGGAACAGCCTGCATGGAGCATTATAAGGGGGGGGCAGCCTGTATGGGGCATTATGTGGGGGGTAAGAGCCTGCATGGAGCATTAAAAGGGGGGGGGCTGTATGGGGCATTATGTTGGGGGTAACAGCCTGCATGGAGCATTATAAGGGGGGACAGCCTGTATGTGGCATTATGTGGGGGGTAACAGCCTGCATGCAGCATTATATGGGGGCCAGTATCCTGTATGGAGCGTTATAAGGGGACCGGTATCCTGTATGGAGAGTTATATGGGGGGCCTGTATCCTGTATGGAGTTTTATAAGGGGACCAGTATTCTGTATGGAGCGTTATATGGGGGCCAGTATCCTGTATGGAGCGTTATATGGGGGCCAGTATTCTGTATGGAGCCTTATATGGGGGCCAGTATTCCGTATGGAGCCTTATATGGGGGCCAGTATTCCATATGGGGCCTTATATGGGGGCCAGTATTCCGTATGGAGCCTTATATGGGGGCCAATATTCCGTATGGAGCCTTATATGGGGGCCAGTATTCCGTATGGAGCCTTATATGGGGGCCAGTATTCCGTATGGAGCCTTATAAGGGGACCAGTATTCCGTATGGAGCCTTATATGGGGGCCAGTATTCCGTATGGAGCCTTATATGGGGGCCAGTATTCCGTATGGAGCCTTATATGGGGGCCAGTATTCCGTATGGAGCCTTATATGGGGGCCAGTATTCCGTATGGAGCCTTATATGGGGGCCAGTATTCCGTATGGAGCCTTATAAGGGGACCAGTATTCCGTATGGGGCCTTATATGGGGGCCAGTATTCCGTATGAAGCGTTATATGGGGGCCAGTATTCCGTATGGGGCCTTATATAGGGGCCAGTCTTCTGTGTGGAGCGATTCACCGGTTTCTGAGCTATTGTGGAATTTACAATAGATATCACTCATGTAATGTAAGAAGTGAAATCTTTGCATTGTACTATATATATATATATATTTCTCCCCCATATCTCTGCATCATGAATCGTGGTATGTGTTAAAGGGGCCCACTGAGACTCTTTCGCCCGGGGCCCAGAAAAACCTGAAGCCGGCCCTGCATACACCAGGCACATTTTCTCCTGTACACTGGATGTAATATACTGTGTGCACAGACATTAGATATTATATACAGGATACTATGTGACTGGTATAATATCTGATGTCTGCAGTCAGTATATCATACACCAGTCATGTATTCTATATACTGGATGTAATATACTGTGTGCACAGACATTAGATATTATATACAGGATACTATGTGGCTGGTGTAATATCTGATGTCTGTAGTCAGTATATCATACACCAGTCATGTATTCTCCTATACACTGGATGTAATATACTGTGTGCACAGACATTAGATATTATATACAGGATACTATGTGGCTGGTGTAATATCTGATGTCTGTAGTCAGTATATCATACACCAGGCACATTTTCTTCTGTATACTGGATGTAATATACTGTGTTCACAGATATTAGATATTATATACAGGATCCTATGTGGCTGGTGTAATATCTGATGTCTGTAGTCACAGTATATCATACACCAGGCACATTTTCTCCTGTATACTGGATGTAATAAACGGTGTGCACAGACATTAGATATTATATACTGGATACTATGTGGCTGGTGTAATATCTGATGTCTGTAGTCACAGTATATCATACACCAGGCACATTTTCTCCTGTATACTGGATGTAATAAACGGTGTGCACAGACATTAGATATTATATACTGGATACTATGTGGCTGGTGTAATATCTGATGTCTGTAGTCAGTATATCATACACCAGTCATGTATTCTCCTATACACTGGATGTAATATACTGTGTGCACAGACATTAGATATTATATACAGGATACTATGTGGCTGGTGTAATATCTGATGTCTGTAGTCAGTATATCATACACCAGGCACATTTTCTTCTGTATACTGGATGTAATATACTGTGTTCACAGATATTAGATATTATATACAGGATCCTATGTGGCTGGTGTAATATCTGATGTCTGTAGTCACAGTATATCATACACCAGGCACATTTTCTCCTGTACACTGGATGTAATATACTGTGTGCACAGACATTAGATATTATATACAGGATACTATGTGGCTGGTGTAATATCTGATGTCTGCAGTCAGTATATCATACACCTGGCACATTTTCTCCTGTAATCTGGATATATTATACTGTGCACAGACATTAGATATTATATACAGGATACTATGTGGCTGGTGTAATATCTGATGTCTGTAGTCACTGTATATCATACACCTGGCACATTTTCTTCTGTATACTGGATGTAATATACTGTGTGCACAGACATTAGATATTATATACAGGATACTATGTGGCTGGTGTAATATCTGATGTCTGCAGTCAGTATATCATACACCAGGCACATCTTCTCCTGTACACTGGATGTAATAAACTGTGTGCACAGACATTAGATATTATATACAGGATACTATGTGGCTGGTGTAATATCTGATGTCTGCAGTCAGTATATCATACACCAGTCATGTATTCTCCTGTATACTGGATGTAATATACTGTGTGCACAGACATTAGATATTATATACAGGATATTATGTGGCTGGTGTAATATCTGATGTCTGCAGTCAGTATATCATACACCAGGCACATTTTCCCCTGTACACTGGATGTAATATACTGTGTGCATAGACATTAGATATTATATACAGGATACTATGTGGCTGGTGTAATATCTGATGTCTGCAGTCAGTATATCATACACCAGTCATGTATTCTATATACTGGATGTAATATACTGTGTGCACAGACATTAGATATTATATACAGGATACTATGTGGCTGGTGTAATATCTGATGTCTGCAGTCAGTATATCATACACCAGGCACATTTTCCCCTGTACACTGGATGTAATATACTGTGTGCACAGACATTAGATATTATATACAGGATACTATGTGGCTGGTGTAATATCTGATGTCTGCAGTCAGTATATCATACACCAGTCATGTATTCTATATACTGGATGTAATATACTGTGTGCACAGACATTAGATATTATATACAGGATACTATGTGGATGGTGTAATATCTGATGTCTGTAGTCAGTATATCATACACCAGACGCATTTTCTTCTGTACACTGGATGTAATATACTGTGTGCACAGACATTAGATATTATATACAGGATACTATGTGGCTGGTGTAATATCTGATGTCTGCTGTCAGGCAAAAGGTATTTCTGCCCGAGTTTTTAAAAATGAGAGATGTTTTAAAAAAGGGAAAAAAAAACCCCACCCCCTATCTGTTTGTAAGTGAAGACATAGAATTCACTTTTGCTTTCCCCCAAACCAGGAATTTTTATGACCCGCCATAAAACCTCAGTCCAGGGCAAGCGCTGGTACAAACCAGAATATCCCTCCAAAAAATCCCATTGTTTAATTGTACAAACGTTTTATGCCAATTTTAATCACGCACAGGTCTGACAGAAACATCGGAACCACGTTTTTTGAATGCTCACCTTTTTCCCATTACAATAGTATAACTTGCATAACTGAGGAAGGACCGGGAACTGAGATAATGGATTCTGAGATTCTGAGCGTCATAGAGGTTTCATATTTAATATCTATCTTCATGAATATTGCTGACGGTCAAGATGATGTCTCCCTCTTGGATGTGGGACCCCCCCACACCAAGATATGGAATCTGAAGGATTTTTGGTCTTCTGCAGCTGGGTGGGCTCGCAAAGCCGAGCCCCCCTTGTAAGGTAAATAAGGGGTGTTCCCCAGAGTTTTGGCTGCTTACTAAAAAGCAAATCGGCCATTTTCAGGTCATTCTTCTCAGGGACGTCGAACGCACGCACATCACGCGGCGTAAGAAGAATCACCTCTAATTTCCGGGGAGCCGTCCCCCCCACAGAATCTGAGACCATCACCTTGTGGAGCAGGTTTTGCTATTACTTATCACTTTTATTTTAATAACTGTTGATGCATACATGTAAATTGTCTCCTTTATAATATCTTGTATATATTTTGTAAACACTGCCCACCTTTTGGGAGTAAATCATTAATTATTTACCAGTTTCTTTCTTCTTGTCCTATGTCGAGCAAACACGTTCCTCACCCGCTAATTCACGTTACCTACCAGGTACCCGATCCACCTGTTAAGCGATCGGTGGTGGCAGTATACCAGTATTTATGTGATATTGTGGTTTGAGGGTGGCTGGTCGGAGGTATATATACGTTCCTGGAAGGAACTGGTGGTATATATACGTCCTGTCACATCACGTGCCACAATAGTCGACATAAAATAGAGCAGCTGCACCCGTGCTTATCCTCTGTCAATACCGTGTTTGACCAGCAGGATAAGGGGGCGCCAGAGAGCTGCAAGGTCTGACCCAAGAGTGGGTGTTGTTTTCGTGACAAATTGGTGGCAGCGGTGGGATCATAGGACATTAGTGATCTGGTTTGAGCAATCATTCCTCTCACTAAAAACTTGCACAAAAGTTTTGAAGATCGAACTCAGCGTTTATTAGATCTGAGACAATACTGTATGTGTAGCAGTTACCCCTACCCTTCTTCGCTTTTTCTTTTCTATTTTTATTTTGGTGATCATGGTCGTAGTTGGGGAGTCCTGGTATCACCAGCAGAAAAAGGACACTCTTACTGGAATATGTATAACCAAAGGCATTGACCCCCACGGCAAAAGCAAAGAACAAATGATTGCTGAACTGTTACAAGATGCTGCAGAGCCCGTCCGACAGCAGAGCCCTGATGAGGGGGCGGCCAGCCAAGGCCCGGATGGCGCTGCTCCCGGGGTCCAACCGGTGATTGCCAGCCATACCCGCAACCAGGGTAGTGTGGACCCCCACCTGCATATGGCCTTGGAGGAGCTCGCCACAGACAATCATGATGGACGACTGGAGCTGATCCTGAAATTCCAGGAGCGGGCTGAGCGACAAGCCCAAGCTGACCGAGAGGCTGCTGAGCGACAAGCTGACCGAGAGGCTGCTGAGCGACAAGCTGACCGACAACACCAGCTGGAGCTAGCCCGGATTCAGAAGGAGTCGCCCTCTACGCAGACCCGTGAGTCCAACAGTGCCAGCTGCTTTAAACCTCGTCCTGAGCACTTCCCTGTGATGGAAAAGGATGGGGACTTGGACACATTTCTGCGAGGCTTTGAAAAGGCCTGCAGGCAGTATCAGCTGCCCATGGACCAATGGGCAAGATATTTGACTCCAGGGCTCAGAGGAAAAGCTTTGGAGGTGTTTGCTTCCCTCCCTCGAGAGCAGGATGGAGACTATGAGGCCGTCAAGCAGGCCCTGATAAAAAAGTACCAGCTGACTCCGGAGGTTTACCGGAAAAAATTCAGAACCCTCCAACGTGGACCACAGGACACCTACCGTGATGTGGTAGATGGGCTCAGAACCAACTTTGAGCAGTGGATCAAAGGACTGTCAGCGACCACCTTTGAGCAGCTAAAGGACCTGATGGTGAAAGACCAGTTCCTGCATCTGTGTCCGACTGAGGTACGGCAGTTCGTGATGGATCGGGAGCCACCTGATGCCAATAAAGCAGCGCAGATCGCAGACACCTACGAGGCCAACCGGAGACCAGAGGTGCGGAAGCCGGTCGTCGCCAGCTGGAAAGGGGGTAAGCCATCAACCACCATCCCTGCCCCTGCCAGCCGACCTTCCGGAGGCCTTTTTCCCGTTGCCAAGGCCCTGCCTGCATCCGATGCCCGCAGGTGTTATTCCTGCAACCAGACTGGTCATCTCAGCGCCACTTGCCCAGAGAAGCAGAGGAAGAACCCCCCATCCAAGGCCCCAGGGCCTAATGCCTCAGTTCTTTTGGTGGGTGGGCCGGTTGGGAGGGCCTGTGAAAACTTTCAGTCTGTCAGGGTGGGGGACACTCTCACTGTAGGCCTCAAGGACACTGGGGCCGAACGAACCCTCATCCGACCCGAACTGGTGTCCCCTGAAGCGCTTATTCCAGGAAAGACCCTGACTGTCACTGGGATTGGGGGCGTCCGATGCCCCTTGCCCATGGCCCGGGTTTTTATTGATTGGGGTGCGGGGAGTGGGGTGAAGGAAGTGGGAGTATCCAAAAACCTACCTGCAAATGTTTTGTTGGGAACTGATTTGGGGAAGATGTTTGCTTATTATGTCCCTGACACCCCTCCCCGATCTGATATGGTTGGTAAGGTTAATGCTGATAATGTGAATGTCAATGCTTTACATGATGATGATGATGATGATGATGATGATGATGATGATGATGATGATGATGATGATGATGATGATGATGATGATAATGTTGTAGTATTGGAAGGTGCAGGAGAACTCAGCCATGTCACTCTGCGGGGTGATGTTGCTGAGGATCCCCTAGCAGGAGCAAATGTCAGTGCCAAGGGTAATGGGGAGAGGCACGAGGACCATGAAGCAGGTGGTGCTGTGCCAGTGACCAGTGTCACAACAGAAGGTGACCTGGCTGATGGTAGCTGCCGCATACGTAGCACTGTGCCTGAGGTAATGGAGGATGATGGAGAAGTAGTTCTCATGGCCTCTCAGGCTAATGAGACGGTGTTATTCCCCGGGGAGACGGCCTATATAGCCGCTGTTACCCGCAGTCAGAGTGCCCAGAATGCAAGTAACGCCCTGCCTTCTGGACCCTCCTCGGACAGAGGAATAACAGGATCAGGTATGGACCCAGAGCCGGTCCCAGAGGGTCCCAGTGAGGACGTGGCCTTAACCTCACTTCTGGCTTCCTCCAGCCAGGAGTTTCAGGCAGCTCTGCACTCAGATGCTAGCCTGGAGACGTTAAGGAGCCTCGCGGAGAAACCCACCTCCGAGTCGGATAAGGAGAGGGTATTCTGGGACCAAGGGAGGTTGTACCGGGAGACAGTTCCCTGTACACCCCAACAGGAGTGGCTGAGGGAAAGACAGCTGGTCGTCCCCTACCCATTCAGGGATGAGTTGTTGCGGATCGCCCATGAAATTCCACTCGCTGGACACTTGGGGGTCAGCAAAACCAAGGCCCGGCTGTCTCATCACTTTTATTGGCCCAAAATGAGGACAGATGTGGTGAACTACTGTCGCTCCTGTACCACGTGTCAAAGAGTGGGAAAGTCAGGGCCGGCCCCCAAAGCCCCCCTGATCTCTTTGCCAGTGATAGAGGAGCCTTTCCAGAGGATTGCTGTGGACATTGTGGGACCACTGGCCACACCCAGCAGTTCTGGAAAACGTTTCATCCTTACCGTGGTAGACTATGCTACCCGGTATCCGGAGGCAGTAGCCCTGTCCTCAATTAGGGCGGATAAGGTGGCGGACGCCCTCTTGGCCATCTTTTCGCGAGTAGGATTTCCCAGGGAGATGCTTACCGACCAGGGGACTCAGTTCATGTCACGCTTAATGGAGGCCCTATGTAAGAAAATGCAGGTGCAGCATCTGGTATCGAGTGCGTATCACCCACAGACCAATGGTTTGTGTGAGCGATTCAACGGTACCCTCAAACAGATGTTAAAAATGCTGGTTGAGACCCAGGGTCGCGACTGGGAGCGTTACCTCCCACACCTGCTATTTGCTTACAGAGAGGTTCCACAGGCCTCGACGGGGTTCTCCCCCTTTGAGCTCCTGTATGGCAGGCGTGTCCGAGGACCCCTTGGGTTGATAAGGGAATTCTGGGAAGAAGAGCCGAGCTCCCCAGGAGTGTCCATCGTGGAGTATGTCATGCGCTTCCGTGACAAGATGCAGACCTTGACGCAGTTGGTGCATGACAACATGGCGCAAGCCCAGGCTGACCAGAAGCATTGGTACGACCAGAACGCCCGAGAACGGACCTACCAGGTGGGTCAGAAGGTGTGGGTGCTGGTCCCCGTACCAAAGGACAAGCTTCAGGCGGCCTGGGAAGGCCCGTACGTCATTCACCAACAGCTCAACCCGGTCACCTACGTGATCACACTTGACCACGAGCGGGGTAGGCGGAAGGCGTTTCACGTTAATATGATGAAGGCTCATCAAGAACGTGGAACCTGTGTCCTACCGGTCTGCAACCTGCCCGAGGATGGGGAGGATGACCCTCTCTTGGACATGCTCGCCCAAGCGAAGGCCAGCGGGTCCCTAGAGGATGTAGAGCTAAGCGACTTGCTATCCGCAGACCAGAGGTCTCAGATGCAAGCAGTGCTGAAACCCTTCCAAGCAGTGTTCACCAACCTGCCTGGCAGGACTGAAGTGGCGGTCCATGAAGTGGACACCGGGAATCATGCCCCACTCCGGCGGACAGCCTATCGAATCTCCGACGAGGTGCAGCATGTCATGCGCCAGGAGGTCGAGGAGATGCTGCAGTTGGGGGTGATTAAGCGGTCCAAGAGCGCGTGGGCCTCACCTGTAGTCCTGGTGCCTAAGAAGGACCGGACCACCCGGTTCTGTGTGGACTACAGGGGGCTCAACGCTATCACCGCCTCTGACGCACAACCCATGCCACGCATTGAGGAGCTGCTGGAGCGGTTAGCCAGCGCGAGCTTTCTCTCCATTATGGATTTGAGTCGGGGATATTGGCAGATTCCCTTGAGCCCCGGGGCCCAGGAGAAGTCCGCCTTTATCACCCCCTTCGGATTGTATGAATCCACGGTCATGCCCTTCGGCATGAAAAATGCCCCTGCCACGTTCCAGCGAATGGTCAACCACCTGCTCCAGGGACTGGAGAGGTACGCAGTGGCGTACCTGGATGACATTGCCATCTTCAGTCCCACCTGGGAGGATCACCTCGAGCATCTGCAGCAGGTGCTCGGGCGCATTCACCAGGCGGGCTTGACCATCAAGCCGGGAAAGTGCCAGATGGGCATGAACGAGGTCCACTACCTGGGGCACCGGGTAGGTGGGGGTACTCTGAAGCCAGAGCCTGGGAAGGTGGACGCTATCGTGTCCTGGCCCACCCCCAGGACCAAGAAGCAGGTGCAGTCCTTCTTGGGCACCGCAGGGTACTATAGACGCTTTGTGCAGGACTATAGTAGCCTTGCGAAGCCCTTGACAGACCTCACCAGGAAGAGCCTACCCCATTCCGTCAAATGGACGGATGAATGCGAGGTGGCCTTTAGGGCTTTGAAGACTGCCCTGAGCAGCTCTCCTGTACTAAAGGCGGTCGACGGCACACGGCCACTCTTAGTACAGACCGACGCCAGTGAGTTTGGCCTCGGTGCTGTACTCAGCCAGGTCGACTCGGGGAACCAAGAACACCCCGTGTTGTACCTAAGCCGGAAACTGCTGCCGAGGGAAGTGGCCTATTCCACCATAGAGAAGGAGTGCCTGGCCATTGTATGGGCCCTCAACCGCTTACAGCCTTACTTGTACGGGCGCCCCTTCACTGTCGTGACTGACCACAACCCCCTGAGTTGGCTGCACACCATGTCAGGTGCCAACGGAAGGTTGTTACGCTGGAGCCTCACCCTCCAGCAGTACGACTTTACTGTTCAACACCGCAAGGGCAGCGAGCATGGCAATGCCGATGGGTTGTCCCGGCGAGGGGAGCCTCCAGACATACGCTTGGAGGAGTACCAGAAGGTCCTACCTCCATAGCGCAGTCAAAAAGGGGGAGGTGTCAGGCAAAAGGTATTTCTGCCCGAGTTTTTAAAAATGAGAGATGTTTTAAAAAAGGGAAAAAAAAAACCCACCCCCTATCTGTTTGTAAGTGAAGACATAGAATTCACTTTTGCTTTCCCCCAAACCAGGAATTTTTATGACCCGCCATAAAACCTCAGTCCAGGGCAAGCGCTGGTACAAACCAGAATATCCCTCCAAAAAATCCCATTGTTTAATTGTACAAACGTTTTATGCCAATTTTAATCACGCACAGGTCTGACAGAAACATCGGAACCACGTTTTTTGAATGCTCACCTTTTTCCCATTACAATAGTATAACTTGCATAACTGAGGAAGGACCGGGAACTGAGATAATGGATTCTGAGATTCTGAGCGTCATAGAGGTTTCATATTTAATATCTATCTTCATGAATATTGCTGACGGTCAAGATGATGTCTCCCTCTTGGATGTGGGACCCCCCCACACCAAGATATGGAATCTGAAGGATTTTTGGTCTTCTGCAGCTGGGTGGGCTCGCAAAGCCGAGCCCCCCTTGTAAGGTAAATAAGGGGTGTTCCCCAGAGTTTTGGCTGCTTACTAAAAAGCAAATCGGCCATTTTCAGGTCATTCTTCTCAGGGACGTCGAACGCACGCACATCACGCGGCGTAAGAAGAATCACCTCTAATTTCCGGGGAGCCGTCCCCCCCACAGAATCTGAGACCATCACCTTGTGAAGCAGGTTTTGCTATTACTTATCCCTTTTATTTTAATAACTGTTGATGCATACATGTAAATTGTCTCTTTTATAATATCTTGTATATATTTTGTAAACACTGCCCACCTTTTGGGAGTAAATCATTAATTATTTACCAGTTTCTTTCTTCTTGTCCTATGTCGAGCAAACACGTTCCTCACCCGCTAATTCACGTTACCTACCAGGTACCCGATCCACCTGTTAAGCGATCGGTGGTGGCAGTATACCAGTATTTATGTGATATTGTGGTTTGAGGGTGGCTGGTCGGAGGTATATATACGTTCCTGGAAGGAACTGGTGGTATATATACGTCCTGTCACATCACGTGCCACAATAGTCGACATAAAATAGAGCAGCTGCACCCGTGCTTATCCTCTGTCAATACCGTGTTTGACCAGCAGGATAAGGGGGCGCCAGAGAGCTGCAAGGTCTGACCCAAGAGTGGGTGTTGTTTTCGTGACATCTGCAGTCAGTATATCATACACCAGACGCATTTTCTCCTGTATACTGGATGTAATATACTGTGTGCACAGACGTTAGATATTATATACCGGATACTATGTGTCTGGTGTAATATCTGATGTCTGTAGTCACAGTATATCATACACCCAGGGCCGGCGTCAGCACCCGGCGCACCCGGGCAAATGCCGGGGCCCTGAGCAGGCAGAGGGGCCCACTGGCGGTCGCGCACCCCGCCGGGCTATGGGCGGAGGAGAGCGGTGTCAGCGCCCGCCCTTCTCCGCCGCTTGCTCAGGGCCCCGGCAGCTGGATACTTACCTCTCCCCGTGCCTCCGCAGATCAGCTGTCTTCCTGCTCTGCGCTCCCTGTGACGTCTCAGGTCAGAGGGCGCGGTGACGTCTTTACACCGCGCCCTCCCCTGAGCCGTCACAGGGAGCGCAGAGCGGGAAGATACCGGCGTCGCTGGAGTCCAGACCAGAGCAGCGGCAGCAGGTGAGGAGAAGGAAGGTGAGTATTTGATTTTTTTTTTTTTTTAATGTATGGAGGCATGGGGCAGTATAAAGGGGAAGAGGGGGGGGGGTGGCATCCTCCATGGAGCATTATAAAGATAGGGGGGACTGGACATCCTGCATGGGGCATTATAAGGTGGGGAACAGCCTGCATGGGGCATTATAAAGGGGGGGGGGTGCAGCCTGTATAGTGCATTATGTGGGGGGGGGAACAGCCTGCATGGGGCATTATAAAGGGGGGGGGGGCAGCCTGTATAGTGCATTATGTGGGGGGGGGAACAGCCTGCATGGAGCATTATAAGGGGGGGGCAGCCTGTATGGGGCATTATGTGGGGGGTAAGAGCCTGCATGGAGCATTAAAAGGGGGGGGGCTGTATGGGGCATTATGTTGGGGGTAACAGCCTGCATGGAGCATTATAAGGGGGGACAGCCTGTATGGGGCATTATGTGGGGGGTAACAGCCTGCATGCAGCATTATATGGGGGCCAGTATCCTGTATGGAGCGTTATAAGGGGACCGGTATCCTGTATGGAGAGTTATATGGGGGGCCTGTATCCTGTATGGAGTTTTATAAGGGGACCAGTATTCTGTATGGAGCGTTATATGGGGGCCAGTATCCTGTATGGAGCGTTATATGGGGGCCAGTATTCTGTATGGAGCCTTATATGGGGGCCAGTATTCCGTATGGAGCCTTATATGGGGGCCAGTATTCCATATGGGGCCTTATATGGGGGCCAGTATTCCGTATGGAGCCTTATATGGGGGCCAATATTCCGTATGGAGCCTTATATGGGGGCCAGTATTCCGTATGGAGCCTTATATGGGGGCCAGTATTCCGTATGGAGCCTTATAAGGGGACCAGTATTCCGTATGGAGCCTTATATGGGGGCCAGTATTCCGTATGGAGCCTTATATGGGGGCCAGTATTCCGTATGGAGCCTTATATGGGGGCCAGTATTCCGTATGGAGCCTTATATGGGGGCCAGTATTCCGTATGGAGCCTTATATGGGGGCCAGTATTCCGTATGGAGCCTTATAAGGGGACCAGTATTCCGTATGGGGCCTTATATGGGGGGGGCCCCCACCAGTATGGGGCCATATGGGGGCCAGTATTCCGTATGGGGCCTTATATAGGGGCCAGTCTTCTGTGTGGAGCGATTCACCGGTTTCTGAGCTATTGTGGAATTTACAATAGATATCACTCATGTAATGTAAGAAGTGAAATCTTTGCATTGTACTATATATATATATATATTTCTCCCCCATATCTCTGCATCATGAATCGTGGTATGTGTTAAAGGGGCCCACTGAGACTCTTTCGCCCGGGGCCCAGAAAAACCTGAAGCCGGCCCTGCATACACCAGGCACATTTTCTCCTGTACACTGGATGTAATAAACTGTGTGCACAGACATTAGATATTATATACAGGATACTATGTGGCTGGTGTAATATCTGATGTCTGCAGTCTCAGTATATCATACACCAGTCATGTATTCTCCTGTACACTGGATGTAATATACTGTGTGCACAGACATTAGATATTATATACAGGATACTATGTGGCTGGTGTAATATCTGATGTCTGTAGTCACAGTATATCATACACCAGGCACATTTTCTCCTGTATACTGGATGTAATATACTGTGTGCACAGACATTAGATATTATATACACGATACTATGTGGCTGGTGTAATATCTGATGTCTGTAGTCACAGTATATCATACACCAGTCACATTTTCTCCTGTATACTGGATGTAATATACTGTGTGCACAGACATTAGATATTATATACAGGATACTATGTGGCTGATGTAATATCTGATGTCTGTAGTCAGTATATCATACACCAGTCATGTATTCTATATACTGGATGTAATATACTGTGTGCACAGAGATTAGATATTATATACAGGATACTATGTGGCTGGTGTAATATCTGATGTCTGCAGTCAGTATATCATACACCAGTCATGTATTCTCCTGTACACTGGATGTAATATACTGTGCGCACAGACATTAGATATTATATGCAGGATACTATGTGGCTGGTGTAATATCTGATGTCTGTAGTCAGTATATCATACACCAGGCACATTTTCTCCTGTACACTGGATGTAATATACTGTGTGCACAGACATTAGATATTATATACAGGATACTATGTGACTGGTGTAGTATCTGATGTCTATAGTCAGAGTATATCATACACCAGGCACATTTTCTCCTATACACTGGATGTAATATACTGTGTACACAGACATTAGATATTATATACAGGATACTATGTGGCTGGTGTAATATCTGGTGTCTGCAGTCAGTATATCATACACCAGGCACATTTTCTCCTATACACTGGATGTAATATACTGTGTGCACAGACATTAGATATTATATACAGGATATTATGTGGCTGGTGTAATATCTGATGTCTGTAGTCGGTATATCATACACCAGTCATGTATTCTCCTATATACTGGATGTAATATACTGTGTGCACAGACATTAGATATTACATACAGGATACTATGTGGCTGGTGTAATATCTGATGTCTGTAGTCAGTATATCATACACCAGGCACATTTTCTCCTGTATACTGGATGTAATATACTGTGTGCACAGACATTAGATATTATATACAGGATACTATGTGGCTGGTGTAATATCTGATGTCTGTAGTCACAGTATATCATACACCAGTCATGTATTCTCCTGTACACTGGATGTAATATACTGTGTGCACAGACATTAGATATTATATACAGGATACTATGTGACTGGTGTAGTATCTGATGTCTATAGTCAGAGTATATCATACACCAGGCACATTTTCTCCTATACACTGTATGTAATATACTGTGTACACAGACATTAGATATTATATACAGGATACTATGTGGCTGGTGTAATATCTGATGTCTGTAGTCAGTATATCATACACCAGGCACATTTTCTCCTGTACACTGGATGTAATATACTGTGTGCACAGACATTAGATATTATATACAGGATATTATGTGGCTGGTGTAATATCTGATGTCTGTAGTCAGTATATCATACACCAGTCATGTATTCTCCTATATACTGGATGTAATATACTGTGTGCACAGACATTAGATATTACATACAGGATACTATGTGGCTGGTGTAATATCTGATGTCTGCAGTCAGTATATCATACACCAGTCATATATTCTCCTATATACTGGATGTAATATACTGTATGCACAGACATTAGATATTATATACAGGATACTATGTGGCTGGTGTAATATCTGATGTCTGTAGTCAGTATATCATACACCAGGCACATTTTCTCCTGTATACTGGATGTAATATACTGTGTGCACAGACATTAGATATTATATACAGGATACTATGTGGCTGGTGTAATATCTGATGTCTGCAGTCACAGTATATCATACACCAGGCACATTTTCTCCTGTATACTGGATGTAATATACTGTGTGCACAGACATTAGATATTATATACAGGATACTATGTGGCTGGTGTAATATCTGATGTCTGTAGTCAGTATATCATACACCAGTCATGTATTCTCCTGTATACTGGATGTAATATACTGTGTGCACAGACATTAGATATTATATACAGGATACTATGTGGCTGGTGTAATATCTGATGTCTGCAGTCACAGTATATCATACACCAGGCACATTTTCTCCTGTACACTGGATGTAATATACTGTGTGCACAGACATTAGATATTATATACAGGATACTATGTGGCTGGTGTAGTATCTGATGTCTGCAGTCAGTATATCATACACCAGTCATGTATTCTATATACTGGATGTAATATACTGTGTGCACAGACATTAGATATTATATACAGGATACTATGTGGCTGGTGTAATATCTGATGTCTGTAGTCAGTATATCATACACCAGTCATGTATTCTCCTGTACACTGGATGTAATATACTGTGTGCACAGACATTAGATATTATATACAGGATATTATGTGGTTGGTGTAATATCTGATGTCTGTAGTCAGTATATCATACACCAGGCACACTTTCCTCTGTACACTGGATATATTATACTGTGCACAGACATCTGATGTTCTATACAGATGATATGTCACTGATATGTCATACACCAATCACATGTTTTCCTGTATCTTTGTTTCTTAATGTAACCAGAATTACTACACAGAAAGGATATACGGTAACTGTATATCAGTTATATTCTGCTTTAAAGAATCCTCACATTAACCCCCTCTAATTCTGTGTAGATGTTACAGCAGTGTCAGTGTTTAAGGCTATGTGCCCACGATGCAGAAATGCTCCGGATTTTTTTTGAGCGTTTCTGCATCTCCCTGGCAGAAAAAATGCATGCGGATTGTACATGCGGATTGTACATGCGGATTGTACATGCGGATTGTACATGCGGATTGTACATGCGGATTGTACATGTGGATTGTACATGTGGATTGTACATGCGGATTGTACATGCGGATTGTACATGCGGATTGTACATGCGGATTGTACATGCGGATTGTACATGCAGATTGTACATGCGGATTGTACATGCGGATTGTACATGCAGATTGTACATGCAGATTGTACATGCGGATTGTACATGTGGATTGTACATGCGGATTGTACATGTGGATTGTACATGTGGATTGTACATGCGGATTGTACATGCGGATTGTACATGCAGATTGTACATGCGGATTGTACATGAGGATTGTACATGCAGATTGTACATGCGGATTGTACATGCAGATTGTACATGTGGATTGTACATGTGGATTGTACATGTGGATTGTACATGCGGATTGTACATGCGGATTGTACATGCGGATTGTACATGCAGATTGTACATGCGGATTGTACATGTGGATTTTACATGTGGATTGTACATGCGGATTGTACATGTGGATTGTACATGTGGATTGTACATGCGGATTGTACATGTGGATTGTACATGCGGATTGTACATGCAGATTGTACATGCGGATTGTACATGCGGATTGTACATGCGTTTTTCCTGCCAGTGACATGTGGATGTGAAGAGTTCTTCACATGTATTTCCGCATGCGGGTGTCAAGCGCTTTCTAAGCGATTTTAGCATCACTTGGAAAGTGCTTGACAACTAGGTCACACTATATAAATCCTTGCAAATGGCATGGATTTATATAGTGTGACCGAAAGAATGGTAAAAAATAAATATTATACTTACCTTCTGATGGTCCCCGGTGTCCTTGTCTCGGCTTGCCGGCAGCTCGTGGTAGACTAAAGGACCTGCTGACGTCAGTGGTCGCGTGACCCGTCACATGACTAAATGATGTCAGCGCAGGTCCTTTAGTCTCCTGCGACCTGCCTGCAAGCCAGGACAAAGACACCGGGGGACATCAGAAGGTAAGTATAATATTTGTTTTTATTTTATTCTTTTTTTTACAGGTACTATGGTACCCGGGTCCGGAGGAGAGTCTCCTCTTCTCCAGACCCGGGTACCATCCGCACATTGAAATGCATGTAATCCGCATGTACAGATGCAGTGATGCGAAATCCATGCGTTCCAATGCAAGTCAATGGTGGCGAAAACGCAGCACTTCCGCAAAATAATTGGTAGTGCTGCGGATTTTTCCGCAATGATAATCCGCAGCGGAAATTTCCGCAGCATGTGCACATGTGCGGATTATCATTGGGGAACATGGCAGACCTTCTACCAAGCGTTTTTTAAGCGTTACTGTAGCGGAATTGCCACTGCGGAAACGCTTAAGAGATGCATCGTGGGCACACAGCCTTAATATACTTACCTAGTGCTGTCTTCTCCATTATCCAGCACCGCTCTGCTTCTCCTCTGAGTGACGTCATCAGTTTTCAGATCTTCAGACTCTCCGGCTCACTCTATGCTTTATGTGACTTGGAAGTCTCTTGAAAGTATAAGGCTATGTTTACACATCATGGTTTTTTGTTTAATTTTTTTATGCAAATTTTCAGCTGCATTTTGCAGCACCAGCAAAGTCTATGACATTCCAGAAATCTCATGCACACATCATGTTTTTTTTTTGATCAGGATTTTGTGCTTTGCATGTTTCTTTGCAGAATAGAGCATGTCACTTCTTTCAGCATTTTTTCACCCATTTGGTTTAATGGGTGGTGAAACAAACGCTGAAAAAACGCACCAAAAACGCAAGTGTCAGGTTTTTCAGTGTTTTTTCAGCATTTTTTCTGAACTTTATGTACATGCATAAAAGAGACAAAAGGACAGTGAAAAAACTCACCAAAAAACAAGCAAAAGAGCAAGAAAAATCTTAAGCAACCTCCTGGCAAGAGATCAGATTTTGCTGCAGAAAAAAACGCAGCAAAAACGCAATGTGTGAACATAGCCTTAGCCTATGAACCCTCATTTTGAGCCATTGTTCTCACGCTCCATAGACTTATATTGTAAAAGCCACTTATGAGTCACATAAAGCACAGTGTGACTCATAGTCTGAATAGCCACCAAGTGAGTCAGAAGAGGAGTGGAGCAGCGCTGGATACTGGAGAAGACTGCAATCGGTGAGTACACTACACTACGCTAACATTTACACAGGTTTAGAGAAAAAAAAAAGTTAATAGCGGCTTCTTTAGGTGGACTGTTTTGTCTATTTTACAATGGATGCGAGTACATATGAATCAATTCTATGAGGGCAACATGCAATTTCCAAGCTGCACACTTTTTTGATGATGATGAGACACAATTGCCAGAAAGTCAGGAGGAGGACCAGGGTGCAGAAGTGGAAGACGAGGTGGTGGATGATATAGTAACTGACCCAACCTGGCAGGAGGACATGCCGAGCGAGGACAGCAGCACACAGGGGGAGGGAGGCAGAGCACCCCAACAGGCAGGAAGAAGCAGTGTGGTGGCCGCAGCAGAAGGCAGGCAACCATTCCCTGTAACACCAACACGACGGAAGTTGCCAGTACAACTGTTAGGTCTTCCCGAGTCTGGTTGTTTTTTAAAGACTCTGCCCATAACCCAAAAGGCCATATGCACCACCTACCAGGCCAGCATCAGCAGGGGTAGCAAAACTACCAGCCTGACCACCACTAGCATGATCAAGCACATGGCAGAAAAGCACCCGACTTTGTGGGCCGAACCCCAGGGTCCAGAAACAGTGTCTACGGGTGACAACACTGCTTCTTCCACTGTTTTGCATGCAAGCCAATCCCCTGTCCATAGTGCATGCGAAGATGCCTCCTGCCCTGCACCTGTCGTTGCACACTCTCAACTAGCACCATCAGCAAACACGTCCTTGTCCCAGCACAGCGTTCAGTTGTCCATACCCCAGTCTTTGGAACGCAAGCGCAAATATGCAGCCAACGCCCCACAGGCCACACTACTAAATTCCCACATTTCACGAATGCTTGCACTCGAAATGTTGCCTTTTAGGCTTGTGGAGATGGAAGCTTTCCGCAAACCTGATAGCGGTGGCCGTCCCTCGGTACTCAGTGCCATCCCCACATTACACAAGCACGTGTCCCACAAAATTAGCTTTGGCCTTAACAATGCAGTTACAGGGAAAGTCCATCTAACCACGGACACGTGGACAAGTGCTTGTGGGCAGAGACGGTACATCTCGCTGATGGTACACTGCGTTAACATGGTGGAAGCCGGGACCCAGTCGGACGCAACACATCCTCCCGACGCCGAGGATCGCGGGCCCTAGGTCAATCAGGGTTGCCCCCACAGTCTACAGCTCCTGCACCTCATCCTCCTCAGCCTCCTCCTCCTCTTCAGCCTCCATCTCCGAAATGACCACATCAGTCACAAGCTGGAAGCACTGCAGCACTGCCTCGGCCAAGCGGCAACAGGCTGTGCTGAAGCTAATATGCTTAGGTGACAAACCTCACAATGCTGAAGAACTGTGGACAGCTCTGAAACAGCAGGCAGATCTGTGTCTCACACCGCAGAACCTAAAGCCAGGCATGGTCGTGTGTGACAATGGCCGAAACCTGGTGGCGGCTCTGAGGAGAGGCGAGCTCACACAAGTACCATGCCTGGCCCATGTGCTTAACCTCATGGTTCAGCTACCGGAGCTGCTGGATCTGCTTGTCAAAGTACGCCGCCTGTGTGGCCATTTTAGAAAGTCACCTACAGCTTCCGTCCTTGCCGTGCTTCAGCAGCGTTTGCAGCTTCTGGCTCACCAACTGATGTGTGATATCCCCACACATTGGAACTCTACACTACAGATGTTGGGAAGGGTTTGTGAGCAGAAGAGGGCAGTTATTGAGTACCAGCATCAACAAGGCCGTCGGTATTCAGGTCAGACTCCACACATTAGACCTCAGGAGTGGACATGGATGTCAGACATCTGTACCATCCTCCAAAACTTTGAGGACTCCACCAAGATGGTGAGCGGCGATAACGCCATAATTAGCGTCACCATCTCGCTTCTCTATCTTCTGAAACGCTCTCTGCTCACAAGCAAAGAGTATGCATTGCAGGCGGAGCATGATGAGATGGAGCAAGGAACCATACAGGGTGATTACACACAGCCTAGCCTCATCTCATCCCAACGTGGATTGAGTGACAATGAGGAGGAGGAGGAGGAAGAACAGGAGCTAGTTTCATGCACTATAGTCGGTACTACCTGCACAACTGTCATACCTTCTTTTCATCGAGGATGGCCTGAGGACAGGGAGGAAGAGGAGGAGAGCATGGTCAGTCATCCTCTTGGTGAGGACACGGAAGTCTTGCATGTTAGTAGTCTGGCAAGCATGGCTGAGTTTATGCTATGCTGCCTTTCCCGTGACCCTCGCGTTCTCAAAATTTTGGGTGACAGTCATTACTGGATGGTGACACTTCTAGACCCACGCTACAAGGAGAACTTTATATCTCTTATTCCTGAGGCAGACAGGTCTACAAAAATGGGTCAGTACCAGAAGGCCCTTGTTGCACAACTATTAAAAAAGTTCCAATCTGAAAACGCTGGCGGCAGAGGTCACAGTTCGTTGGACAGCCAAGGAGTACAGCCGAGACACAACTCCAATCCAGCAGAGGCAGGGGAACACTGACAAAGTTCTGGGAGAGTTTTCTCAGCCCCTC
This sequence comes from Phyllobates terribilis, assembly GCF_046119375.1. Taxonomy (NCBI): domain Eukaryota; kingdom Metazoa; phylum Chordata; class Amphibia; order Anura; family Dendrobatidae; genus Phyllobates; species Phyllobates terribilis. The sequence continues at coordinate 5,087,185 of NW_027362855.1, read as the reverse complement.
CCATCGCACAGGCCCTGAGGCGCGGGGTACTCTCAGAAGGAGTGCAAAGTTTGGGAAGATGCTGCGGGAGTACCTTGCCAACCATACCAACGTCCTCCGTGATTCCTCTTTGCCTTATAATTATTGGGTATTCAAGCTGGAAACGTGGAATGAAAAGGCTCTCTACGTCTTGGAGGTCCTGGTCTGTCCTGCCACTAGCATTTTATGAGAGCGGGTTTTTAGTGCCGCTGCTGTAATTATAACTGATAAGCGCATCCGCCTGTCATCTGAAAATGCTGACAGGCTGACTCTTATAAAAATTAACAAGGGCTGGATTGGGCCAGACTTCTCAACACCACCGAATGATAGCAGTGTCTTTTTTTGGAAGGTGTATTCCCATGCACCTTTTCACACCCACACATGGGTATACGCTTCCTGATTTTGGCTATTTGCTCTTGTCCTGCTGCTTCTCCTCATCCTCCACCACCATATCACCAGGGTGACCGTGGTCCGTGATGCAACACCCACATAATTTTTTTAAAGGGTGTTTATGATGCCCGTAAAAATTTTTTTTATACAGTATGCACATGTATACCCCCAAGGGGTAAATGTTTGTCAGCCCATACACTTAGTGCATGGGCATCACAAGTATAGGAGACCCACTCCTTTCTAATGGGAACATTTTTTTATAAGGCCCTACTCCACGTCTTTTCTAAGGTGCATTGGAGTGCCTCCCAATTTTTGGCAGCCCTTGCATTCACTGCATAGGCCAACACTATGGGAGACCCACTTCCTAATAATGGGAACATTTTTTTATGAGGCCCTCCTCCACGTCTTTTTCAAGGTGCATTGGAGTGCCACCCAATTTTTGCAGCCCTTGCATTCACTGCATAGGCCAACACAATGGGAGACCCACTTCCTAATAATTGGAAAAAAATTTCAGGAGGCCCTCTACGTCTCTTCCAAAGGGCATTAGAGTGCCTCCCAATTTTTGCATCCCTTGCATTCACTGCGTAGGCCAACACTATAGGAGACCCACTTCCTAATAATGAGAACATTGTTTTCAGGAGGTCCTCTGACCTCCATGTCTCTTCCAAGGGGCATTGGAGTGCCATCCAATTTTTGCAGCCCTTGCATTCACTGCATAGGCCAACACAATGGGAGACCCACTTCCTAATAATTGGAAAAAAATTTCAGGAGGCCCTCCTCTATGTCTCTTCCAAGGGGCATTGGAGTAGGTCCAAATTTTTGGCAGACCTTGCATTCACTGAAAACAGTATGGGAGACCCACTTCCTAATAATGGGAACATTGTTTTCAGGAGGCCCTCCTCTAAGTCTCTTCAAAGGGGTATTGGGATGTGTCCAAATTTTCAGAGGGGTATTGGGGTGTGTCAAAATTTTGGCCAGACCTGCCACTCACTGCATACTCAATAACAGTATAGGAGACCCACTCTTTAGTAATGGGAATAACAAAGCATAGCCGGCTGATGGCTCTCTAAGAAAAGCGAGGGCTGACTGCTGGCCCTTTAAGAATAGTAAAGGCCGTCTGATTGATCTATAAAAATAGGCTTTGTGACTTTCAGAGTCCCTCCTTCATAAATTAAACAGGATGTGTCTGATCATGTCTCACACACCACATGGCCAGATAAGGTTGTAAAATGTTAAAATGACTTTTCCCGGTAAATACACTGCTCAAAAAAATAAAGGGAACACTTAAACAACAGAATATAACTCCAAATAAATCAAACTTCTATGAAATCAAACTGTCCACTTAGGTAGCAACACTGATTGACAATCAATTTCACATGCTGTTGTGAAAATGGAATAGACAATAGATGGAAATTATTGGCAATTGTCAAGACACCCTCAATAAAAGAGTGGTTCTGCAGTTGGGGACCACAGACCATATCTCAGTACCAATGCTTTCTGGCTGATGTTTTGGTCACTTTTGAATGTTGGTTGTGCTTTCACACTCGTGGTAGCATGAGACGGACTCTACAACCCACAGAAGTTGCTCAGGTAGTGCAGTGCAGCTCATCCAGGATGGCACATCAATGCGAGCTGTGGCAAGCAGGTTTGCTATGTCTGTCTGCATAGTGTCCAGAGGCTGGAGGCGCTACCAGGAGACAGGCCAGTACACCAGGAGACATGGAGGGGGCCATAGGAGGGCAACAACCAAGCAGCAGGACCGCTACCTCTGCCTTTGTGCAAGGAGGAACAGGAGGAGCACTGCCAGAGCCCTGTAAAATGACCTCCAGCAGCTCACATATGTGCATGTGTCTGCACAAATGGTTAGAAACCGACTCCATGAGCGTGGTATGAGGGCCCGACGTCCACAGATGGGGGTTGTGCTCACAGCCCAACACCGTGCAGGACGCTTGGCTTTTGCCACAGAACACCAGGATTGGCAAAGTCGCCACTGGCGCCCTGTGCTCTTCACAGATGAAAGTAGGTTCACACTGAGCACATGTGACAGACGTGACAGAGTCTGGAGACGCCGTGGAGAGTGATCTGCTGCCTGCAACATTCTTCAACATGACCGGTTTGGAAGTGGGTCAGTAATGGTATGGGGTGGCATTTCTTTGGAGGGCTGCACAGCCTTCCATGTGCTTGCCAGAGGTAGCCTGACTGCCATTAGGTACTGAGATGAGATCCTCAGACCCCTTGTGAGACCATATGCTGGTGCGGTTGACCCTGGGTTCCTCCTAATGCAGGACAATGCCAGACCTCGTGTGGCTGGAGTGTGTCAGCAGTTCCTGCAAGATGAAGGCATTGAATCTATGGAGTGGCCCGCCCGTTCCCCAGACCTGAATCCAATTGAGCACATCTGGGACATCATGACCAACGTCCACCAACGTCACGTTGCACCACAGCCTGTCCAGGAGTTGGCGGATGCTTTAGTCCAGGTCTGGGAGGAGATCCCACAGGAGACCATTCGCAACCTCATCAGGAGCATGCCCAGAAGTTGTAGGAATGTCATACAGGCACGTGGAGGCCACACACAATACTGAGCTTCATTTTGACTTGTTTTAAGGACATTACATCAAAGTTGGATCAGCCTGTAGTGTGTTTTTTCCACTTTAATTTTGGGGGTGACTCCAAATCCAGGCCTCCATTGGTTAATAAATTTGATTTCCATTGATGATTTTTGTGTGATTTTGTTGTAAGCACATTCAACTTTGTACAGAACAAAGTATTCAATGAGAATATTTCATTCATTCAGATCTAGGATATGTTATTTGAGTGTTCCCTTTATTTTTTTGAGCAGTGTACGTTTGTCACGGTTGAAAGCAATGCAAAAGTGCAAAAACGCTACGTATGAACATAGCCCAAGGTGTGGAGGAGTATTTTTGTTTTTGGTTATTTATTTTGCCTTATATACAAGTCATTACCCTGGAAAGGATATTCCTTAACATATTTCCCAGGAAAATTCATTTTGGTTTTGTTTTTGTATGTTTTATTGTGAGTCCGTAAAAGTGGCGTAATACCTCTGACAACGTTGTTGACAGCAGTGACCTGGGAGTCAGAAATGCTTCCAGGGGTCTACCCCATGCTGTTCCCATGTCATTTGAGCACTGTTCCCATCGATTTGGGCAATTTTTAGGCCCTCTGCAGACCGCCGGGGGGAGCCGCTTGAAAAATGCTTGCGTTTTCCATGGACTTACATTGGGCTCGTTGCTCGAGTCAAGCACCCGAGCATTCCAATTTGCTCGACCCGAGCATCGAGCAACCGAGCATTTTAGTGCTCGCCCATCACTAGTAGTGATCACAAATATGTGATTTGCACAGTTATGGTCACATGCCGACTAGTCTCAGACACCTCTCTGAGTAGCTCACTGATAGAAGTGAATCTAGTCATCATTTGACCACAACTATCCCATCATTACTCCGGCTTTATCTTTTTAAAGCCTTGTAGCCTCTTTTCCCTTTATGAATCAGCCAGATGTAAACACAATAAGGATGGGCCGCTGCTCATAGGCCACTGCTGTGTGCTTGGCCCCCAGGTCAAAATTTGCCAGCCAGCCCCTGTGCAGGAATATCTCAAGCTCAATATCAATGCCATCGGGGGGGGTTTGAATCCTTTTGCATTTTAGTCTTCAAAAATAGAAGAGTGGCCTGAGCTCGCCTGTCATGCCTTGGAGGTTTTGTCATGCCCAGCAACCTGTCTTCAGCGCTGTTGGTGGTGTCCTAACAGATAAGCGTATACAGCAGTCTCCTGAAAGTGTAGACCGCCTAACTTTTATATTGATGAAGAAATCATGGACCTCCAATGACTTTTGCACCCCAGTCGCAGACTGTGCAGACTAGGCAATGGTGTAGTTTTTAGTGTGCTGCATTGATCTTACGTTATTGCAGTCTGTGACACCTTTGTTTTGGCTTCTATGCCTACTGTTGCTACTGCTGCTGATATTGTTACTAACAATTTTTTGAAATATTGAGACTCCAAGTTGGGTCTCCATCTGGGGCGGTTGCCTGTAGTGGAAGGGATTTCAGAGCCCCATTATACTATTTTTACTTTTGGGAAATTGATGCCACATTAGTGGTTTCTGCCTTGAATTTTTGGAAATGTTTGGACTCCAAGTCGGGTCTACTTTATCTGTGTTGCCTGAATTTGGCAGGGCTCTATGAGCACCATGCCTACACCTGTCACTCATCCAACAGTTACTGATCAATGTTTAAGCTAGAAATGCTGGTCCAAGCCCTGTCCCAGGCCCTGTCCCATGCTGAATTGTGGACTGGTGTCTAGAAACCACACAATTAGCACAAAGGATTTAGTTCCTGAAAGTGGACTGCTGGCTGGAAAAAACAATTAGCACAAAGAATTTAGATTCTGAAATATGGACTCCTGGCTGGAGCAAAACTATGAGTACAAAGTATTTATAAACTGAAATGTGGCCTGGTTTCAGGACCACTCTATTAGCACAAAAAATTTAGATTTTCAAATGTGGACTCCTGGCTGGAACAAAAATATGAGCACAAAATAGTTATATGCAGAAATGTGGCCTGCTTTCTAGAGCACGCTATTAGAACAAACAATTTAGATTCAGAAATGTGGACTCCTGGTTGGAGCAAATATATGAGCAGAAAATATTTATATACAGAAATGTGGCCTGCTTTCTGGAAGACGGCATTAGAACAAACAATTTAGATTCAGAAATGTGGACTCCTGGTTGGAGCAAATATATGAGTACAAAATATTTATATGCAGAAATGTGGCCAGCTTTCTGGAGCACGTCATTAGAACAAACAATTTAGATTCAGAAATGTGGACTCCTGGTTGGAGCAAATATATGAGCACAAAATATTTATATGCAGAAATGTGGCCTGCTTTCTGGAGCGCGTCATTAGAACAAACAATTTAGATTCAGAAATGTGGACTTCTGACTGGAGCAAAAATATTACCAGCACAAAATATTTTTTTGCAGAAATGTGGACCTGTTTCAGGACCACACTATTAGCACAAATAATTTTGATTTTCAAATGGGGACTCCTGGTTGGAGTACAATATTAGCAGCACAAAAGAGTTACATGCTGAAATGTGGCCTGGTATCTCTGGACCAACCAATTTGCAAAAAGGATTGATCTGCTGGAAGGTCGATTTCACAGCCACACAGGATCCTATCTATCTGAACTAGCTGACTGACAATCAACCGCCTAGATAACTATGTGCGTATCCAGTAGCAGCAGAAGCAACCTCTTTGCGCTGTTACACTGATAAAATGGCGCCAAAACAACATGTCCGCTCTTTATATGGAGAGGGACATGTGACTTTGGTAGCCAATGACACAAGCCCTTGTGTTTGGAGGTTGTGGATGGTTTCTGCACCCTAATTGGCTCCCGGAATCTTCACACATTAATTTAATTAGAAAAAAAAAATTAAGAATAACAGTCCGCTGCTCCTCTGACCTCTCCCCACCCTCTCCTCACATCAAACACGCCTCCCCCTGCTCATAATACAGCACCACTATCCTAGCCAAAGTCCTAACAAAAACATTAGTGGAAACGCCATCAGTTACCAAATTTTGGCTGAATATTCTCAATTTTGAGGTAAATGCTCGGGGGTCCGAATACGAATCCAAATGTGCAATGTTCGTGCCAACTTTGAGATTGGCGAACCTTTTCCAAACAAGTTCACTCATCTCTATTTTTTTCCAGTGAAAATTGTATTAGCCCCAAATTTGTCATTTTTGCAATGGGTAAGGCTTAGTGCCCACGATGCAGAAATGAAGCAGAAATTTTCCTGAGCATTTCTGCATCTCCTTGGCAGAAAAACGCATGCGGTTTTTCCATGCGTTTTTGATGCTTTTTTGATGGGTTTTTGCATGCGGATTTGCCATGCGTTTTTCCAATGCATTGTATAGGCAAATCTGCATGCAGAAACGCACAAGAATTGGTCATGTCTGAAACGGATTTTAGTTGCAGAAAAAATCCTGACCACGTGCACAGAACTTGCAGAATGTCATAGGAAGTCATGAGATAAGGTATGCAATGCATTTCGGGTGCGTTTCCGCGCTGCAAATCCGCACCAAAAACGCATCGTGGGCACAAAGCCTTACAGTAGAAAATGGGCTCAATAATATGTCACGTAATTTCTCTCAAATTTGTTAATTCCCCATATGTGGCCAAATGCAAATTTTGGGGCACATGGAGCAGCTCAGAAAGGAAAGAGTATAATTTTATTTTTGGAGCACAAATTTGGATGCCATGTTCTATTTGCAGAGTCTGTGACAAGCTAAAAAAGCAGAAACCCCCACAAGTGACCCCATTTGATGAGCATTTTTATCCCACAAACTACATCACAAAATTTTATAACATTGACCTGTGGAAATAAATAAATACCATTTTTACCACTTAAGTATTTTATTAGCTACACATTTTTCATTTACAAAAGGGTAATAGCTGAAATTGGACTCCACAATTAGGCAATTTCTCCCAAAAACAGTGGTATCCCATATGTAATGGGAAACTGTTTGCTATACATAGGGGCGCTATTTGGCTTTTGGAGAGTAGATTTTGTTGCAATAGATTGTGGGCACCATTTACATAGCACCTAAAGTGCCAGAACAGCAGAAACCTCCCAAAAGTGATCCTATTTTATAAATTACCTCTTGATAAATTCATCTATGACTACAGTGACTATTTTAGCCCCACAGAGATTTCCGCAAAGAGCGGTATATGTACGGCACAGCGATCATGCTGAGAGCTGCCGCCATCATATGCGGTGTCAGCTCTGTGAGAGAGCTGACACCCCGCAGCACCACCCACAATCGGTGCTAGCACTGATTGCGGACGGTTAAACCCCCTGATGCCGCTGTCAATAGTGACAGCGACATCGCAGGGCATAGCAGAGGGAGTGGGCTCTCTCTGTGATCCCATCAACACAACGCGATGTGATCACGTTGTGTTGATGGTCTCCATGGTGACCCCCAGTCCCAAGATCACCGCAGGGTCCTTCAGGAAGGTGGGCTGTCAGCGTATGCTCAGAGAGCAGGAGCTGAGATGCCTCCTTCCTGCCTGTCAGACGCTGATCTGATGCTCTGCAGTGCAGATGCACTGCAGAGCATCAGATCGCTGATCTGACTGTGTAAAGTTGATGTCCCATCATGGGACAATGTGAAAATGTAAAAAAAAAGTTAATACAAATTGTAAAAGTCTAAAAAAAAAAATCACAAAATAAAGTACAAAAAATAGGAAAAAATATTGATTCAATAAATACATTTATCTGTAAAAATAATAAAAAAGTACACATATTTGGCATCACCGCATCCGTAACGACCCGACTTATAAAACTGTAGTTTCAGAGGCTGATGCCTTACCATTGAGCTATCCAGTCAAGTGATTCTGACTGGTAGCTTTTCTTGTCTTATGAGGTCAACCATGAAAATACTCAGGGTGACTAAAAGTCATTGTGATTCTGATTCTGAAGTTTGAAGAAAGTCACATCAGACTCACATATCAAAGTCACACATCATTTGAATTTGACTTGGGGGAGGTATTTCTGAAAGTCCCAATCAGTTTCAGACAAGGTTTTCACTGAAAATCATATAACCAAATAGAACACTAAGCTTTTCTCATCTGAGTTTATAGGTCAGTGGTTAGTGCACTGGCTTATAGCTGTAGAGTTTTGTGTTCAAGTCTAGTGTTGAGCATTCCAGTACTGAAATATCGGGTATCGACCGATATTTGCTGTATCGGAGTTCCAATACTTTTAGAATACCGGAATCGGAAGTTCCCATAATGCAATGAGCCAGTTTCATTTTATTCAGCCAATGAGGATCCTAAGAAGTGTGGGCACATCCTGTTATGCATGTTAGGCATGTTAACTAATGGCATGGCTGTGATTGGCTGCTAAAATGATGTCATGATGCACTATAAAAGCCGCCGCCGCCATTTTGAGCTCACTCTGCTGTGAATTCAGTTAGGGATAGGACACTGCTGTTCTGAGGGACAGTTTTAGCTACCTATTTGCTTTATTGTGCTTTACCCAGGCTACTTTATAAGCTTTCTTTTGCCTTGCAGCGCTAGTGCACAGTTCTCTGCATTGTTCACGGCTGTCTGCGAGGTCTCTGTGTGTGAGTGCAGCTCACCCTGTAGTGTGTTCTGCAGCCACGTCCGGTTGTAGTGCACTCAGTGTGCGTCACTGCCTCTATCATTTTCCTTTTTTGATTGCTCATTTTTCTTGATTTCTCCTATTAGTGTGGTTCCATCCATATCCAGCTAGATTGCTTCCAAAAACAATATATAGGAGTAGATAAAGAAGCTTTCTTTTGCCTTGCAGCGCTAGTGCACAGTTCTCTGCACTGTTCACGGCTGTCTGCGAGGTCTCTGTGTGTGAGTGCAGCTCACCCTGTAGTGTGTTCTGCAGCCACGTCCGGTTGTAGTCCGCTCAGCGTGCATCACTGCCTCATACATTGTCCTTTTTTGATTGCTCATTTTTCTTGATTTCTCCTATTAGTGTGATTCCATCCGTATCCAGCTAGATTGCTTCCAAAAACACTATATAGGAGTAGATAGAGAAGCTTTCTTTTGCCTTGCAGCGCTAGTGCACAGTTCTCTGCACTGTACACAGCTGTCTGCGAGGTCTCTGTGTGTGAGTGCAGCTCATGCTGTAGTGTGTTCTGCAGCCACGTCCGGTTGTACTCCGCTCAGCGTGCGTCACTGCCTCATACATTGTCCCTTTTTGATTGCTAATTTTTCTTGATTTCTCCTATTAGTGTGGTTCCATCTGTATCTGACGCCCCCCTGGGCCTGTGCTGCTGCTGCTGTGCAGGGGGAATACCCGGAGCCGGATCGCTGGGGGTTGTAGTTCTCCGTGGCGGTGACCCGGTCCGTGCCCAGGGTGGTCAAACCAGTGGCACTGGTATTGTAATAAGTGTCCGACTACGCCACCCGTGGATTGCGGTCAGTGGGGACCGCCGCTGCGCTGCCGACCGCTGAGGCTGATGTTGGTTGCGCAGCCGAGTATGGGATAACTCCCCACGGGAGAAGTATTGCCTCAGGGCAGCTAATGTGAGAGATGATGGGAGTGATGGTCTGAGGGTCCCAGTGATAATGGTGCAGGAGCGGCAAGGAATCACAGAGACGTGTGGTGCAGTTCAGGGTCTTTACTGATGGTACAAGGCAGACCCTCCCGGGAGTACTGGCTAGTATAAGGGGCCTGGTCAGTCTGCGAGCAAGCAGGAGTTCCCCTGGCCAGGTGGAGTTGTAGGCCTCCCCGTTTATCTGCACTCTTCCTGGCTACCTTGCTGTCAGCGGTTACAAGTAGCCCACGTCCCTGAGTATACCATGTGGTGCTCACCCGTATGGCTGGTGACTTGGGGCCTTCTGTTAGCCTCCGCTCCTGGATGGCGGCGCTGGTCCCTTCTCTGTGACTGAGCCTCCGGGCTTCTATGGCCAGAGGACCTGGAATCCCCTGCCGGCTGGTTTCTGCTGCTGGGTGTATATCAGTCCCCACAGCCTCGGACTCCTGTGTCCGGCTTTAGTATCTTCGTCCAGGGCGAACTCTGCTCAGCTCCAGCTCCTGGACTTCTGCTACTGCTCCTACAGAGCTCCTGTTCTTGCTTTCCCTGTGTCTGGAACTGAACTCCAGGCTCTGACTGCTCTAATCCCGCCCCAGACCCAGTTTAAAAGGGCAGATTCCTCCCCTCGCAGGTCTGGGCGGACCGTGTTGCATGTTTAGGGATCCTGACCAGAGAAACCTCCCACTTGCTCTCAGACATAATATCTCTATTACTGCGGCAACCAGACCCCTGGGGTGTCGCATATCCAGCTAGATTGCTTCCAAAACCACTATATATGAGTAGATAGAGGAGCCTTTCTGCAGCCTTGTGCCCTGCAGCCCTAGCCAGATTAGTATTAGCCTATTTTTTGTAGCCTCATCTATTGCATTGTAGGTTACCTTCCTGCATTGTAATAGCTCCAAAAAGTTTGTGATACTATCGGTTTTACATCTTTGGGCACATCCAGTGTCTCTTTGTGAAAAAAAAAACGTAAATAAAGTTCACCAAACACTCCACTTTACAGTTGTGTAGGCCACATTAGCTCATATTAAAGTCTAGTTCACACTTTATAAAATTAGTGTTTCTTATACCTGTTAGCAGCTGTTCAGGAATAAGCACACTAAGCCCTTAGTACTTTTCTGCCTATCTTTATCAGTCTACCAAGATGAAGAAGGTAGGGAGTAAGGCTCGTGGGCGTGGAGTCTCTGCAGGGAGAGGACGTGGGGATTCTGTGCCTGCTGCGGGCACCAGTGACTCAGCATCCCCCAGTTTTACCAGGCAACAGTCCTTTATGTGCAGCTTTGTAGGAGCTCGCTCTACCCCACTGCTGCGGGAGGACCATATTGAAGCTGTTGTCGGATGGATGGCAGCTAACGCATCGACTTCAATTAGTTCCAGATCCTCTCAGGTCCTGAGCACTGAAGAGCACCCATCTGTCTCTTCACCACCTGCCAAATTGCCCAGGCAGTCAGAGAGCCTTGATCAGGAGCCATCTCTACTTCTGTTCTCTGAATCTCTTGGCTTGGAAAGAGGGGGCCAGCCAAGCAGAATTCTAGAATTAGAAGAAGAGGTAGTATGCAGTGATGCGCAACCGCTTTATCTCTCTGAATCTGAAGAGGCGGGTGGGCCAGTGCCTATGTTCAGCACACCTCAGTACGCATCTGATGATGAGACTCAGGTGCCACTTTCTGGTGGGTACTGCGCTCTCGAGACTACCCAGGAGAAGCAGTTGTTTGAAGAGGGTAGTGTAGATGATGAGGTCCTTGACCCATCATGGCGTGAGGGACAGGAAGGTGGTGGGAGCAGCTCTGAGGAAGAGATTCCCCGAATGGCCCAAAAAGGAGGGAGAGGGAGGGGGCACACTTGGTTGCCTGTAGCCTCCACTTCGGCACCCATTAGGAGCATGCATCTTCCAAAACCTAAAACGGGCGCTCCCAAGACTTGCAGTGCCTGGTCCTTTTTTGACACAGTTGCAGATGACATTTGCTTTGTCAAATGCAAGCTGTGTAATCAGAAAGTGAAAGGAGGGAAAAGTGTCAGCAACCTCAATACCACAAATATGTGGAAACATGTGCGGACCAAGCACGTGGTGGAGTTACAAAAACACATTGAAGACCTAGGCCAACCTACAGTGCCACCTACCACCTCTTTAGCTCGTGTTGTAGCCTCTTCCTCCAGCTCACACACAGCTGGTTCGGCTTCCTCACAGGATCACCATGGAAGAACCTCTGGCACTGTTGTACAGAGACACAGTGTCATTCCACCCACAGCACCACGTTCCCTGTCATCCTCACACTCCCAGGTCAGTCTACAGCCATCGTTAGCACAGGCATGAGAGTAAAGGCGCCCATACTCGGCAAACCACCCCCGAGCACAGGCTCTGAATGCTGGCATTGCAAAACTACTGTCCCTTGAAATGCTATCATTCAGGCTGGTGGAGACTGACACCTTCCGTAACTTGATGGCATTGGCAGTCCCACAATACAACGTGCCCAGCCGCTTTTATTTCAGCAGGCAAGCCGTCCCTGCCCTGCAACAGCATGTGGAGGGAAAAATTAAACATGCGCTACAAAACACCGTCAGTAGCAAGGTTCACCTGACCACTGATGCGTGGACCAGTAAGCATGGACAGGGACGATACCTTTCCCTCACTGCCCATTGGGTAAATGTTGTGGAACCGGGTACAGATCTTGAGAGTGGCGCTGTACGTGTTCTGCCAACTCCAAGGATTGCAGGAATCCAGTCTGTACACATTGACTCCCCCTCATACTCCAGTTCCTATGAATCAGCGCTGCAGGAGCCGTCACGGTCTACCTCCACATCGACCCGTGAACGGTTACCTGTTACGACCGATATGAGCACAGCCGTGGCCAAATGTCAACAGGCCGTATTGAAATTAATTTCTTTGGGGAATCGAAGCCACACAGCGCAGGAGCTCTGGGATGCCATCAAGCAGCAGAGCGAGGTGTGGTTTGTGCCAGCGAATCTCCAGCCAGGCATGGTAGTATGTGACAATGGCCGAAATCTGGTGGCAGCTCTGGGCCTAGGCAACCTCACTCACATCCCATGTCTGGCACATGTGCTCAACTTGGTCGTGCAGAGTTTTTTGAGGGACTATCCGGATCTTGATGCACTGCTGCACAAGGTCCGCATAGAGTGCGCTCACTTGCGGCGTTCCAGCATCACAAGATCGCTCATTGCAGCTCTGCAGCGCCGATTATGCCTTCCGGAACATCGCATCATATGTGACCTACCCACCAGGTGGAAATCAACGTTGCATATGTTGGAGAGGTTGTGTGAGCAGCAGGTAGCAGTAATGGAGTACCAGCTGCAGCAGGCGCAAACAAGTCGCAGTGCGCGCCGTTCACACTTCACCACCACTGAGTGGGCCTCTATGAAGGACATCTGCCACGTTTTGCGTGCCTTTGATTATTCCACGCGGATGGCGAGGGCAGATGATGCACTAGTCAGCATGACTATCCTCCTTATCTGCCTGCTTGAAAAAACACTGCAAGCACTAAGGGAGGAGGTTTTGGAAGAGGTGGAGGATGAGGAGTCACAAATGCCATCTGCTTCTGTACAGTCTGCGCAACGTGGTTCCTCACAAAGGCCTAGGCCGGGGACACTTTGTGAGGAGGATGAGGAGGAGGGAGTCAATGGAGGAGGAAGACATCTGTCCAAAGGAGGGAGGTACACAATGCTCTAGTAGTCAATATCTAGAGCGAGGGTGGGGTGATGCAGAGCAGGCAGAGATCACACCTCAAGCAGGGGACAGCGTTTCTTGGCCAGTTGGCAGTCTGCAGCACATGGTTGATTTCATGCTGCAGTGCCTGAGAAACGATCGCCGCATCGCCCACATTCTCAACACGGCTGATTATTGGGTGTCCACCCTCCTAGATCATCGCTACCGGGACAACTTACAAAGCCTCATAACACCGTTGAACCGGGAGCGTAAAATGCGGGAGTACCAAGACACACTAGTGCATTCCATCATGTTCTCCATTCCACCCGAGAGCAGTGCTGCTAGTGCTTTACAAAGCAGCTCAGTGCGTCGAGGCAGTGGAGGAAGCTCAGCACAAAGAGGGAGCAGAAGCAGAGCCTCAGCACAAGGCAAGACCAGTATGGCCCAAATGTGGCAAAGTTTTGTGTCCCCGCCACAAATGTCTACACCATCACAGACGGCTCCAGTCAGCAGGAGGCAACGTTTCCGTCAAATGGTGACAGACTACATGTCTTGCCCTCTCAGTGTACTCCCAGACGGCTCTTCCCCCTTCAAGTTTTGGGTCTCTAAGCTGGATACATGGCCAGAGCTTAGCCAGTATGCATTGGAGGTGCTGGCTTGCCCTGCTGCTAGTGTATTATCGGAACGCGTCTTTAGTGCCGCAGGTGGTGTACTAACAGACCGTCGCATCCGACTATCCTACGATAACGTTGACCAGCTTACTTTTCTGAAAATGAACAAGGCCTGGATCTCGCATGACTTTGCCAATCCTCTTCCAGATTAAATAATTGGTTGTCAACAGTATCCAGGTCTCCTGTTGTGTTCATGTTTCTACCACCTGAACTGTAATGCGTGGGCACCAACACCGCCAGTTGTTGCTCAGAAGTGCCGTCTGCACAGTCAACACTTGCTCCATTGTTATTGGGGTTCAGTAACGTCAGCTGATCCCCTTCTGTGTGTCCGGCAATTTCTCCTGCTCTGTCCACATTCAGACTACTACTGATTTTAAACTTGCTCCAATTAGGCCTCTGTCTCCTCTCTGTTTTTAGTATTTACCCTGGGTTCCAGCACCACCAGCTGTTTCGCAGTAGTGTCTTTGGCACGGGTACTCCCTCCTGCTCAGCCTGGTTCCAGCACGCCAGCTGTTTCCGGGTAGTGTCAACGTCACTTTGCCTCCAATGCGTTGTCCTGTCGTGTTGCGGTCGGGTTAGCCGACTCTATGGTGCCTGCAGTTTAGGTGACTCCTATGTGGGCTGCGGGATATAATAATAATAATAATCTTTATTTTTATATAGCACTAACATATTCTGCAGCACTTTACATACATTATTGTCACTGTCCCCATCGGGGCTCACAATCTAGACTCCCTATCAGTATGTCTTTGGAGTGTGGGAGGAAACCCATGCAAACATGGGGAGAACATACAAACTCCTTGCAGATGTTGTCCTTGGTGGGATTTGAACCCAGGACCCCAGTGCTGCAAGGCTGCAGTGCTAAGAACTGCACCACCTTGCCACCCATGGTATATAGCAATGAAGGCTGGTTCCATAGTGCCAATAGGACAAGCTCCCCCTGTAGGACTGTGGGTTTCAGTAACTCCGGCCGGCTCGCGGCCTTGCAACTTTTTTTTTCATGGGTACCTTCTGCTGCCTATCTGAGTTCCAGTACCATCAGCTGGTCCTCGGTAGTTCCATTGGCTCTTGTACCTTCTGCTACCCATCCGGGTTCCAGTACCGTCAGCTGGTCCTCGGTAGTTCCATTGGCTCTTGTACCTTCTGCTACCCATCCGGGTTCCAGTACCGTCAGCTGGTTCTCGGCAGTGTCTTTGGCACGGGTACTCCCTCCTGCCCAGCCTGGTTCCAGCACGCCAGCTGTTTCCGGGTAGTGTCAACGTCACTTTGCCTCCAATACGTTGTCCTGTTGTGTTACGGTCGGGTTAGCCGACTCTATGGTGCCTGCAGTTTAGGTGACTCCTATGTGGGCTGCGGAATCTCGCAATGAAGGCTGGTTCCATAGTGGCAATAGGACAAGCACCCACTGTAGGACTGTGGGTTTCAGTAACTCCGGCCGGCTCGCGGCCTTGCAACTTTTTTTTTCATGGATACCTTCTGCTGCCTATCTGAGTTCCAGTACCATCAGCTGGTCCTCGGTAGTTCCATTGGCTCTTGTACCTTCTGCTATCCATCCGGGTTCCAGTACCGTCAGCTGGTTCTCTGCAGTGTCTTTGGCACGGGTACTCCCTCCTGCCCAGCCTGGTTTCAGCACGCCAGCTGTTTCCGGGTAGTGTCAACGTCACTTTGCCTCCAATACGTTGTCCTGTTTTGTTGTGGTCGGGTTAGCCGACTCTATGCTGCCTGCAGTTTAGGTGACTCCTTTGTGGGCTGCGGGATCTCGCAATGAAGGCTGGTTCTATAGTGCCAATAGGACAAGAACCCCCTGTTGGACTGTGGGTTTCAGTAACTCCGGCCGTTATGCGGCCTTGCAACTTTTTTTTTCATGGGTACCTTCTGCTGCCTATCTGAGTTTCAGTATCATTAGCTGGTCCTCGGTAGTTCCATTGGCTCTTGTACCTTCTGCTACCCATCCGGGTTCCAGTACCATCAGCTGGTTCTCGGCAGTGTCTTTGGAACAGGTACTCGCTCCTGCCCAGCCTGGTTCCAGCACGCCAGCTGTTTCCGGGTAGTGTCAACGTCACTTTGCCTCCAATACGTTGTCCTATTGTGTTGCGGTCGGGTTAGCCGACTCTATGGTGCCTGCAGTTTAGGTGACTCCTATGTGGGCTGCGGGATATGACAATGAAGGCTGGTTCCATAGTGCCAATAGGACAAGCACCCCCTGTAGGACTGTGGGTTTCGGTAACTCCGGCCGGCTCGTGGCCTTGCAACTTTTTTTTTCATGGGTACCTTCTGCTGCCTATCTGAGTTCCAGTACCATTAGCTAGTCCTCGGTAGTTCCATTGGCTCTTGTACCTTCTGCTACCCATCCGGGTTCCAGTACCGTCAGCTGGTTCTCGGCAGTGCCTTTGGCTTAGGTGCCTCCTTCTCGGTATCCGAGTTCCACCAACGTCTGCTGGTCCTTGGTAGTGCTTTCTGGCACAGGTACCTCCTGCTTAGTAACCGGGTTCCAATACCGTCAGCTGGTCCTCGGTAGTTCCATTGGCTCTTGTACCTTCTGCTACCCATCCGGGTTCCAGTACCGTCAGCTGGTTCCAGGCAGTGCCTCAGCCTTCTTGTACCTTCTGCTACATTTCCAAGTTCAAGCTTTTTGAAATGGTTTTTGGTAATCACTCTGGATCTCCCTGGCGACGACCCTGAAGACGACAACCTTGAAGACCACCCCGAAGAAGACGAGGACCCCGAAGACGACGACCCTGAAGACGACGACCCTGAAGACCACCCCGAAGAAGACGAGGATCCCGAAAACGACGACCCTGAAGACGACGACCCTGAAGACCAACCCGAAAAAGACGAGGACCCCGAAGATGACGACCCTGAAGACAATGACCCTGAAGACCACCCCAAAGAAGACCAAGAAGATGACCCTGAAGAAGATGACCAAGAGGACAAAGAACAAGAAGACAACCACCAAGATACAGAAGAACAAGAGACAGAAGACCAAGAAGCAGAAGAACAAGAAGCTGCAGAACAAAAAGCAGAAGAACATTAAGTATAAGACTAAAAATCAGAGCAAAAGATATTATCTAAATTATAAGCAGAAGAAGACTAAGCAGTGTATGGGGGTGAGTCCGTTCCTCCTCGTGGTGCCCCTGGAAAAGACCTGCTGCTGCAGGCCAAACTGAACGCGGACAAATCCTGTTGTAAATCTTTTGTGACAGGCAGAACGAAAGGTGTAATCTTCAAACTTTTATAGATAGCAACTACAGCAATGCCTGTCTCAAATAAGAATATGATGAAGAAGAAGAAGATGAAGTAGAATATGAAGAAGAATAATAGTTGAATAAGAAGAATATGAAGAATGTAAAAAAAAAGAATAATAGGAAGAAGGTGAAGAAGAAGAAGATGAATAAGGTGAAGAAGAAGTTGATGAAAAAGATGCTGCTGCTAAGGATGATGAAGGAGAAAGTGTGGGAGAAGTAAAAAAGAAGGTGAAGAGCATGGAAGTAGTGAAACATAAATATCTGACAAAATATAAAAAAGCTTAACATAGTCAATATCTTTGTAACTCCGAACGTCTTAAAAAAAATATTAATTCCTGCTATTCCATTTGATTGGGCTAAACTTCTATGCCTTTAATGTCTCCTCCACCTCCCCCAATACATTCTACATTATTCTTAGTTGTTTTCCTTCATGTAGAATTAACCTACATTCCGATATTTGTGTCCCATTGACTTGCATTGGTTTCCGGTATCGGAATCGGCGATATCCGATATTTTTTGGGTATCGGTCCGATCCAATACGATCCGATATTTCCCGATATCGGAAGGTATCGCTCAACACTACTCAACACTATTCAAGTCCCATCAGCGAGCAGTGAATATTTTTTTATTATTTTTACAGTTGTAAAAGTCACTTATCAAAATCACTTGTCAGGATCACTTGTCAGAATCAATTGTCAGAGTCACTTGTCAGAATCACTTGTCAAAGTCACTTGTCAAAAACACTTGTCAGAATCACTTGTCAGAATCAATTGTCAGGATCAATTGTCAGGATCACTTGTCAGAATCACTTGTCAGACAGGGTATTTAGCCTCAAACTGACATCATTCTGATGTTTGATTTTGATATCTGATCATGTCCTAAAATGGACACTGTAGGAGAGTCAGTATTAGTCCTGTTGGAGTAAATCACATTCTTGGGTCTTTGTTTTGAATTTTTAATGCATATTAGTGATGAGCGAGCATGCTCGCCACTGCTCGGTACTCGCCCGAGCATCTCAGTACTTGAGATGCTTGGAGCTCGCCGAGTACTTGTGCGATGCTCGGGTGGGAGCTCGGGTCCCCGTCCTGCATGTTTGGCGCTATTTAGAGCACCAATCATGCAGGGATTGTCTGCCACTCACTGTAATGTCACAGCCATGGTGGTTGTTGCATTACAGTGTTTGCCCAAATCCATGGGAACAGTGCTCACAGTGAAACATAAATAGCCGGCAATTCATCAGCGGCATACATCAGTACCCGACAATTTAGAACAGAAAGAATAGAGCATCACACATAGATTAGATAGATAGAAACATGTCAGCCACATATATAATAAGTACAGTGTAACGGGTCTGGGAGGTGGAACCTCTGAGCTTTTATACAAAGGGGCAGTCTTTGTAAGGAGGCAGGTGGCTCCCAGGGAAGGCGGGAAGGTAGACACGGCAGGTGACAAGAACAGTCTCAGGGTAAAAGGGCAGAACGGACATGGCAAGTGACGGGAACAGTCTCTTGACAGGCGGGTGGTCACGGCAAGTGACAGCAGAGCCTCCAGGTAGGCTAGCAGGCCGGAAACAGGTGAGCGCTCCCAGGTGAGCGGGCAAGAGTCTCTGGACAGGCAGGTGGTCACAGCAAGTGACGGCAGAGCCTCCAGGTAGGCTAGCAGGCAGGTAGCAGGTGAGCACTCCCAGGTGAGCGGGTAAGAGTCTCACATCTGGCTGGCAGGTGGTCACGGCAAGTGACGGCAGAGCCTCCAGGTAGGCTAGCAGGCAGGTAGCAGGTGAGCGGGTAAGAGTCTCACGGCTGGCTGGCAGGTGGTCACGGCAAGTGACGGCAGAGCCTCCAGGTAGGCTAGCAGGCAGGTAGCAGGTGAGCGCTCCCAGGTGAGCGGGTAAGAGTCTCACGGCTGGCTGGTGGTCACGGCAAGTGACGGCAGAGCCTCCAGGTAGGCTAGCAGGCAGGTAGCAGGTGAGCGCTCCCAGGTGAGCAGGCAGACTGATCCAAAGACAGACTGGCAGGTGCTGGTAGGCAGACTGTCGGACCGCAGGAATGCAAGTAGATAGACAGGTATCAGGCAGGTATCAAGCAGGAATCTGGCAGGTATCTGGTAACGGGACCTGAGGGCTGAAGCAGAGTTGATAGGCTTTGCAACAACATTGCTTCGGCACCTCCATTTTGGAGGAGGTGACTTATATATGGTGAGATCCTCCGGCCATTGGCCGGGGACTCCTTAGGACGGCGCGCACAGTGGCCGGGAAGCAGCGCGCGCTGCCAGCAGAGTGGGAGGAAGACGCCGGGCACGGAGCGGAGAGGTGAGGGGAACAGCGTCCCTGCCTAGCAGGAGGCAGGGACGCCGACGCTACATACAGTGACAGTGTTGGTTACTGTACTTGCCATTTAGTGTTAAAATAAAGGATTTATTTAAAAAAAAATAATAGTGTTTTCATGCACCCGTCTCTTTAAAAAAGCCGGCCGGCAATTCAGCAGCGGCATACATCGGTACCCAACAATTTAGAACAGAAAGAATAGAGCATCACACATAGATTAGATACATAGAAACATGTCAGTCACATATATAATAAGTACAGTGACAGTGTTAGTTACTGTTCTTGTCATTTAGTGTTAAAATAAAGGATTTATTAAAAAAAAAAATTGACGTGGGTTTCCCCGTAATTTTAGTCTCTAGCGGAGGTTAAGCAGACGGCTAGGGCAGATGTTTGAAGCCTGGGAAGGGGGTAATACCCACGGAGCTTCCCAGGCTACTAATATCAGCCCCAGCTGAATACCTAGCCTTTACTAGCTATTAAAATGGGGGACCCCTCAAAAAAATGACGTTGGGTCCCCCTCTATTTTAATAGCTAGCAAAGGCTAGGCAGACAGCTGGTGGCTGATATTAATAGCCCAGGAAGGGTGCCATGAATATTGGCCCCCTCCCAGGCTAGAAACATCAGCCGTCAGCCGCCCCAGAAATGGCGCATCCAGCTTGCCATCTCATTGCCGTCCCAGCGTGGGAAAATTCTCCTGCTCAAGCGGTGATGTCATTTGCCGGCACCGCATGCGCAGGAAAATTCTCCCACGCTGTCAGTGACGTGCATGAGGTGAGCTGAGTTCATTGGACATGAACTGGGCTCATCTGGATGCCATCACAGCCAGACACTGAGGAGCTTCACTGAGAAGCTTCTCAGTGTCTGCGGCATGGCAAGCTGTATGGCAGCATTCTGCTGCGATCCAGCCTGTCATGTCAATGTAGCAGAGCTGAAGCCGTCCTGGGAACCATGGAAAGGTAAGGATGAGGTTGGTTTATTATTTTACTTTTATTGCAGGAGATCGTTGGCTTCAGCTGGAATGGGCATGACGTTAAGTAGAGTTTAATTTAGAACATTAAAGAATTGTGTCTTTATTTCAATTAAAAGGACTTTATTCTGGGTGTTTGTGTTTTTTTTTAACTTTCACTACGGGGTTAGTAAAGGGGGCGTCTTATACTAACCTGGGCTTGATGTCAGCTGGCATTAAGCTGACATCAACCCCAGCCCTATTACCCCACTGCCACCGCTACAGGGCAGTGGGAAGAGCGAGGATAAGTGCCAGAATTGGCGCATCATATGGATGCGCCATTTCTGGGACGGCTGATGGCTGGTGTTTCTAGCCTGGTAGGGGGCCAATATTCATGGCACCCTTCCTGGGCTATTAATATCAGCCCCCAGCTGTCTGCCTAGCCTTTGCTAGCTATTAAAATAGGGGGGACCCCACGTCATTTTTTTGGGGGTCCCCCACTTTAATAGCTAGTAAAGGCTAGGTATTCAGCTGGGGGCTGATATTAGTAGCCTGGGAAGCTCCGTGGGTATTACCCCCTGCCCAGGCTTCAAACATCTGCCTCAGCTGTCTGCTTAACCTCCGCTAGAGACTAAAATTACGGGGAACCCCATGCCAATTTTTTTTTTAATAAATCCTTTATTTTAACACTAAATGACAAGAACAGTAACCAACACTGACACTGTACTTATTATATATGTGACTGACATGTTTCTATATATCTTATCTATGTGTGATGCTCTATTCTTTCTGTTCTAAATTGTCGGGTACCGATGTATACCGCTGATGAATTGCCGGACGGCTTTTTTAAAGAGACGAGTGCATGAAAACACTATTATTATTTTTTTAAATAAATCCTTTATTTTAACACTAAATGACAAGTACAGTAACCAACACTGTCACTGTACTTATTATATAAGTGACTGACATGTTTCTATCTATCTTATCTATGTGTGATGCTCTATTCTTTCTGTTCTAAATTGTCGGGTACCGGTGTATGCCGCTGATGAATTGCCAGCCGGCTATTTTAAAGAGACAGGTGCATGAAAATCGGAGGGCACTAGTGTGTTCCAAGTGCCCTGCTTTGTTTTTCATGCACCCTCATATATACCCTGCCTGCCTGTCTGCCTATATATTGTGCCTGCCTGACGTTTAATTGAGCACTGTTCCCATCGATTTGGGCAATTTTTGACCTTCTGCAGACCGCCGGGGGGGGACTGCCAGAAAAATGCTCAAGTTTCCCATAGACTTACATTGGACTCGTTGCTCGGGTTGAGCACCTGAGTATTCCAATGTGCTCGACCCGAGCTTCGAGCACCCGAGCATTTTAGTGCTCGCTCATCACTAATGCATATCAATTAAAGTAATAATATTTTTAAGGGGTTTTCCTTATGTTAGACTGACTATTCACACCCTAGATAGGTTATAGAATTGTTGATCCACTAGTTAACCCCTTCAGTGAACACCATAAAAAAATAAATGAAAAACAAGGCAAAAAACGATGCTTTATCATGATACCGCCGAACAAAAAGTGAAATAAAATGCGGTGAAAAAGTCACATGTAAATAAAAATGTTACCACTGAAAACATCATCCTGTCCCGCAAAAAAAAAGCCACCATACAGCTCCGTCAGCGGAAAAATAAAAAAAGTTACAGCTCTCGGAATAAAGCGATGCAGAAATAATTATTTTTTCTATAAAATGGTATTTATTGTGTAAAAGCACCAAAACATAAAAAACTATATAAATATAGTATCGCTGTAATCATACTGACCCAAAGAATAAAGCTGCCTTATCAATTTTACTACACGTGGAACGGCATAAAAAAATTCTCAAAAAAACAATTCCTGAATTGCTGGTTTTTGTTCATTCTGCCTCCCAAAAAACGGAATAGAAAGCGATCAAAAAATGTAATTTGCCGGAAAATGGTACCAATAAAAACGTCAACTCGTTCTGCAAAAAACAAGCCATCATATGACTCTGTCGGCAGAAATATGGAAAAATTATAGCTATCAAAATATGGCGATGCAAAAGCTTGTTTTGACAATAAAAAGCGTCTTTTAGTGTGTGACAGCTACCAATCAGAAAAAACTATATGAATCTGGTATAGCTGTAATCGCTATGGCCTGCAGAATAAAGTCGTCTAATCACTTATAACACTGCCTTATTAAAGTGAATTGATCCCTCGGGATAGGGTTAGGGTTATGTTAGGGTTAGGGTTAGGATTAGGATTAGGGTTGTGTTAGGGTTAGGGTTATGTTAGGTTTAGGATTGTGTTAGGGTTAGGATTAGCGTTACGGTTAGGATTAGGGATGTGTTAGGGTTAGGGTTGTATTATGTTTGGGGTTAGGGTTGTGTTAGGGTTAGGGTTGTGTTGGGGTTGTGATTTTTTCAAAAGTAACGAAAAAAATGGCGACTAGTGTTGAGCACAAGTGCTCGCTGCTTGAGTTTGCATCAGGTGCTCGGGTATGCACCAAGTATCGCGGGTTCTTGAGTGGCAAGCTCGAGTTTCTGCCCCATATGTTTTGCGGCTGTTATACGGCTAAAAAAACTTGCAGGGATTGCCTGACATATATGAGCAATCCCCGCATGTTTTTTTTGGGTGTTTAAAAACCGTGAAACATGCAGGACGGGGACTCGAGCATGTCACTCGAGCACCCGCAATACTTAGTACATACCTGAGCACCCGATGCAAACTCAAGTAGCGAGCACTTGCACTCAAGACTAATGGTAACATATTCAATATGATGACCTAATGTTATCAAATTCTGTGGTCGTACCTCTGGGTTCAAAATGTTCACTATACCCCAAATTTCAATTTTTTCACAAATAAACATAAGTCATATCTAGTGATGAGCGAGCATGCTCGCTACTGCTCGGTGCTTGCCCGAGCATCTCACTGCTCGACATGCTCGGCGCTCACCGAGTGTTTCCGTAGTTGCTCGGCGGGAGCTCGGGACCCCTCCCTGCATGTTTGGCGCTCTTTATCGCGCCAATAAACATGCAGGGATTGCCTACCACTCACTGTAATGCCACAGCCATGTTGGTTGTGGCATTACAGTGATTGGCTGGCCGCACAGCGTCATCAGGTCTATATCAGACCTGGCGCCGCCATGTTCGTCACAGTCACTCCGGATCAGACAGTGTAGGGAGAGGTGCTGCTGCGTCAGGGATAGATTTGCTTGTGTATTAGGTAGTGTAGGGAGAAAAACCGTACATTACACATATCCATCTTAACAAACAGTCCTTTTGAGGACTAACTAATTCATCTGCAGAGATATCAGGCAGGCAGTGTATATAGGCAGGCTGGCAGGGTATATAGCAGACTGCAGTACATATAGCACAAGAGGCTCCTTTCCAATTCTGCCTTCTGCTGCTGTTAGATATTTCTATACAAAGGCCCAGGTCTCAGGGGCCAGGAATACTTTTCTTTGGAACCTAATCCTCATTATTTGCTTAAAAAGCAATCCAGAGAACACCATTTTTCTGTGCCATTTGCTTGTTGGCACTGTAGAATACAGAAGGGTCCTTTCCATATTATAGCGCTAGAAATCCAGCTATTTAAAACCGTGTTTTCTCTGTCAAACGGATCACATATACGCTGTCAGAAAATACTGCCATTTCTGGCCTCCATTAAAAATTTCCTTTAGTGTGTCAGTGAAGCAATTCACAGCAGTTTGCTGTTCAAACTACTTACCTACAGGCCAGCTATTTAAAACTCTGTTTTCTCCATCACACGGATCACATATACAACTCCTGGCAAAAATTATGGAATCACCGGGCTCGGAAGATGTTCATTCAGTTGTTTAATGTTGAAAAAAAAGCAGATCACAGACATGGCACACAACTAAAGTCATTTGAAATGGCAACTTTAGGGTTTAAGAAACACTAAAAGAAATCAAGATTAAAAATGTGGTACTCAATAAGGGTAATTTTTTTCAGACCAAGCAGAGGGAAAAAATTATGGAATCACTCAATTCTGAGGAAAAAATTATGGAATCACACTGTAAATTTTAATTTTCAAAACTGACACCTGCATCAAGTTAGATCTGCTCATTAGTCTGCATCTAAAAAGGAGTGATCACACCTTAGAGAGTTGTTGCACCAAGTGGACAGACATGAATCATGGCTCCAACACCAGAGGTGTCAATTGAAACAAAGGAGAGGATTATCAAAGAAGGTAAATCATCACGCAATGTTGCAAAAGATGTTTGTTGTTCACAGTCAGCTGTGTCTAAAATCTGGACCAAATACAAACAACATGGGAAGATTGTTAAGGGCAAACATAATGGTAGACCAAGGAAGACATCAAAGCGTCAAGACCGGAAACTTAAAGCAATATGTCTCCAAAACAGGAAATGCACAACAAAACAAATAAGGAACGAATGGGAGGAAACTGGAGTCAATGTCTGTGACCGAACTGTAAGAAACCTCCTAAAGGAAATGAGATTTACATCCAGAAAAGCTAAACATAAGCCATCATTAACACCTAAACAGAAAAAAACAAGGTTACAATGGGCTAAGGAAAAGCAATCGTGGACTGTGGAGGACTGGATGAAAGTCATATTCAGTGATGAATCGCAAATCTGCATTGGGCAAGGTGATGATGCTGGAACTTTTGTTTGGTGCCGTTCCAATGAGATTTATAAAGATGACTGCATGAAGAGAACATGCAAATTTCCACAGTCACTGATGATATGGGGCTGCATGTCAGGTAAAGGCACTGGGGAGATGGCTGTCATTACATCTTCAATAAATGCCCAAGTTTACATTGATATTTTGGACAGTTTTCTTATCCCATCAATTGAAAGGATGTTTGGGGATGATGACATCATTTTTCAAGATGATAATACATCCTGCCATAGAGCAAAAACTGTGAAAACATTCCTTGAAAGAAGACTCATAAGGTCAATGTCATGGCCTGCAAATAGTTCGGATCTCAATCCAATCTTTGGTGGAAGTTGAAGAAAATGGTCCATGACAAGGCTCCAACCTGCAAAGCTGATCTGGCAACAGCAATCAGAGAAAGTTGGAGCCAGATTGATGAAGAGTACTGTTTGTCACTTATTAAGTCCATGCCTCAGAGACTGCATGCTGTTATTAAAGCCAGAGGTGGTGTAAAAAAATACTAGTGATGTATTGGAGTGTTCTTTTGTGTGTTTGTTTTTCATGATTCCATATTTTTTTCCTCAGAATTGAGTGATTCCATAATTTTTTCCCTCTGCTTGGTCTGAAAAAATTACCCTTACTGTGTACCACATTTTTTATCTGGATTTCTTTTAGTGTTTCTTAAAGCCCTAAAGTTGCTATTTGAAATGACTTTAGTTTTGTGCCATGTGTGCCATGTCTGTGATCTGCTTTTTTTCAACAACATTAAACAACTGAATAAACATCCTCCGAGCCCAGTGATTCCATCATTTTTGCCTGGGGTTGTATTTTGTCAGAAAATACTGCCATTTCTGTCTTCCATTAAAAATTTCCTTTAGTGTGTCAGTGAAGCAATTCACCGTAGTTTGCTGTTCAAACTACTTACCTACAGGCCAAGTATTTAAAACTCTGTTTTCTCTGTCACACGGATCACATATACGTTGTCAGAAAATACTGCCATTTCTGGCCTCCATTAAAAATTTCTTTAAGTGTGTCAGTGAAGCAATTCACAGCAGTTTGCTTTTCAAACTACTTACCTACAGGGCAGGTATTTAAAACTCTGTTTTCTCCGTCACACGGATCACATATATGCTGTCAGAAAATACTGCCATTTCTGGCCTCCATTAAAAATTTCCTTTAGTGTGTCAGTGAAGCAATTCACAGCAGTTTGCTGTTCAAACTATTTACCTACAGGCCAGGTATTTAAAACTCTGTTTTCTCCGTCACACGGATCACATATAAGTTCGCTCCAAACTCAGTCATTTGTAGTGAGCGTGGAAGATACTGTCCTCCATTTAAAATGGGCAAGGGAAGGGGAACTGGACATGATGGTAATGGTGCATGCAGAGGCCGAGGACAAGGCCGCGGGCAAGCTGAAATTGTGCCACAACAAACACCCACATCTTCTCGCCTGACCTTCCTGTCCCAATTTCTAGGGGACCGCAGCACACCACTATTGAACCCAGAGCAATGTCAAAAGGTTGTTGGTTGGATAGCGGATAATGCTTCCAGTCACTTAGCCACCACCACCACCCTGTCTTCCACACGGTCAAGTCTCAGTAGCCGTGAGTTTGGACAGCATATTCCTCACCCTGATCCTCCTTCCTCCCACCATGCCGAGTACCCAGAGACAACTGATCCCACATTTGGACACTCTGAATATCTGTTCACTTTTCCATTTATAGATTCGGGACTCTCGCCCGGTCCACTTGAAGCGGGACAAGAGGAGTTCGCATGTAGCGATGCCCAAATATTTGAGCAGCCATGGTCACACGAAGGCGACGGTGGGAAAGTGTCACAAGAGGTGGACGATGATGAGACACAATTGCCAGAAAGTCAGGAGGAGGACCAGGGTGCGGAAGTGGAAGACGAGGTGGTGGATGATATAGTAACTGACCCAACCTGGCAGGAGGACATGCAGAACGAGGACAGCAGCACACATGGGGAGGGAGGCAGAGTACCCCAACAGGCAGGAAGAAGCAGTGTGGTGGCCGCAGACAGAAGGCAGGCAACCGTTCCCCGTAACACCAAGAAGAAGGAAGTTGACAGTACAACTGTTAGGTCTTCCCGAGTCTGGTTGTTTTTTAAAGACTCTGACGATAACCCCAAAAAGGCAATTTGCACCACCTGCCAGGACAGCATCAGCAGGGGTGGCAAAACGACCAGCCTGACCACCACCAGCATGATCAGGCACATGGCAGCAAAGCACCCGACTTTGTGGGCCGAAACCCAGAGTCCAGGAACAGTGTCTGCAGGTGGCACCATTGCTTCTTCCGCTGTTGTGCATGCAAGCCAATCCAATGTCCATGGTGCATGCGAAGATGCCTCCTGCCCTGCACCTGTCGTTGCGCACTCTCAAGTAGCAGCATCAGGAAGCACGCCCATGTCCTTGTCCCAGCGCTGCGTTCAGTTGTCCATACCCCAGTCCTTGGAACAAAAGCGCAAATATGCAGCCAATAACCCACAAGCCACACTACTAAATTCTCACATTTCACGACTGCTTTCGCTCGAAATGTTGCCTTTTAGGATCGCTCATGGAGATGGAAGCATTCCGCAACCTGATGGCGGCGACTGTCCCTCGGTACTCGGTCCCCAGCCGCCACTATTTCTCCCGGTGTGACGTCCGCGCATTACACAAGCACGTGTCCCAAAACATTAGCCATGCCCTCAACAATGCAGTTACCAGGAAAGTCCACCTACCCACGGACACGTGGACAAGTGCTTGTGGGCAGGGACGGTACATCTCGCTGACGGCACACTGGGTTAACATAGTGGAAGCCGGGACCAGTCGGACCATGGGACGGAACACGTCCTCCCTACCCCAAGGATTGCGGGCCCTAGGTCAATCAGGGTTGCCCCCACGGTCTACAGCTCCTGCACCTCATCCTCCTCAGCCTCCTCCTCCTCTTCAGCCTCCATCTCCGAAATGACTACATCAATCACAAGCTGGAAGCACTGCAGCACTGCCTCGGCCAAGCGGCAACAGGCTGTGCTGAAGCTAATATGCTTAGGTGACAAACCGCACAATGCTGAAGAGTTGTGGACAGCTCCGAAAGAGCAGGCAGATCTGTGGCTCACATCGGTGAACCTACAGCCAGGCATATTCATGTGTGACAATAGCTGGAACCTGGTGGCGGCTCTGAGGTGAGGCGAGCTCACATATGTACTAGGCCTGGCCCATGTGCTTAACCTCATGGTTCAGCGGTTTCTAAAAACCTACCCGGAGCTGCCGCATCTGCTCATCAAAGTACGCCGCCTGTGTGCCCATTTTAGAAAGTCAGCTACAGCTTCCGATGCCCTTGCCGTGCTTCAGCAGCGTTTGCAGCTTCAGGCTCAGCGACTGGTGTGTGATGTCCCCACGCGTTGGAACTCTACATTGCAGATGTTGGGAAGGATTTGTTAGCAGAAGAGGGCAGTTGTTGAGTACCAGCATCAACAAGGCCATCGGTATTCAGTTCAGACTCCACACATAAGACCTCAGGAGTGGACATGGATGTCAGACATCTGTACTATCCTCCAAAACTTTGAGGACTCCACCAAGATGGTGAGCGGCGATAACGTCATAATTAGTGTCACCATCCCTCTTCTCTGTCTTCTGAAACGCTCTCTGCTCACAATCAAAGAGGATGCATTGCAGGCGGAGCACGATGAGATGGAGCAAGGAACCATACTACTACTGTGCTACACACATCCCAGCCTCATTTCATCCCAACGGGGATTGGGTGACAATGAGCAAGAGGAGGAGGAGGAAGAACAGGAGCTATTTCCTTGCGCTATAGAATCTACTACCTACACAACTGTCATACCATCTGTTCAGCGTGGATGTCCTGAGGACCGGGAGGAGGAGGAGGAGAGAATGGTCAGCTGTCCTCTTGGTGAGGACACGGAAGTCTTGCCTGTTAGCAGTCTGGCACGCATGGCTGAGTTTATGTTACGCTGCCTTTCCCGTGACCCTCGTGCTCTTCAAAATTTGGGTGACAGTCATTACTGGTTGATGACACTTCTAGACCAACGCTACAAGGAGAACTTTATGTAGCGGGTCTGGGAGGCGGAACCTCTGGGCTACAATACAAGGGGGCGGTCCTTGTAAGGGAGCGGGTGGCGACCAGGCAGGCAGTCACAGCAGGTGACCAGGACAGTCTCTGGGTGTACGGGCAGGAGGTCACGGCAAGTGATCGGGGCAGTCTCTGGATAAAGGGTAGGTACGACCTGTGATGGCTGAACCTCCAGGTAGGCTAGCAAGGCAGATGGAGACAGTGTGCTCCCAGGTGAGCAAGCGAGAGTCTCTGGAATAGCAGGTGGTCACAGCACGTGACGGCGGAGCCTCCAGGTAGGCGAGCAGGCAGGTAACGGAGAAGCGCTCCCAGGTGAGCGGGCAAGAGTCTCTGGAATAGCTGGTGGTCACAGCACGTGACAGCGGAGCCTCCGGGTAGGCAAACAGGCAGGTAGCGGAGAAGCGCTCCCAGGTGAGCGGGCAAGAGTCTGGAGTAGCCGGTGGTCACAGCACGTGACAGCGGAGCCTCCGGGCAGGCAAGCAGGCAGGTAACGGAGAAGCGCTCCCAGGTGAGCGGGCAAGCTGGTCCATAGACAGACTGACCGGAGCTGTAAGGCAGACCGTCGGACCTCAGGCAAGCAGGCAGGTAGCTGATGTGCGCTCCCAGGTGAGCGGGCAGGCTGGTCCTTAGACAGACTGACAGGATTAGTAAGGCAGACCGTCGGACCTCAGACTAGCAGGCAGGTAGCTGAGGTGCGCTCCCAGGTGAGCGGGCAGGCTGGTCCTTAGACAGACTGACAGGATTAGTAAGGCAGACCGTCGGACCTCAGACTAGCAGGCAGGTAGCAAGTAATCAGGCAGGAATCTGACAGGTAACTGGCAACGGGACCTGAGGGCTGAAGCACAGGTGAGACACAGGTGCAAACAACATTGCTCGGGCACCTCCATTTTGGAGGAGGTGCCTTATATATGATGAAGTCCTCCGGCCATTGGCCGGGGACTCCTTAGGACGGCGCGCGCGGCCCCTTTAAGAGGAGGAGAGCGCGCGCGCGCCCTAAGCACGGGGGCCGGGAAGGAGCGCGCGCTGAGAGCAGAGCGGGAGGAGGACGCCGGGAAGGAGCGCGCGCTGACAGCAGAACGGGAGAGGGACGCCGGGCACGGGGCAGAGCGGTGAGGGGAGCAGCGTCCCTGCCTAGCAGAGGGCAGGGACGCCGGCACTACAGTACCCCCCCCTTTAGGCCCCCCCTTTTTTAGGCCAGACAGAAATTTAGCTAGGATGAGAGGGGCATGGATGTTCTCCCGGGGCTCCCACGTTCTCTCCTCAGGACCAAACCCCTTCCAATCTACCAGAAAAAAGGTCTTTCCTCTTACCCTTTTGGTGGCAAGAATGTTCTCTACCTCAAACTCGTCCTCAGCAGAAACCGGAGCAGGAGGCGTACCTGTAGACTTGGAAAAAGAGTTAAGTACCACAGGTTTGAGGAGAGATACATGGAAGGAGTTAGGGATCCGTAAGTTGGCCGGGAGTTTCAATTTATAGGCCACCGGGTTGAACTGACTGATGACCTCCAGAGGTCCGATGAACCGAGGCCCTAACTTGTAAGAAGGTATCTTGAGTCGAACATATTTAGATGAGAGCCAGACCTTATCTCCTGGACGAAATTGAGGAGGATCCAGGCGTTTTTTGTCAGCGTGTCTTTTCATCCGTTCGGATGACTGAAGGAGTGCGGATCGGGTACTCTCCCAAATGGAGGAAAATTTGCTAATGAGAGATTCCGCAGCCGGGTTGTCCACCGAGGTGGAGACAGGAAAAGGAATCCGAGGATGCTGACCAAAGACTACAAAAAACGGGGATTTGGAGGAGGATTCGCTCTCGTGATTATTGTAAGAGAACTCGGCCCATGGTAGGAGATCCACCCAGTCAGAATGGTGGGCATTAACGAAGTGCCGGAGGTAACTGGTCAGGTTCTGATTGATCCGCTCCACTTGACCATTGGACTGTGGGTGGTAAGCGGAAGAGAAGTCCAGGGTGACGTCTAGTAGTTTGCAAGTGGCTCTCCAGAAGCGTGAGGTGAACTGTACCCCACGATCCGACACGATGTGGAGGGGCAGGCCATGAAGACGGAAGATGTGACGAATAAAGTCTCTAGCTAGCTCGGGTGCAGACGGGAGGCCTGGCAGGGGAACGAAATGAGCCATCTTGGAGAAGCGGTCAGCGACCACCCAAATGACCGTACAACCGGCAGAGAGTGGGAGGTCAGTTATGAAGTCCATTGCAATATGCTGCCAGGGGGCAGCAGGTACTGGGAGCGGAAGGAGGCGACCGGCTGGCAGATGTCTCGGAACCTTGTTGCGGGCGCAGGACACACAGGCAGAAACAAAGTCTATTACATCCTTGTGCAGGGTAGGCCACCAGTAGTGCCGGGAAATAAGCTGGAGGGTCTTCTTCTGACCAGCGTGGCCAGCCAGTTTAGACGAGTGACCCCAGTGAAGGATCTTCTCCCGATCAGGTACTGATACGAACGTCTTTCCGGGAGGGAGACGATTTAGACTCACGGGAGCCACCTGCATTACTCTGGCGGGATCGATGATGTGTTTCGGATCTTCCTCGAGATCGGACACTAGAAAGGATCGGGACAAGGCGTCTGCTTTGACGTTTTTGTCAGCCGGGCGAAAATGAAGAACAAAATCAAAGCGAGCAAAAAACAAGGACCACCGGGCTTGGCGCGGGTTAAGTCTCTGGGCATGCTGGAGGTAAGCCAAGTTCTTGTGGTCAGTGTAAATTATTACCGGGTGAAGAGCCCCCTCAAGCAGGTAACGCCACTCCTCCAATGCCAGTTTGATGGCTAATAACTCTCGATCTCCTATGGAATAATTGCGCTCTGAGGAGGAGAAGAGTTTAGAGAAGAAGCCGCAAGTTACCATCCTCCCGGAAGAAGATTTTTGAGTAAGTACCGCTCCAGCTCCAGAGGAGGAGGCGTCCACTTCCAGGAAGAACTGCTTGTTGCCGTCCGGGCGATGCAGCACCGGGGCGGAAGAGAAGGCCTGTTTTAAGGAAAGAAAGGCTTCTTCTGCTTCGGGCGGCCACTCTTTGGGATTAGTACCCTTACGGGTGAGCGCGGAAATTGGGGCAGTCCGGGAAGAGAAGTGTGGTATGAAGAGGCGGTAGTAGTTGGCGAAGCCCAGGAACCGCTGAATGGCCTTCAACCCCTCCGGTCGGGGCCATTTCTCGATGGCAGACAGTTTCTCTGGATCCATTCGTAGGCCGGTCTGAGAAATAATGTAGCCCAAAAACGGAAGCGAGGTCTGCTCAAAGAGGCACTTCTCGTATTTAGCGAAGAGGTGATTCTGCCTGAGCCTGAGCAGGACCTGACGAACGTCCCTCCGGTGAGTCTGGAGATCCGGAGAGAAGACCAAGATGTCGTCCAGGTACACCACTACGCAGGAGTAGAGAAGGTCCCGGAAGATGTCATTGACCAACTCTTGAAAGACGGCAGGAGCGTTACAGAGACCAAAGGGCATTACCAGGTATTCATAGTGGCCGTCCCGGGTGTTGAATGCCGTCTTCCATTCATCCCCCTGACGGATACGAACCAGGTTGTACGCCCCACGGAGGTCTAGTTTGGTGAAGATTCTAGCCCCCCTCAGACGATCAAATAATTCTGGAATGAGCGGAAGGGGGTACTTATTCTTCACCGTGATCTGGTTTAGGCCTCTATAGTCTATACAGGGACGGAGAGAGCCGTCCTTCTTTTTGACGAAAAAGAAGCCTGCTCCCGCCGGGGAGGTAGATTTCCGGATGAATCCCCTGGCCAGATTCTCCTCAATATATTCGGACATCGACCGGGTCTCAGCAGCGGATAAAGGATAAATACGCCCACGGGGAGGAGTAGTACCGGGTAACAGGTCGATGGGACAGTCGTATGGTCTATGAGGGGGTAATGTCTCTGCCTCCTTTTTATTAAAGACATCAGCATAAGACCAATAAGGAATCGGAAGTCCAGGTAGATTAGCTGGGGTAGGAGAGGGACGGACGGGATGGACGGGAACCAGGCAGGTCTTATGACAGTCTTGTCCCCAGCGAAGGACTTCTCCGGTTTGCCAGTCAAGCACGGGTGCATGTTTCTGGAGCCAAGGCAGACCTAGCAAGAGGGCGTGAGAGAGTCCAGGCAGAACATGGAAGGAGATACTTTCAGAATGCAGCATTCCCACCTGCAGAGTAATGGATTCGGTGATGAGTTGGATGGGGCGTGGTAAGAGCCCCCCATCCACGGCAGCCACAGACAAGGGTACAGCCAGAGGTTTGGTGGGGATGCGGTATTTCTCTACCAGGGACTGTGAAATAAGATTCCCGGCTGCTCCAGAGTCCAGTTGGGCTAGTTCGAAATAACGGTTCTCCCCGTAGACGATTGAAACTGACAACAGCAGGGATGGAGAGGATTTATTCTTGTCTAGGTGGACCTCTCTGAGCGAACCTAGACACAGGCGTTTCCCGACCTCTCCGGGCAGGCACGGATCCGGTGCTCCTTACTGCCACAGTAGAAGCAGGTCCCCTCGGCACGGCGTAAGTCCTGACGGGTCTTGACCATCTTGGTCTGGTCGACCTGCATAGGCTCAGGAGGGTGTACCTGGTTAGAGACAGAAGGAGTGACGGGTTTCTGAAAAGTAGGAGCTAGACGTAGTAACCTCCTCTCACGGGTGACCTCTCTGGCACGCTCCTGGAACCGTAGGTCAATCCGGGTGGCAAGAGTTATTAAGTCATCGAGAGTGGTAGGAATGTCCCGACCGGCAAGTTCATCTTTAATACGGCCGGACAGACCCTCCCAGAAGACGGAAACCAGAGCGTCGTTATCCCAGGCCAGCTCCGAGGCAAGGGTACGGAACCGTATGGCATATTGGCCTACGGTGAGGCTTTCCTGACGGAGGCGTAGCAATGATGATGCGGATGAGGTCTTCCGTCCGGGTTCGTCGAAGACTTTCCGGAAAGCCGTGAGAAAAGCAGGCAAGTTGGACACCAGGGGGTCTCCTCTCTCCCACAGAGGATTTAGCCAGGCCAGAGCCTCCCCGGTGAGATGGGACATGATGAATGCAATTTTGGCTCGGTCGGAGTTAAACTGGTGGGACAATAGTTCAAAGTGCAGGGTGCACTGATTTATGAAGCCCCGAGCCTGGACGGAGTCGCCTCCGAAGCAAGGAGGTGCAGAAAGCCGGGGTCCGGGGTAGGATACCATGGTATTAGTGGGCAGCGGAGCTGCCGGATTGCGAGACATGGCACTGGCGGAGGTTGTCGGTGGAGCAGTCAGAGTGTCCAGGCGAGTATTGACATTCCGCAGGTGACCCAGGATGGACTCCTGTTGGGACCTTTGACGGGACAGTTCATGACACAGGTCCGAGAGCGAGGGAGCTTGGGTGCCACCGGGTTCCATGGCCCGAGCAAACTGTAGCGGGTCTGGGAGGCGGAACCTCTGGGCTACAATACAAGGGGGCGGTCCTTGTAAGGGAGCGGGTGGCGACCAGGCAGGCAGTCACAGCAGGTGACCAGGACAGTCTCTGGGTGTACGGGCAGGAGGTCACGGCAAGTGATCGGGGCAGTCTCTGGATAAAGGGTAGGTACGACCTGTGATGGCTGAACCTCCAGGTAGGCTAGCAAGGCAGATGGAGACAGTGTGCTCCCAGGTGAGCAAGCGAGAGTCTCTGGAATAGCAGGTGGTCACAGCACGTGACGGCGGAGCCTCCAGGTAGGCGAGCAGGCAGGTAACGGAGAAGCGCTCCCAGGTGAGCGGGCAAGAGTCTCTGGAATAGCTGGTGGTCACAGCACGTGACAGCGGAGCCTCTGGGTAGGCAAACAGGCAGGTAGCGGAGAAGCGCTCCCAGGTGAGCGGGCAAGAGTCTGGAGTAGCCGGTGGTCACAGCACGTGACAGCGGAGCCTCCGGGCAGGCAAGCAGGCAGGTAACGGAGAAGCGCTCCCAGGTGAGCGGGCAAGCTGGTCCATAGACAGACTGACCGGAGCTGTAAGGCAGACCGTCGGACCTCAGGCAAGCAGGCAGGTAGCTGAGGTGCGCTCCCAGGTGAGCGGGCAGGCTGGTCCTTAGACAGACTGACAGGATTAGTAAGGCAGACCGTCGGACCTCAGACTAGCAGGCAGGTAGCTGAGGTGCGCTCCCAGGTGAGCGGGCAGGCTGGTCCTTAGACAGACTGACAGGATTAGTAAGGCAGACCGTCGGACCTCAGACTAGCAGGCAGGTAGCAAGTAATCAGGCAGGAATCTGACAGGTAACTGGCAACGGGACCTGAGGGCTGAAGCACAGGTGAGACACAGGTGCAAACAACATTGCTCGGGCACCTCCATTTTGGAGGAGGTGCCTTATATATGATGAAGTCCTCCGGCCATTGGCCGGGGACTCCTTAGGACGGCGCGCGCGGCCCCTTTAAGAGGAGGAGAGCGCGCGCGCGCGCGCCCTAAGCACAGGGGCCGGGAAGGAGCGCGCGCTGAGAGCAGAGCGGGAGGAGGACGCCGGGAAGGAGCGCGCGCTGACAGCAGAACGGGAGAGGGACGCCGGGCACGGGGCAGAGCGGTGAGGGGAGCAGCGTCCCTGCCTAGCAGAGGGCAGGGACGCCGGCACTACACTTTATATCTCTTATTCCTGAGGCAGACAGGTCTACAAAAATGGGTCAGTACCAGAAGGCCCTTGTTGCGGAATTATTAAAAAAATTCCCTTCTGAAAACGCTGGCTGCAGAGGTCACAGTTCGTTGGACAACCAAGGAGTACAGCCGAGAGAGACACAACTCCAATCCAGCAGAGGCAGGGGAACACTGTCAAAGTTCTGTGAGAGTTTTCTCAGCCCCTCCCATCGCACAGGCCCTGAGGCGCGGGGTACTCTCACAAGGAGTGTAAAGTTTGGGAAGATGCTGAGGGAGTACCTTGCCGACCGTACCAACATCCTCCGTGATTCCTCTGTGCCTTATAATTATTGGGTATCCAAGCTGGACACGTGGAATGAACTGAGTCTGTACGCCTTGGAGGTCCTGGCCTGCCTTGCAGCTAGCTTTTTATGAGAGCGGGTTTTTAGTGCTGCTGGTGGAATTACAACTGATAAGCGCATCCGCCTGTCAACTGAAAATGCTTTCAGGCTGACTCTTATAAAAATGAACAAGGGCTGGGGATTGGGCCAGACTTCTCAACACCACCGAATTATAGCAGTGTAACATAAACTTAAATCCAGTGTCTTTTTTGGGAGGTGTATTCCCATGCACCTCTTCACACCCACACATGGGTATACGCTTCCTGATTTTGGCTATTTGCTGTTGTCTTCCTCCTTCTCCTCATCGTCCACCACCATATCACCAGGGTGACCGTGGTCAGTGATGCAACACCCACATAATTTTTTTAAAGGGTTTTTATGATGCCGGTAAAAATTTTTTTTTATAAAGTATGCTTATGTATACCCCCCAGGGGTAAATGTTTGTCAGCCCATACACTTAGTGCATGGGCATTACAAGTATAGGAGACCCACTCCTTTCTAATAGAACATTTTTTTATGAGGCCCTCCTCCACATCTTTTCCAAGGTGCAATGGAGTGCCTCCCAATTTTTGGCAGCCTTTGCATTCACTGCATAGGCCAACACTATGGGAGACCCACTTCCAAATAATGGAACATTTTTTTTCAGGAGGCCCTCATCTACGTCTCTTCCAAGGGGCATTGGAGTAGGTCCAAATTTTTGGCAGCCCTTGCATTTACTGCATAGGCAAACACAATGGGAGAACCCACTTCCTAATAATGGGAACATTGTTTTCAGGAGGCCCTCTAACCTCCACGTCTCTTCCAAGGGGCATTGGAGTGCCTCCCAATTTTTGGCAGCCCTTGCATTCACTGCAGAGGCAAACAGTACGGGAGACCCACTTCCTAATAATGGGAACATTGTTTTCAGGAGGCCCTCCTCTAAGTCTCTTCAAAGGGGTACTGGGAGCGTCTAAATTTTCAAAGGGGTATTGGGGTCCGTCCAAATTTTGGGCAGCCCTGCCACTCACTGTATACGCAATAACAGTATAGGAGACCCACTCTTTAGTAATGGGAACAACAAAAGAAAGCCGGCTGATGGCTCTCTAAGAATAGTGAGGGCCGACTGCTGGCCCTTTAAGAATAATAAAGACCGCCTGATAACCCTATAAAAATAGGCTTTGTGACTTTCAGAGTCCCTCCTTCATATATGAAACAGGATGTGTCTGATGATGTGTCACACACCACATGGCCAGATAAGATTGTAAAATGTTAAAATGACATCTCTCGGTGAATGCATTTGTCACAGTGGAAAGCAATGCAAAAGTGCAAAAACGCATCAAAAAGCATTAAGCATTTTCATCTGAATGGATGGTTATAGTTGAAATTGGGTACTAGGCATCTTCTTTTGAGTGGATGGTTATAGATATGTCATACTGAAAATCATCTAACCAATATACTACTTGTTTAGGTATACCTAGGAGAATATAGGCTCACCTCGGACAATATGACTACTAACAGT
This sequence comes from Phyllobates terribilis, assembly GCF_046119375.1. Taxonomy (NCBI): domain Eukaryota; kingdom Metazoa; phylum Chordata; class Amphibia; order Anura; family Dendrobatidae; genus Phyllobates; species Phyllobates terribilis. Next base: position 5,049,641 of record NW_027362855.1, on the reverse strand, counting down.
AGATGGGAGGCGAGGCTGAACCATGATTATATGACGCGCCCCCTGGGCCGTGGGGTACTCGGTAGCTGGGCTGGTCGATGCTAGGGGATGTCACTGTGGCGGTGACCCGGTCTGTGACCCAGGGCGGTCAATTAAAGGGCAAAGTAAAAAGGGGAATAAAGTTTCTATAGCGATAATGTTAGTGATGCCACCTGTGGTATGCGGCTATACGGGGCTGCTGCTGCGGCGCAGATCCTCTGGAGCTGATGGTGACGCAGCCGTGTTGGTTCAGCTCTCCACAGGCAGAGCTTAGCTCCAGGGCAGGATATAGGGGTTTTATGAGGTAGATGTTGTTGGTGCTGTGTAGTGCAGGGCTGGTGATGGCGCAGCAATAATTCCAGGACACAGTGGGGTGCAGTCTTCAAGGTTCACTCACAGTTGTTCAAGATTCCAGGTTACCAGGGCCAGTGTGTAACCTCCCACGTCGTCCTGTGTTCACCAGGGAAGGGGTTCAGTAACTCTCAAGTCTCTCAGGAGTACTTAAATGGGACCCCGTTCTATGTTCCTTTCACTGTCGTCATCCCTACGCTGGCTCTCGCCCTCCTGCCCTGCGCCTCACAATCAGTGTCCCAAGCTGATAGCCTCGCCTTGTTGGGCGACTTGCAATCCCCTGGACCCTACGTGGCCCCCTTTTCGGCGATGTAATTGTGATGGATGGCTGCTGCACCTTGCAAATGCAGCAGCCTCCGGTTATCTAGCTGAGCCTGATGACTCTCCACTAGTTTAGGGGTCGGTCCCCTCTGCGGCCTGATCCCTCCATGTCCGTGTAGATTCGGGCACACCGGTGGCTTCCTGCTCTCACCGTGCCCCTGGGAACCCCTCCGATTCCAGAGCCTTCCCTCTGCTCCCATCTTCTCTCTCCTGGGCCTCTATTACCAGGCCCGCTCTCCTCTCCTTCTGAGCTCCCACTCCCTACTGTTTCTCCTCTGGACTCACACAATTCTAGATGGTTCCCCTCCTTCTTATACTCCTACTGACAGTGCTCCCCTGAACTACTTCCTCCACCCTCCAGCTAGGGACCAGGGACTGTGCTCTCCCTTAGGAGCAATGTCGCCCTTCCCTACTGAAGTGGAGTGTATTGGATGCGGGCGTGTGGGTCCCGGGTAGTGCTCCCTCCTTACCTGAGAGTGGGGTACCACACCTCTGGGTGAGATGCAGTACCTCTGTGGCAACTGAACCCGCAGGGGCACCACAATTATAACCTAGGTTATTGGTTGGTTTTTTTTTCTGTTTGATTGGTAATTAGTGTACAACGTTTAGTCTGTTAGCCTGTGGGTCGGGTTGTTTTGTTTTTTTGCACAATTGTTTGGTATGTTTTTAACTTTATACCTTAATAAATATATAATTTTAAAATGTCTTCCCTTTAGTTTATATACTGTGATTGGGTAAGATTAATAACATTTATTGTTGTGAGCCCCTATTCTTATTTTGCCAATTAATGACCATATTTACATGAGGGCATCTATCCAAGTGGAGGGCTCGGCCAAGAAGTCAATCACTTGTGTCTCAGTCTGACTGGGAAACCTCTCTGGGAGAAAACGTCAACCCCTGTCGCTGTGTTAATACCTCTTGCAACAGCAATTTTACTTCAGCATAAAGATCCTCAAACCCCGGCGCTGTGGGTTTCACTGGGGACAAAGTGGGAGTGAGCCCTCCCTCTCTCTCCGTGTCCGACTACGCCCATGCTGTGGGGATCCAGAATCTTCCACTGTAACCTTTTAATTTTGTGAATTTCCTGATTTCTTATGAAGCTCTCGCTTTTGGTAGAATTTCCACATTTCGTCAGTACTAGTGATGGGCGAGCACTAAAATGCTTGGGTTGAGCAACTTGGAATGCTCGGTTGCTCGAACCGAGCAATGAGCCCAATGTAAGTCTAGGGGAAACTTAAGCATTTTTCAGGCGGCTCCCCCCGGCGGTTTGCAGAGGTGATTGCTAGAAGGGCAGGTAATGTGTTAATAGTGATGAAACCAGGACAGGAAAAATGGGAACATGTTCCAGTAGACAGATGTTATCTCAGAGAATACTAAATCTGTTCTTTCTTTTTAGTGTCCAATTCAAATATGGAGATGGTGGCTGATTGGTGTTACATGCATGGTCCTTTCGGTCTATGTCACTACCCAACCGTTGTATCAACAAAGAGAAAAAGTGCCAGTCAAAGAAAATGTGGCATTGTGGAAAATTAAACAGAACCTATGAAGTTACTTGGCACAATTGATGAACCTGAGCCATTTTTGTATGACAAAAACTGCTACCGCTACCAATATACTAGAGACTTGTATGGCAGCTATACCAACCCCCTTACAACTGTGGACAAAATCGATAAGGGGGGTTTGTCCAAGATGAGGAGATTGAAGAAGGAGATGTGATCCAGAATTATACATACAACCCGTATTATGCTTGTATAAACTGTATTGGAGAGGACTTCCTTACTGAAGACATGATAATTATAAAAACTCAATATAATGCATCTGCTGAGTTATGTTATCAAATGACTTGTAATCAAAATAAAATAGGTAAAAATAGAAGGTAACAAAAGGCACAATGAACATAATATCATGTGCGGTTCACGTTCAGATAAAAATTGCAAGAGAATGAGGTAGCGAAAAACATGAAGTGCAACAAAACAGTAATCTCTCCCTCACATATACAACATGTAAAATTGCCCAAGGGATGGATGTTTTCTTGTGGGAATACCACTTTTAATTATATTCCAGCTAACATAACAGGTGGGCCATGTGTTATTTCTAGATTAGCCCTAATGATGTATCCTTTGTTTCCATCCCATAAAGCTAAACTTCCAAAAAGGGGATTTTCACGTTTAGCTGAAGATTGCAAGTATAATGTAAACCTTTTAATTGAATCAGAAATTCTAGGGTTATCCCTTACGATTGTAGGATCTCCTCCCATAGCCCCATATGTTATGACTGTAGGGAGATTATCTTGTCTTGTATCTAGATCAATAAATGCTACCAGTAGAGCCTTAGAAGATATATTATTAGATATATAAAGTTACCGAAAAGCTATCTTACAGAATAGAGCGACTATAGATTATTTGTTATTAATAGTGTTGAGCGAGCACTGAAATGCTCGGGTGCTCGAAGCTCGGGTCGAGCTCACCGTGATACTCGGGTGCTCGACCCGAGCAACGAGCCCAATGTTAGTCTATGGGAGACTCGAGCATTTTTGCGGCGGCACCCCCGGCAGTCTGTAGAAAGCCTAAGAAGTGCCCAAAATGATAGTGACAGTGCTCAAAAGACATGGGGACAGCATGGACATCGCCCCAGGAAGCATTTCTGACTCCCAGGTCACTGCTGTCCGGGGTCGCGCGTGCGTGCGTGTCAACCGACGCGCTGGTGCGTTCCAGGGACCAGGAAGTGGCATTCTGCATTAGTAGGATGCGTTCCACTGCGGGGATAGGATGGCCAAAGTGCGTTCCACCGTCAGGGAGGATAACGGAGTTATAATTCCCCCAGCGGCACTAAAAACACGCTCTGATAACACGCTAGCGGCAGGGCAGGCCAGGACCTCCAAGGCGTACAGAGTGAGTTCATTCCAAGTGTCCAGCTTGGATACCCAATAACTAAAAGGCACAGAGGAATCACGGAGGACGCTGGTACGGTTGGCAAGGTACTCCCTCACCATCTTTTGAAACTTTCCACTCCTTGTGAGAGTACCCCTGTAAGCTGGGTGGGTCTCAGAAAACTGTCCCAGAAGATTGACAGTGTTCCCCTGCCTCTGCTGGATTGGAGTTGCGTCTCTCTCGCCTGTACGCCTTGGTTGGTCAACGAACTGTGACCTCTGCCACTAGCGTGTTCAGATGGGAATTTTTTTAACAGTTCTGCAGCAAGGGCCTTCTGGTATTGCCCCATTTTTGTAGACCTCTCCACCTCAGGAATAAGAGAGTGAAAGTTCTCCTTGTAGCGGGGGTCTAAAAGTGTCACCAACCAGTAATGACTGTCACCCAACATTTTGACAACACGAGGGTCACGGTTAAGGCACCATAACATAAAGTCAGCCATGTGTGCCAGACTGGTAATGGGCAAGACTTCCGTGTCTTCACAAAGATGACGACTGACCATGCTCTCCTCCTCCTCCTCCCCCCTGTCCTCAGGCCACCCAAGCTGAACCGACGGTATGACAGTTGTACAGGTACTACCGTCTACAGCGCATGATACCAGCTCCTGTTCTTCCTTCTCCTCCACCTCCTCCTCTCCCTCATTGTCCCCCAATGCACGTTGGGATGAGATGAGGCTGGGCTGTATGTAATTGCCCGCTACGGCTTCTTGATCCATTTCATCATACTCTGGCTGCAATGCCTCCTCTTTAATTCTCTGCAGAGAGCGTTGCAAAAGACAGATGACTCGCCCCCTGGGCCGTGGGGCACTCGGATCCGGGCTGTAGGGAAACGATGGGAGTAGTAGTGGCAACCCGGTTCCGTGGCTCAGGGTGGTCAGACCAATGGTAGTCTGCTATGCTCTATTGATAATGTCCGACTACGCCACCCGTGGATTGCGGTTATTAGGAACCGCCGCTTCATGCAGACCGCTAGGGCTGATGAGGTGTGCAGCTAGGGTAGTGTGACTCCCCACGGGAAGAGTGCAGCCCCAGGGCAGTATAATGGATGTTGGGAGTGATGGTAGTGAGAGTCCCAGTGCTGATAGTGCTGGAGGAGCAAGGAGCACGCAGACAACAGGTTGCAGTCCAGGGTCTTTACTAGAACAGGTAAATTGACCCACAAACAGTCCCAGCTAGGAGGGGACCTGGATGTCTGAGAGCAACGGGGAAATTGGCCCTAGTCAGGGTGAGGGTGTAGGCCTACCGTGCTTTCTGCGCTCCTTCTGGCTATCTCCTCGTTATAGGGTAACAGCCCACGTTTCCGAGCTTTCCGTGTATTCTCGCCTGTATGGCCTGCGACGTGGGTTCCTTTCTGCTCCCAGCCTTGTACGGCTTTGCTAGTCCCTTCTATTGTGGCAGTGCCTCCAGGCTTCTTAGGCCAAGGAATATACAGTCCCCTGCGGACTGGTTATCTGCTGGAGAATGTGGAATCCTTCCAGCCTCAGACACCAAAGTCTGGTAAATTAAGTCCTTTCTCTGCCAAGACAGGCTCTCTTCGCCTCTTGTCTCTGGCTTGTGGCTCTCCTCCTGCCACACTTCCTCTTAGGTGCAGTGCAACTGTCTGTCCCTGCTCTGCTCTGGGACCAGTCTCAGTGCTGGGACAGGCCATCAAGTTCTCCCTAACCCTGCCCCCAGTACCAGCTTTTATAGGGGCAGCCTGCTCCCCCTACTGGCCTGAGACAGGAGGCATTGCATGCTAATGTTCCCCTGACCAGAGAACCTCCCCCTTGCTCTCAGACACAGCTTTAATATATTTTGTGGCATCCAGGCCAGGGTGACACACAGACAATTGGGATGCTGACGCTAATGATGGCGTCAACGCCACTCACCATCTTGGTGGACTCCTCAAAGTTTGTCAGGATGGTACATATGTTAGACATCCAGGTCCACTCCTGAGGTCTTATGTGTGGAGTCTGACCTGAATATCGACGGCCTTGTTGCAGCTGGTACTCCACAACTGTTCTCTTCTCACAAATCCTTTGCAACATGTGGAGGGTAGAGTTCCAACGTGTGGGGACATCACACACCAGTCGGTGTGACGGAAGCTGCAAACGCTGCTGCAACACAGCAGGGGCGGCGGAAGTTGTAGCCGACTTCCAAAAATGAGCTGACAGGCGGCGTACTTTGACGAGCAGATCTGGCAACTCAGAGTACGATTTAAGAAACCGCTGAACCTCGAGATTATGCACATGAGCCAGGCATGGTACATGTGTGATCTCGCCTCGCCTCAGAGCCGCCACCAGGTTACGGCCATTGTCACACACGACCATGCCTGGATGTAGGTTCAGCGGTCTCAGCCACAGATCTGCCTGCTATTTCACAGCTGTCCACAACTCACAAGCAGTGTGAGGTTTAACACCTAAGCTTATGAGTTTCAGCACAGCCTGTTGCCACTTGGCAGAGGCAGTACTGCACTTCTTCCAGCTTGTAACTGATGTGGTGATATCTGAGATGGAGGCTGAACATGAGGAGGATGATGCGCAGGAGCTGTACACTGTGGGGGCAACTCTGACTGACATACGGCCCGCAATCCTCGGTGTGGGGAGGATGTGTTCCGTCCCAAGATCTGACTGGGTCCCGGCTTCCACTATGTTTACCCAGTGTGCCGTCAGGGAGATGTACCGTCCCTGGCCACAAGCACTTGTCCGTTGTCAGGTGGACTCTCCCAGTAACTGCGTTGTTGAGGGCACGACAGATGTTTTGGGACACGTGCTTGTGTAGTGCGGGGATGGCACACCGGGCAAAATAGTGTCGGCTGGGGACAGAGTACCGAGGAACGGCCACCGCCATAAGGTTGCGGAAGGATTCCGTCTCCACCAGCCTAAAAAGCAGCATTTGCAACGCAAGCAGTCATGAAATGTGCAAATTTAGGATTGTGGCCTGTGGGGCGTTGGCTGCAAATTTGCACTTTCGTTCAAAGGTCTGGGATATGGACAATTGAACACTGCGGTGGGACGTGGATGTGGACGTTGATGCTGTTTCTTGAGAAACTGCCATAACAAGTGAAGACTGAGAGGAGGGGGCATCTTTGCATGCAGTTTGGACAGGGGATTGCCTTGCACGCACAACAGGGGGTTCTCTTACACACACAACAGCGGAAGAAGCAGTCGTGACACCCGCTGACACTGGTAGTGGACCCTTGGGTTCGCCCCACAAAGTCGGGTGCTTTGCTGACATGTGCCTGATCATGCTGGTGGTGGTCAGTCTGGTAGTTTTGTCACCCCTGCTGATGCTGGCCTGGCAGGTGGTACAAATGGCCTTTTTGGGGTTATCAGCAGAGTCTTTAAAAAATTTCCAGACTCTGGAAGACCTACCGGTTGTACTGGCAACGTCCCTCATGTTGGTGTTACGGGGAACGGTTGCCCGCCTTCTGTCTGCGGCCACCACACTGCTTCTTCCTGCCTGTTGGGGTACTCTGCCTCATTCCCCCTGTGTGCTGCTGGCCTCGCTCTGCGTGTCCTCCTGCCACGTTGAGTCAGTTACTAGGTAATCCACCACCTCCTCCTCTTCCACCTCCGCACCACAGTCCTCCTCCTCACTTCGTGGCAATTGTGTCTCGTCATCGTCCACCTCTTGTGACAAATTGCCAGTGTCGCCTTCCTGTGGCCGTGGCTGTTCAAATATTTTGACATCGCTACATGGGACTCCTCTTCCACCACTTTAAGCGGAGCAGGTGAGGGGCACAAATATGAAAATGGACCAGTGAACAGCTCTTCAGAGTGTCCAACTGTGGGATCAGTTGCTGTCTGACGACACTCGGCAAGGTGGGAGGAAGGAGCATCAGGGTGAGGAGGAGTATGCAGTCGAGACTCACGGCTACTAACACTTGACAGTGTGGAAGACAGACCGGAGGTGGTGGTGCCCAAGTGACAGGAAGTATTATCTGCTATCCAATTAATAACCTGTTCACACTGATCAGTTCACAATAGTGGTGCTGTTGTGTGCTTCCCTAGTAATTCGGTCAAGAACTGGGAGCGAGAAGATGTGGCTGTTGGTTGTGGCACATTTTCACCTTGGCCACAGCACCATCCTCTGCACGCACCATCACCAGAACGTCCAGTTCCAGTTACCTTGCCAAGCACCTTTCCCATTGTAAATGAAGTAAAATAGCTTACACTCGCACTATCAATGGCAAAAGGGTAATAAAAAGGAGATTTGAACCGTGGAAGAGGAAAACCACAGTTCTATTTCTCTGGCCTACACCAGACTCTTTTAAACAGATATATTGGTGTCTGAACAGTCAGCGAGACACTGAAAATGTTTTTTTAATGGAAAAAAGACAAAAAATTGGATAATACAGAGATTTGAACCGTGGAACTGCAAAACCACAGTTATAATTTCCTGGTGTATACCAGACTTGTTAACCCCTTTACGACATAGGGCGTATTAGTACGTATCTGTGCCCTGGGCTTTATGAACCAGATACATAATAGTAAGCCCTGGCGATTTCACCCGCACACAGGCTGATTGTCACAGCTGACACCCGGTGCTATGTGCAGGGAGCAGACCCTCACCGCTCCCTGCACATTAACCCCCGCAATGCTGCGATCGAAGTCGATCGCAGCATTGCGGTGGCTAAGGGGAGGTGATCGGGATACTCACCTCTTCCGGCCTCGAGCGCTGTCTGCCGCGGCTTCCAGGATGTTGCCATGACGACCCGATGTCGTCATGACAACATCCGGGTCACCAGACAGCAGGAAGATTTTTTGGACATGCGCAGTGCATCTCCAAACTATCTTCTCCCTGTCCAGCGCTGGTAGCCTGCATGGCACAGGGATGGTGCTCCATTCCTGTGCCATGCAGGCGATCAGAGAAAAAAAAGTAAAAGTCCCATAGTGGGACAAAGTAAAAAAGTAAAAAACTGTGATAAAGTGAAAAAAAAAAAATTTGTAAAAATATAAAAAAAAAATATAAAAAAAAATAATCCACCAAAAATAAAAAAATATAATGTACCCATCAATAAATATTATTATGAAAAAAAAAAAAAAAAGACAAAAAAAGTACACATATTTGGTATTGCCGCGTCCGGAACGACCTGACCTATAAAACTGTCCCACTAGTTAACCCCTTCAGTGAACACAGTAAAAAAAATAAATAAAAAACGAAGCAAAAAACAATGCTTTATCACCATACCGCCAAACAAAAAATGGAATAACACGCGATCAAAAAGACGAATATAAATAAAAATGGTACTGCTGAAAACGTCATCTCTTCCCGCAAAAAACAAGCTGCCATACAGCTCCATCAGCCGAAAAATAAAAAAGTTATAGCTCTCAGAATAAAGAGATGCTAAAAAATAATTTTTTCTATAAAATTGCTTTTATGATGTAAAAGTACAAAACATAGAAAAACGATATAAATGTGGTACCGCTGTAAGCGTACTGACCTGAAGAATAACGCTGCCTTATCAATTTTACCTCACGCGGAACAGAATAAAAAAATAACAAAAAAAACAATTCCTGAATTGTTGGTTTTTGTTTATTCTGCCTCGCAAAAATCAGAATAGAAAGCGATCAAAAAATGTCACGTGCCTGAAAATGGCACCAATAAAAACATCAACTCATCCCGCAAGAAACAAGCCATCACATGACTCTGTCGGCCAAAATCTGGAAAAATTATAGCTCTCAAAATATGGCGATGCAAAAAATAGATTTTACAAAAAATGCGTCTTTTAGTGTGTGAGAGCTGTCAATCATAAAAACCCCATATGATTCTGGTATCACTGTAGTCGCACCGACCCGAAGAATAAGGTCGTCTAATCACTTATACTGCATGAGGAACGGCGTAAAAATTAAACTCTCGGGTTAGGTTTGTGCTAGGGTTAGGCTTGGGCTAGGGTTAGGGCTGGGGTTGGGGTTAGGGTTGTGATGGGGTTGGGATTTTTTTCAAAAGTAAGAAAAAAAGATGACGATATGGCGACTAGTGTTGAGCGCAAGTGCTCGCTACTTGAGCTTGCATCGGGTGCTCTGGTATGCATTGAGTATAGTGGGTATTTGAGTGACATGCTCGAGTCTCCACCCCATATGCTTCGCGGCCAAACAAACTTTGCGGGGATTGCCTGCCATGCACGAGCGATCCCCGCATGTTTTTTTCTGGGTGTCTAATAACCGTGAAACTTGAGGGGCAGGGACTCGAGCATGTCACTCGAGCACACGCAGTACATGGTGCATACCTGAGTACCCGATGCAAACTCAAGTAGCGAGCACTTGCGCTCAAGACTAATGACAACTTATTCAATATGATGATCTAATGTTATCAAATTCTGTGTCGTACCTCTGGGTTCAAAATGTTCACTATACCCCTTAATAAAATCCTTGAGGGGTATAGTTTCCAAAATGGGGTCACTTGTGGGGAAGCTCCACTGTTTAGGCACATCAGGGGCTCTCCAAACGCGACATGGTGTCCGCTAACAAATTGAATGGAAAATCGGCTCAAATTGTTAGCGGACACCATGTTGCGTTTGGAGAACCCCTGTGTGCCTAAACATTGGAGCTCCCCCACAAGTGACCCCATTTTGGAAACTAGACCACCCAAGGCACCTATCTCGATGCATAGTGAGCACTTGGAACCCCCAGGTGCTTCACAAATTGATTCGTAAAAATGAAAAAGTTTTTTTTTTTCCACTTTTTCATTTTTACGAATCAATTTGTGAAGCACCTGGGGGTTCCAAGTGCTCACTATGCATCTAGATATGTGCCTTGGGTGGTATAGTTTCCAAAATGGGGTCACTTGTGGGGGAGCTCCAATGTTTAGGCACACAGGGGCTCTCCAAACGCGACATAATGTCCGCTAACAAATTGGAACCATGTCGCGTTTGGAGAGCCCGTGTGTGCCTAAACATTGAAGCTCCCCCACAAGTGACCCCATTTTGGAAACTAGACCACCCAAGGCATCTATCTTCATGCATAGTGTGCACTTGGAACCCCCAGGTGCTTCACAAATTGATTTGTAAAAATGAAAAAGTGTTTTTATTTCAGCAGCAGAAGGGAAGGAAGGGAGACACAGATCCATTACCAGTGGGTAGGCGGAGCCCCACAGGATAGTTCAGCTCAGATTTATAAAAAGTGACGACCGGCCCCTCCAGCTTAGGCTCCTCCTACTCCCATGTTCCTCAGTTTAAAATTTGAGGTCGCAGAGGATAGTCGCTGCCTTCGCAGCTCCTCAGAAGATTTTCTTATTTTTATTCCGGAGACCTGGACCCCCCGTGGTCTAGAGGTCTCAGGGGGTCTCAGCGCTGCTGGGACCCCTGACCCTCCCCTGACGGATCTGCGTACCCCCTAAGGAGGTCCCCGCAGAACCCTGCTGGCCCCGGGGGATACAGGGCGCTCGCTGGCGGAGACGCACACCGCTCGTGTGGGGTCCCTGCGCGCTCCGCTGTGGGGGGGAGCAAGGTCCACGGCGCCACACATCCCTGGGGGTCCCTGTGGCGCTCAGCTGGGTAAGTGCTCTTATGGAGTGCTTTCAGCGGCTGCTGCGGCATCCGCTGTCACTGTATATGTGTCTTGTGGTGGCTGCTGTTTCTTTCTGACTTGCAGGGATTTCTCCTCTGCATGCAGCGTTTGATCCTCGGCTGGCAGGGGAGCAGGGACGGAGGTTTTGCGCGCTCTGTTCATAGCTCGGCTGGGGGCATGGCTTAGCCTCTCTCTGCTGTTGGGCTCTTAGCATCGTGACAGGAAGTGCTGGGAAAGCGCGCGCTGGAGATGTCCCAGCCCCTTCTTCTTCCGGCCAGCGTCCAGCCTCGTGCAGCGTCTCCTACTCCCTGCTCCCCGCTCTCAACACACCGAGAAGAGCAGTCTCTATGCCAGCTGGTGAGTCTCTCCTGCCTTTTAGGCAGAAAGTTCCTTTTTGGGGGATTACAGCGCAGAGCACTTTCCTTATGTCCTAGGCTGACAGGGTGTGCTGTAACGGCGCTGCTACTTCCCTGCTGAGACGGCTCTGACGCACACCTCACAAAAGGGTAGTGCGGATCAGTAGCATTAACCCCTTCTGAACGGGGTCCGGCCCATCAGGCTGTTAACCCTCTCTGGAGGTGCACTATTCTGAGATCAGAGGGTGCTTCTCTATAGGTTAACTTTTGCTCTGCAAGCCGCTGGGGTAGCTTTTCTCCTTCTAAGGAGGAGCTTTAACCCTTCAGTGCTGGGTGATTTTTTGTGCAAGAACAGGCTGTGGTAGTGGAATTCACACATCCTTGGTTACTGTACCCATTGTAAGGTTATTACTGCCTTATCCGCGACGCTAGCTACTGTGTGGGGGCATGTCGGATCAGGGTCCAGGGGGCGCGGATCTCTCTCCCGGTCCGCTTCAGGATCGGTCACGCGTATCTGATACGCCGGGGTCTTCTACGGCGTCAGGTTCGACGCTAGTTGGGAGTCTCAGTGATGTTAAGGTGGAGGCGCTCACTCGCTCCATTGACAGTCTGTCTGACCTCCTGGGTCATTGGGTCTCTGCTAAGTCCCAACCGACGTCTAGAAGCAAGAAGCGTCTCAGGCCTGTGGCGGCGCCGTCTCCTCTGTGCAGTGCGTTGGAGGCTTCAGAATCGCTGACAGACTCTTCTGGTGAGACCTCCGATTCTGATGAAGAGAATCGGCGGGGTCGCTCTGCTTCGCTTTTGGGCCGTGTGGACGCTTTTGTTGAAGCTATGCGGGAAGCGTTACAACTGTCTGAAGAGGTGATGGGACGCCCGGGCAAATCGGCCCGGCTGTATCAGGAGTCGCGTCGGGCTCGCTCAACGCTGCCGATGCATGAGGAACTTAACAAGGCGGTGGAGAAAGAACGCCTGTGTCCGGATAAACGTTTCCAAGGGTTGCGGCTTTTTGATGCCCTGTATCCCTGTTCCACGGATACGATCACTAATTGGGTCCCCTCTCCAGAAGTGGATGTGCCATTGTCTCAGCTGAGCAAATCCTCTTTGCTTCCTGTTAAAGGGAAGGCGAGTCTTCAGGACCCGCTGGACAGAAGGACGGAGTCAGCGGCAAAATCCATCTACGAGGCCGCGGGTCACGGATTCCGAGCGGCCTTGGGGGCCATGTGGGCTGGTGAGGCTTCACTGCGGTGGATGGATCAGCTGCGGACGGCATGGCAAGATGGAACTCCACTGGCTGAAGTGGAAAGGCTCTTCCAGCTCTTGGAAGAGGCGGCCTGATATGGCAGGGACGCAGTGCTGGATACTACTTCGGTGATGTCCAGGGCTCAATCCTCGGCCGTCACTGTCAGGAGAGCACTATGGCTTAAACAGTGGACCGGAGACGCAGTATCCAAACAAGGTTTGCTGAGTCTGGCATTCAAGGGAGGTCAGCTGTTTGGTTCGGACCTCACGGAGCTGATTGCTAAGGCAAAGGCCAAAGATACAGCTTTGCCGCAGCGAAAGGCAGCGGTTTCTACGTCCGGCAAGTCAAGTGCCGGTAGTGGTCGTCGGTCCTTTCGGCCCAGGGGGCGGTTCGGTCAGCCTTCTTGGAGATCGGATCATCCCTCGTCTTCCGGAAAAAAGACCTCCCAGAAATCCCGTACTCCCTGGAAACAACATTTCCATCAGGACAAGCGTCTGCTACAATTCGGGTCGATTTGGGCGTCACACGTATCGGATGCCTGGGTGACGCGGGTTATGTCGGAAGGTTATTTCATAGAGTTTCATTCTTGACCCCCGGACAGGTTTCGTCAGTCGTGCATCCCGTCCGAGCCCAGGCTAGCTGCCGCACTGCTGCGGGAGGTTGACTCTCTTCTGCAGCAGGGTGTGGTGATTCCGGTTCCGCCGGAGGACCAGGGAAGGGGGTTTTACTCCAACCTTTTTGTGGTTCCCAAAAAGGAGGGCAAGTTTCGCCCCATTCTGGACCTCAAAGAATTGAATTTGCATGTCCGGACCCGGAAATTCCGTATGGAGTCTCTTCACTCTGTCGTGGCGGCCCTGTCGCAGCACGATTTTTTGGTGTCGATCGACATCCGCGACGCCTATTTGCATGTCCCTATCGGCAGGGCTCACCAGCGCTTCCTGCGGTTCGCCATAGGTCAGGCCCATTACCAGTTTTTGGCCCTACCGTTCGGGTTGGCCTTGGCGCCCAGGGTTTTTACAAAGATTCTGGCGCCGCTCATGGCGCTCCTTCGAAAGCAAGGAGTTATGATTCTCCCCTACCTGGATGACCTGTTAATTGTGTCACCCACAGCGGAGGAGGCGGTGACAGCTCGCAATCTCTCCCTTCAGCACCTGGAGGACTTCGGGTGGCTGGTCAATTGGAAGAAGTCGTCATTGGAGCCGTCGCAGTCAATCCTGTTCTTGGGGATGCATTTCGACACGGTACGGGCAGTGGTGTCCCTGCCTCCGGACAAACAAGCGATCCTTCGTCACCATGTCCAGGTTATGAGGTCGGCGATGACGATGTCTCTTCAGAGGTGTATGCGCCTTTTGGGTCTGATGGTGGGGGCAATGGAAGCGGTACCGCTTGCACAATTTCATTCCCGGGGTCTTCAACATCTTATTCTGACCCGTTGGGACCGATCGCCGGCTTCGCTGGATCGCTGTGTCGGTATCTCCCGTAAGGTGCTAGAGTCTCTTGGATGGTGGTTACGTCCGGAGACTTTATCCCTGGGGAAATCCTTCCTCCTCCCACGGTGGTCGGTCTTCACCACCGATGCCAGCCTGTCTGGCTGGGGGGGGGGTTTGGAACGATCTCTGGGTTCAGGGGGTCTGGTCGTCAGAGGAGTCGTCTCTGCCGATCAACATCTTGGAATTGAGAGCGATATTTCTCTGCCTCCGACATTGGACGGTCCCTTTGAGCGGTCTGCCGGCCCGGATTCAGAAGGACAATGCGACAGCGGTCGCATATATCAACCATCAGGGTGGGACGAGGAGTTCCAGACTCATGATGGAGGTCTCTCGGATCTTGGTTTGGGCCGAATCCAGGGTCCCAGCCATATCCGCGATTCACATTCCAGGAGTACTGAATATCACGGCGGACTTCCTCAGTCGCGAGCAGGTGGATCCTGGGGAATAGGGTCTTCATCAGGAAGTTTTTGCACTGCTGTGCTCCCGTTGGGGGACTCCCCAAGTGGACTTGATGGCATCCAGGCTGAACGCCAGGATTCCGACGTTCATGTCCAGATACAGGGATCCGGAAGCTGTGGCGGTAGATGCTCTAGTGGCCCCGTGGGACCAGTTCGAGCTGATCTACGTGTTTCCGCCGGTATCCTTACTTCCACTGGTGATCCGGCGGATCAAACTAGAGTGTATTCCGACGATTTTGGTGGCGCCAGATTGGCCGCGGAGGGCGTGGTATTCAACGCTGGTGTCTCTTCTGGCGGCGCCTCCGTTTCCACTGCCTCTTCGCCCGGACCTGCTAACCCAAGGGCCCATTTGCCATCCGGACCTGAAGTCGCTTCTTTTGACGGCGTGGTTCTTGAGACCGAGATCTTGACCCGTCGTGGGTTTTCGGCCGAAGTCATCGCCACCTTGCGGGCGGCCAGAGGTCCGGCTATGACCAGGATTTATCACAGAACTTGGAAGGCCTTCTATTCATGGTGTTCTGGATCATCAAGGAACCCGAGGGTTTTTTCCATTCCCAACTTCTTGGCTTTTCTGCAATGGGGTTTGGCCAAGGGTCTGGTGGTTGGCACCTTGCGGGGTC
Source organism: Phyllobates terribilis (assembly GCF_046119375.1). Taxonomy (NCBI): domain Eukaryota; kingdom Metazoa; phylum Chordata; class Amphibia; order Anura; family Dendrobatidae; genus Phyllobates; species Phyllobates terribilis. Next base: position 5,034,371 of record NW_027362855.1, on the reverse strand, counting down.
AAGTATCTGCACTATCCGTGCTGTTTCGGAAAGCTATTGCCTCGCGCAGGGATGTGCGTTCATTTTTTCACGGGATTACTCGTCAGTTCCCGCCCCGGAGGGCGTTTGTGGCTCCTTGGCGGCTCAATCTAGTCTTGGAGGCTCTTCAGCACAGGCCATTTGAACCTATGGATTCAGCTTCGCTTTATTTGTTTTCTTGGAAGGTGGCCTTCCTGGTGGCGGTCACCTCTTTGAGAAGGGTTTTTGAGTTGGCGGCACTGTCTTGCTCGCCCCCTTTTCTGGAGTTCCACTCGGATCGCGTGGTGCTTCGTACCCGTTGCGATTTTCTGCCCAAAGTGGTGTCATGTTTCTACATCAATCAGGACATAGTGTTGCCCTCCCTCTGTCCGAAACCAAGGAATCCAAAGGAACGGGCCTTGCACTCGTTGGATTTGGTGCGGGCTTTGAAGTTCTATCTTACCATCACGCAAGGGTTTTGGAAGTCGGACTCTCTGTTTGTGATTCCTGCTGGTCGTCGGCATGGTCAGCGGGCTTCCAAGGACACTATAGCTCGGTGGATACGTTCGGCTATCCTGGAGGCGTACCGGCTCAAGGGCGAGCCTTGTCCGGTTAAGGTTCAAGCTCATTCCACGAGAGCGGTTGGTTCGTCGTGGGCTGTTCGTCAGGGGGCCTCGGCAGCGCAGCTCTGCCGGGCGGCTACTTGGCGTTCCGTCAACACATTTACTAAATTTTATAAAGTGGATGTGAGTGCTTCCGCCGATGCGGACTTGGGACGCAGGGTCCTGCAGGCGGCGGTGGTTTAGATTATATTTTTATCTAGTTTTTGCGCTTGTTGCGCGTTTGCCTAGTTGTTGGGGTGTTGTCGATTCTGCCACTGTTTCCCACCCTTGAGTTCTGGACTGCTTTGGGACGTCCCACTGGTAATGGATCTGTGTCTCCCTTCCTTCCCTTCTGCTGCTGAAAGACTGATTTTGGTAAGACCTTACCTGTAAAATCCTTTTCAGCGAAGGAAGGAAGGGAGACACAGCACCCTCCCAGGGCAGAAGCGTATTATTGTTTTCCAGATGCGGCGCAACTCCTCTCTGATGGTGGTCATCGGGACTGGGGACGGCGCGCTAGGGCTCTGTTCCAGCATTGCAAGCTCATCGCAGTTGTCAGGTCCAGTGAGTAGTGCCTGGGACTGTGTGTTCTTTCTGTTATATGCATAACCTGTTCTCTCACGTTTCTGAATTTTCAGAAGGGGTTGTGTTGTTCCGCTGGTGTTGTCTGCTCTTCCTTAGCTTGTGTACGGACTAGGAACATGGGAGTAGGAGGAGCCTAAGCTGGAGGGGCCGGTCGTCACTTTTTATAAATCTGATGTGAACTATCCTGTGGGGCTCCGCCTACCCACTGGTAATGGATCTGTGTCTCCCTTCCTTCCTTCGCTGAAAAGGATTTTACAGGTAAGGTCTTACCAAAATCCGTCTTTCCACTTTTTCATTTTTACAAATCAATTTGTGAAGCACCTGGAGGTTCCAAGTGCTCACTATGCATCTAGATAGGTGCCTTGGGGGGTCTAGTTTCCAAAATGGAGTCACTTGTGGGGGAGCTCCAATGTTTAGGCACACAGGGGCTCTCCAAACGAAACATGGTGTCCGCTAACAATATGAGCCGATTTTCCATTCAATTTGTTAGCGGACACCATGTTGCGTTTGGAGAGCCCCTGTGTGCCTAAACATTGGAGCTCCCCCACAAGTGACCCCATTTTGGAAACTAGACCACCCAAGGCACCTATCCTGATGCATAGTGAGCACTTGGAACCCCCAGGTGCTTCACAAATTGATTCGTAAAAATGAAAAAGTGTATTTTTTTCCACTTTTTCATTTTTACAAATCAATTTGTGAAGCACCTGGGGGTTCCAAGTGCTCACTATGCATCTAGATAGGTGCATTGGGTGGTCTAGTTTCCAAAATGGGGTCACTTGTGGGGGAGATCCAATGTTTAGGCACACAGGGGCTCTCCAAACGTGACATGGTTCCAATTTGTTAGCGGACACCATGTCGCGTTTGGAGAGCCACTGTGTGCCTAAACATTGGAGCTCCCCCACAAGTGACTCCATTTTGGAAACTAGACCACCCAAGGCACCTATCTAGATGCATAGTGAGCACTTGGAACCCCCAGGTGCTTCACAAATTGATTCGTAAAAATGAAAAAGTGGTTTTTATTTCCACTTTTTCATTTTTACGAATCAATTTGTGAAGCACCTGGGGGCTCCAAGTGCTCACTATGCATCTAGATATGTGCCTTGGGTGGTCTAGTTTCCAAAATGGAGTCACTTGTAGGGGAGCTCCAATGTTTAGGCACACAGGGGCTCTCCAAATGCGACATAATGTCGGTAACAAATTGGAACCATGTCGCGTTTGGAGAGCCCGTGTGTGCCTAAACATTGAAGCTGCCCCACAAGTGACCCCATTTTGGAAACTAGACCACCCAAGGCACCTATCTAGATGCATAGTATGCACTTGGAACCCCCAGGTGCTTCACAAATTGATTTGTAAAAATGAAAAAGTGTTTTTATTTCCACTTTTTCATTTTTACGAATCAATTTGTGAAGCACCTGGAGGTTCCAAGTGCTCACTATGCACCTAGATAGGTGCATTGGGTGGTCTAGTTTCCAAAATGAGGTCACTTGTGGGGGAGCTCCAATGTTTAGGCACACAGGGGCTCTCCAAACGCGACATGGTTCCAATTTGTTAGCGGACACCATGTCGCGTTTGGAGAGCCCCTGTGTGCCTAAACATTGGAGCTCCCCCACAAGTGACCCCATTTTGGAAACTAGACCACCCAAGGCACCTATCTAGATGCATAGTGAGCACTTGGAACCCCCAGGTGCTTCACAAATTGATTCGTAAAAATTAAAAAGTGTTATTTCACTTTTTCATTTTTACGAATCAATTTGTGAAGCACCTGGGGGCTCCAAGTGCTCACTATGCATCTAGATAGGTGCCTTGGGTGGTCTAGTTTCCAAAATGGGGTCACTTGTGGGGGAGCTCCAATGTTTAGGCACACAGGGGCTCTCCAAACGCAACATGGTGTCCGCTAACAATTTGAGCCGATTTTCCATTCAATTTGTTAGCGGACACTATGTTGCGTTTGGAGAGCCCCTGTGTGCCTAAACATTGGAGCTCCCCCACAAGTGACCCCATTTTGGAAACTAGACCACCCAAGGCACCTATCTAGATGCATAGTGAGCACTTGGAACCCCCAGGTGCTTCACAAATTGATTCGTAAACATGAGAAAGTTTTTTTTTTTTCACTTTTTCATTTTTACGAATCAATTTGTGAAGCACCTGGGGGTTCCATGTGCACACTATGCATCTAGATAGGTGCATTGGGTGGTCTAGTTTCCAAAATGGAGTCACTTGTGGGGGAGCTCCAATGTTTAGGCACACAGGGGCTCTCCAAACGCGACATGGTGTCCGCTAACAAATTGGAACAATGTCGCGTTTGGAGAGCCCCTGTGTGCCTAAACATTGGAGCTCCCCCACAAGTGACCCCATTTTAGAAACTAGACCACCCAAGGCACGTATCTAGATACATAGTGAGCACTTGGAACCCCCAGATGCTTCACAAATTGATTCGTAAAAATGAAAAAGTGCTTTTATTTCCACTTTTTCATTTTTACAAATCAATTTGTGAAGCACCTGGGGGCTCCAAGTGCTCACTATGCATCTAGATAGGTGCCTTGGGTGGTCTAGTTTCCAAAATGGAGTCACTTGTGGGGGATCTCCAATGTTTAGGCACACAGGGGCTCTCCAAACGCCACATAATGTCCGGTAACAAATTGGAACCATGTCTCGTTTGGAGAGCCCGTGTGTGCCTAAACATTGAAGCTCCCCCACAAGTGACTCCATTTTGGAAACTAGACCACCCAAGGCACCTATCTAGATGCATAGTGAGCACTTGGAACCCCCAGGTGCTTCACAAATTGATTCGTAAAAATGAAAGTGTTTTTATTTCCACTTTTTCATTTTTTACGAATCAAGTTGTGAAGCACCTGGAGGTTCCAAGTGCTCACTATGCAACTAGATAGGTGACTTTGGTGGTCTAGTTTCCAAAATGTGGTCACTAGTGGGGGAGCTCCAATGTTTAGGCACACAGGGGCTCTCCAAACGCGACATGGTGACCGCTAACAAATTGGAACCATGTCACGTTTGGAGAGCCCCTGTGTGCCTAAACATTGGAGCTCCCCCACAAGTGACCCCATTTTGGAAATTAGATCCCCGAAGGCACCTATCTAGATGCATAGTGAGGACTTGGAACCCCTAGGTGCTTCACAAATTGATTCATAAAAATGAAAAAGTGGAAAAAAAATACTTTTTCATTTTACGAATCAATTTGTAAAGCACCTAGGGGTTCCATGGGCTCACTCTGCATCTATATACGTGCCTTGGGGGGTCTAGTTTCCAAAATGGGGTCACTTGTGGGGTGTTTCCACTGTTTAAGCACATCAAGGGCTCTCCAAACTCAACATGGCGTCCGCTATTTATTCAAGCAAATTTTACAATCAAAAAGTCAAATGGCGCTCCTTCCCTTCCGAGCCTTGCCGTCCGCCCAAACAGTGTTTTTTCCCCACATATGGGGTATATGCATGCCCAGAGGAAATTGCACAACAAATTTTGGGGTCCATTTTTTCTTGTTACCCCTGCAAAAATAAAAAAAAATGGGTCTAAAGTAACATTTTTGTGAAAAAAGTTAAATGTTCATTTTTTTCTTCCACATTCCAAAAATTTGTGTGAAGCACCTGAAGGGTTAATAAAGTTCTTGAATGTGGTTTTGAGCACCTTGAGGGTGTTTTTAGAATGGTGTCACTTTTGGGTATTGTTTGTCATAAAGACCTCTCAAAGTGGCTTCAAATGTGATGTGGTCCCTAAAAAAATGGTTTTGTAAATTTTGTTGGAAAAATCAGAAATCACTGGTCAACTTTTAACCCTTATAGCTCCCTAACAAAAAAAAATTTTGGTTCCAAAATTGTGCTGCTGTAAAGTAAACATGTGGGAAATGTTATTTATTAAGTATTTTGTGTGACATATCTCTCTGATTTAAGGGCATAAAAATTCTAGTTTTGGAAATTGCAAAATTTTCACCAAATTTCCATTTTTTTCACAAATAAATGCAAGTGATATAGAAGAAATTTTACCACAATCATGAAGTACAATATGTCACGAAAAAACAATCTCAGAATCAGTGGGATCCGTTGAAGCGTTCCAGAGTAATTACCTCATAAAGTGACAGTGGTCAGAATTGTAAAAATTGGCCTGGTCATTAACGTGCAAACCACCCTCGGGGGTAAAGGGGTTAAAATAGATATATTTGTGTCTGAACAGTCAGCGACACACTAAAACAGTTTTTTTTATGGAAAAAAGGCAAGCAGGTTGATAACACCCAGATTTGAACCGTGGAAGAGGAAAACCACAGTTCTATTTCTCTGGCCTACACCAGACTCTTTTAAACAGTTATATTGGTGTCTGAACAGTCAGCGAGACACTGAAAATGTTTTTTTTTTATGGAAAAAAGACAAAAAAGTGGATAATACAGAGATTTGAACCGTGGAACTGCAAAACCACAGTTATAATTTCCTGGTGTATACCAGACTTGTTAAAATAGATATATTAGTGTCTGAACAGTCAGCGATACACACTCAAACTGTTTTTTTTTAATGGAAAAATGGCAAGCAGGTTGATAACACCTAGATTTGAACCGTGGAAAAGGAAAAACACAGTTCTAGTTCTCTGGCCTACACCAGACTCTTTTAAACAGATATATTTGTGTCTGAACACTCATAGACAGAGAATAGCAGTGAGTGTTGAAAAGAGGATAAAACAAACCTTTAATGAATAAATATTAAACGAATATGACCATATAAAAATATAAAATTACCACTAGGACCATACTAGCAATGAAATATCCGCCTAGGATGTAATATATTTGCCTAGGCAACAAATGTAACCGTCTTGAATGAAATAAACAAGAACTCACATCTAGGACATATCTAGCCTGTCAATTATAATGAACCTGTGACAGGACGTATAATTCAGAGCTGGCAAACAATCTAAAGAAGGTATATATAATTAAGCTGATGCAAGTGATTCTAGATGAGAGTCCATGCTTAAAAATACAAAAGGAACAGTCTCACCGTGCACGTTCTCAGCTCTCTTACGCTCCTCAAGGCAGCTCACTTAGTGGGGCATTAGTATCACTATATCCGCCATCCACATGTCACAACACCGCTCCCAACGCGTTTCTACGCCTCATTGCTCATCAGGGGAGATGGGGGTGTCCGTTGCCAACCATATACTGAGGATGGCACAGTTTGTGTAAGATCCTGTAGTCTTTTTAAATTACAGCGCGCTCCAGACAGGCGCGCGCGTCACTTCCGGTTCCGGGTTCCTCACTTCCTGTTTGTGGAACGCAGGTGACACGCAGACTGACGTCCGGTATACCTCTAAAGAAACTCTACTCCACAGTACTCTGGAAAAATTTCAGTATCATCTTAAAGAAAGGAAACACAAATTTTTCGTGAAAGATCTACAGGAATTCAGGGATAATAAGGCTTATAACTTTCAGGTGTACAGAGGTCCTAGAAGTCAGGAAACGGACCTATCATCCACCGATACTGACCTATCGGAGTCCGAGGCTAGGACAAAATCTTTCCGAGGCAGACAGAGGGGAAGGGGTGGTAGAGGGCACAATAACAGGAAATCTCCCTCAAGAGCCCATTTTTTAGAAGAAGGGTATCCTCTGCGCAGCCGCTTCAACTTGAGCGGTCCTCCAGCAACATAGCGAGTCTACAAATTGTCAATCTGTCTTCCAGGGTACTGTCAGCTGTAGAGATGTGTGTCCTAACCAAGGGTTTGACCTTTGTGCCAACAACAGATTATGAATCCTTTGATACCGTCAAGGATATTAATCTGTATGTTCACAAACTGAAATGGCGGAAACATTTTATCCGAAACGACAAACAGACATGTGCTGAGTATGGCGTCCGTGAGGAGCTATTATCAGACATCAGGACCTTATTTCACCTCAGCGACCCCGACCCAAATCAGGAAGGGATAGGAACATTTACAGACTTAAAATTGAAGAGCACACAAATGCCGCCCCCGCTAAATGACCAAAGTCCAATTGACGAGTTTCTTAATATGGTCACGAAGGACCTAAGAGAGCTGGGAGATAAACCGGGTTGGTCTAACCACAACTTTACACAACAGGAAATGCAAGCCCTTTTGGCCCTTGAGAGGGATCACTCCTTCACCATCAAGCCGTCCGATAAGGGCGGAAATGTAGTGGTTATGAACACCAGTGATTACTATCTAATGTGCACAAGGATATTATTATCCAAGGATTGTTATTGTACTTTGGATAGTAACCCCACAAGGGAATTTTCTACCCAACTAAACTGGTTGGTAAGGGACGCACTGGAAGATGGGATTGTGAGTAAGCAGGAGTGCGAGTTTTTATGCCCCAAGCACCCTGTAATGGCTACGTTTTATAGCCTACCCAAGGTCCATAAGGGAAGAAATCCATTGAAGGGACGTCCAATTGTGTCTGGGGTGAACAACCTTACACAGAACCTGGGGGTTTACCTTGATAGAGTCCTTAGACCCTTTGTGACTGGTCTGAATTCCTTCATCGGAGACACTAATGATCTTCTCCGAAGATTGGAAAATATGGCGGTGGAGAATGACACCTTATTGGCAAGCATTGACGTGGAATCTCTGTACTCCTCAATACCGCATGACAAGGGGATTGAGGCGGTACGGTATTTCCTTAATGGTAGGGGTAGACAGTTTGGAAGACACAATGCTTTCATTCTTGAGGCCCTTCAATTTTGTCTAGCAAGAAACGTCTTTCTGTTCAGCGGGAAGTACTTCCACCAGCTCAGGGGTACAGCAATGGGGAGTCCGTGTGCCCCCTCATATGCCAATCTGTACCTGGGCTGGTGGGAGGAAACGGTCGTCTTTGGTGATGTGCCCGTGGAAGGGAGTGAGAATATTCTATTGTGGATTCGCTATATTGACAATGTGTTGCTTATGTGGAGAGGGGGGGGAAACATTTGTGGAGTTTGTCGAAAGGCTGAATGTCAATGATCTAAACCTCCATTTCACCTCTGAACATGATACTGATAAATTACCCTTCTTGGACATCCTCATTGAGAGGGGCACGGACGGAATGTTAGGGATGAAAACATATAGAAAGAAAACGTCCTCAAACTCTCTTCTCAGATGGGATAGTAACCATCCGTTACCCCTGAAAAGGGGTATTCCGAAGAGTCAATTTATGAGAATTTGGAGGAATTGCTCAAGTGATGCTACCCTTCGGGAGCAAGCGGATGATTTATGTCGGCGGTTCTATGATAGAGGCTACCCTAAGAGGGTGGTGGCTGAGGCCTATGGGGCGACCATGGCAAGAGACCACACCTCTCTATTGCATCCCCCCCCAAAATCGGTTGAGGCCGATGACTCTTGTAGATTGGTTACCACATTCTATAATAGAGCCCACACCGTTCGTAAGATTCTACAGAAACACTGGCCTATCCTGCAAATGGATGATGACGTGGATACATTGGTTGGTCCAGGACCCTCAGTGACCTATAGGAGGGAAAGATCTTTGCGAGACAGGCTGGTTCACAGCCACTGTACAGGCCACCTAGGAAGCAATTGGATCCAAAACCCCACAAAAGTTAGTTTTAAATGTAGCGGATGCGTAGCCTGCAGAGTCATATTGCAGGGCAGAAACTTCACAAGTAATGTCACCGGCGAGCCCTTTGTCATCAGGCACTTCATCAATTGTAGATCAAAGGGGATTGTTTACAAGGCCACGTGTGTGTGTGGGTTGCAGTATGTAGGGAAAACCAAAAGGGAGCTGAGGAGGAGGGTGGGGGAGCACCAGAGGGACATCGCTCTAAAAAGGGACAACCCCTTAGCAAGCCATGTCAATACCGCCCATTCAGCTTGTGTGGACGTGGTACGATTCATGGGAATCGACAAGGTAAACGCTCCACCAAGAGCAGGGGACTGGGACAAGGCGATCCTACAGAGAGAGACCAAATGGATCTTCAAGTTACAAACAATGGTCCCACATGGACTGAACGAGCAGTTATCCTTTAGATGCTTCCTCTGAATTTTAGGGCATACCAGGGACAGGAGTGTAGGGCGAGCCGTCGCGGAGTGGGGGCGCCACTTGTGCAGGTTTTTAGGGTGCCAACCTCCACTGACAGGTAGGGGCAGCATGGTTAGTTCTTTACTAGGGACTATTAGCCTCTTGTCCCCCCCCCCTTTTTTACTTTCCTTTTCTTGTGGTCCTTGCTATGGTCTCCCCTGACCTTTCAGTCTATCTCCTCTTTTGGGTCAAACAGTGTGTGCTCTCCACTCTATTTTACCCCATATATCAGTGACCCCTGATTTTGTGTGCCGCTCTTTTAAGCCATTATACCCCCTGGGGACCATGCGGTGTTTTATAGCACTGCATGGGGTGTTTAGTGGGGACTGTGTCCGGATATATGGCACATATGGACACACCTCCCACTGCGAGGTAGATAGGGATATCGCAGGCTGAGTATTTGCGTGCTCCAACCCCCACCATCACGTGACTGATTGCTACCTCACGTGATCATGCCAGCGCTGAATCTAGTGCGCACGCGCGGTCGGTAGCGTGTGCACCGGACGTCAGTCTGCGTGTCACCTGCGTTCCACAAACAGGAAGTGAGGAACCCGAAACCGGAAGTAACGCGCGCGTGTGTCTGGAGCGTGCTGTAATTTAAAAAGACTACAGGATCTTACACAAACTGTGCCATCCTCAGTATATGGTTGGCAACGGACACCCCCATCTCCCCTGATGAGCAATGAGGCATAGAAACGCGTTGGGAGCGGTGTTGTGACATGTGGATAGCGGATATAGTGATACTAATGCCCCACTAAGTGAGCTGCCTTGAGGAGCGTATGAGAGCTGAGAACATGCACGGTGAGACTGTTCCTTTTGTATTTTTAAGCATGGACTCTCATCTAGAATCACTAGCATCAGCTAAATTATATATAACTCCTTTAGATTGTTTGCCAGCTCTGAATTATACGTCCTGTCACAGGTTCATTATAATTGACAGGCGAGATATGTCCTAGATGTGAGTTCTTGTTTATTTCATTCAAGACGGTTACATTTGTTGCCTAGGCAAATATATTACATCCTAGGCGGACATTTCATTGCTAGTATGGTCCTAGTGGTAATCTTATATTTTTATATGGTCATATTCGTTTAATATTTATTCATTAAAGGTTATGTTTTATCCTCTTTTCAACACTCATTGCTATTCTCTTTATACATACATTTAGTGGAGTGAACCATTTGTTATACAATTCCCCTTTAGCTGCTGCATACACTCACAGACACACTCAATTTTTTTTTTTGGGGGGGAGGGGGAATACCAAAAGGTTAATAAGACACGTATTTGTACAGTCTGACTGAGGAAAAAACAAGACCCGAGCTGCCGCCCGAGTAACCCGGAAATGCTCGGTGCTCACCGAACATCCCGAGTAGTGAGATGCTCGGGCGAGTACCGAGCAGTGTCAAGCATGCTCGCTCAACACTAGTTATTAATTTACCGCCATGGATGTCAAGAGATTGAAGGTATGTGTGGTTTTAACTTCTCAGATCATAGTCAGGATTTTCAATTTCAGATAGATAAGTTACATGATGACATTGATCACATCACACAGAGTAATGATAAATGGTAGGATTGTTTATTTTATTGGTTGCCTGATTTTGGTTATTTACGCTATATTTTAGGAATAATTTTTATATATATTTGATCGGAGTTAAGTGACATCTGAAGAGCTGGCCACTCAGAAGAAAGATACTACTACCCCTGGCAAAAATTATGGAATCACCGGGCTCGGAGGATGTTCATTCAGTTGTTTAATGTTGTTGAAAAAAAGCAGATCACAGACATGGCACAAAACTAAAGTCATTTCAAATGGCAACTTTATGGCTTTAAAAAGCACTAAAAGAAATCAAGATAAAAAATGTGGTACTCAGTAAGGGTCATTTTTTTTCAGACCAAGCAGAGGGAAAAAATTATGGAATCACTCAATTCTGAGGAAAAAATTATGGAATCATGAAAAACAAACACACAAAAGAACACTCCAATACATCACTAGTATTTTGTTGCACCACCTCTGGCTTTAATAACAGCTTGCAGTCTCTGAGGCATGGACTTAATGAGTGACAAACAGTACTCTTCATCAATCTGGCTCCAACTTTCTCTGCTTGCTGTTGCCAGATCAGCTTTGCAGGTGGGGTCTTGTCATGGACCATTTTCTTCAACTTCCAAGATTTTCAATTTGATTGAGATCTGGACTATTTGCAGGCCATGACATTGACCTTATGTGTCTTCTTTCAATGAATGTTTTCACAGTTCTTGCTCTATGGCAGGATGCATTATCATCTTGAAAAATGATGTCATCATCCCCAAACATCCTTTCAATTGATGGGATAAGAAAACTGTCCAAAATATCAATGTAAACTTGGGCATTTATTGAAGATGTAATGACAGCCATCTCCCCAGTGCCTTTACCTGACATGCAGCCCCATATTATCAGTGACTGTGGAAATTTGCATGTTCTCTTCATGCAGTCATCTTTATAAATCTCATTAGAACGGCACCAAACTAAAGTTCCAGCATCATCACATTGCCCAATGCAGATTCGCGATTCATCACTGAATATGACTTTCATCCAGTCATCCACAGTCCACGATTGCTTTTCCTTAGCCCATTGAAACCTTGTTTTTTTCTTTTTAGGTGTTAATGATGGCCTTTGTTTAGCTTTTCTGTATGTAAATCCCATTTCCTTTAGGCGGTTTCTTACAGTTCGGTAACAGACATTGACTCCAGTTTCCTCCCATTCGTTCCTCATTTGTTTTGTTGTGCATTTCCTGTTTTGGAGACATATTGCTTTAAGTTTCCGGTCTTGATGCTTTGATGTCTTCCTTGGTCTACCAGTATGTTTGCCTTTAACAACCTTCCCATGTTGTTTGTATTTGGTCCAGATTTTAGACACATCTGACTGTGAACAACCAACATCTTTTGCAACATTGCGTGATGATTTACCTTCTTATAAGAGTTTGATAATCCTCTCCTTTGTTTTAATTGACATCTCATGTTGGAGCCATGATTCATGTCAGTCCACTTGGTGCAACAGCTCTTCAAGGTGTGATCACTCCTTTTTAGATGCAGACTAATGAGCAGATCTAATTTGATGCAGGTGTTAGTTTTGGAAATGAAAATTTACAGGGTGATTCCATATTTTTTTCCTCAGAATCGAGTGATTCCATAATTTTTTCCCTCTGCTTGGACTGAAAAAAATTACCCTTACTGAGTACCACATTTTTAATCTCAATTTCTTTTAGTGTTTCTTAAAGCCCTAAAGTTGCCATTTGAAATGACTTTAGTTTTGTGCCATGTCTGTGATCTGCTTCTTTTCCACAACTGAATGAACATCCTCCGAGCCCGGTGATTCCATAATTTTTGCCAGGGGTTGTATATTGAACAAATAGAACCTGTCAGAATTTGTGTAACATTTGGTTACGCAAGCATTTGTTTTCAAACAAGATATAAGCTAGTGAAGTTTTCAGCTAAGACAGAAGCATGTTGACCTGTGAACTAAAAGGGGACACCCTGAGGTCGCAGTGTGGATTCATCCCAGGACTTTTCTCTGTCTTCGCTGTTTTGCTTCTAACGGCTGATGTCTCCCGGACAGATGATGTATGTTGCTCCTATTGAAGTTTTTCCTGTATAGTGTGCGCTGTAAGTACTTTACCTTTGTGATTTATATTATGCAAAAGTGTACGCAATATCACACGACTTCCTATTTTCTGTAATCATTTAATTATAATAAAAATTAATCGCCTTCTTTAAAGCCGTGTCCGAGCCCTTTAAATACTTGGCAAACATAACCCTAACACAACCCTATTCTTAGCACAACCCTAACCCTAGCACAACCCTAACCCTAGCAAAAAGCTAACCCAAGCACAACCTTAACCCTAGAGTTTATTTTTTACGGCTTTCCTCGTGCGGTATAAGTGATCAGACGACTTTATTCTTCAGGTCGGTGCGATTCAAGCGATACCAGATTCACATCGAGTTTTTATGATTGACAGCTGTCACACACTAAAAAAAACTTTTTTTTTGCAACGCCATATTTTGAGAGCTATAAATTTTCCATTGGTACCATACTCGGGCATGTGACATTTTTTGGGAGGCAGAATAAACAAAATTCAGGAATTGTTTTTTTTTTTTATGCCGTTCTGCGTGTGGTAAAATTGATAAGGTAGCTTTATTCTTCGGGTCAGTACGTTTACAGCGGTACCACATTGATATCTTTTTTTTATGTTTTGGCGCTTTTACGCAATAGAAAAAAAATATTTTTTTGCTTTATTCTGAGAGCTATAACTTTTTTATTTTTCAGCTGATGGAGTTGTATTGCGGCTTTTTTTGCGGGACAAAATTACGTTTTCAAAGGCACCATATTTATTTACAGTTGTCTTTTTGATCGCATTTTATTCCATTTTTTGTTTGGCAGTATGATGATAAAGCATCGTTTTTTGCTTTATTTTATTTTTTTACTGTGTTAACTAAAGAGGTTAACTAGTGGGACAGTTTTATAGGTCAGGTCGTTCCAGATGCGGCAATACCAAATATTGCTGCTGGAGACCCTTAGGACGTCGGCCATGGATCACCCCCCTGGCTGGCTGGAGGAGTAAGTGGCCCGGATCGCCGACTGTGGAGAACGGACGGTACCAGGAGCATCTTCCCTGCAAGAACGGAGCCCAACAAATTTAGGTTAATTCATCATCTCTCTTATCCAAGGGGTAGGTCGGTGAATGATGGAATTGCAACAGAATTATGTTCCATTGTTTATACCTCTTTTGACGAGGCGGTGGGATGGGTCAGGAAATAAGGAAAAGGGACATTGATGGCCAAGAGAAACATTGAAGGGGCGTTCAGGTTATTGCCGGTACACCCGGATAGTGTTCGACTGCTGGGTTGTTTCTGGGACGGAGCATTTTTCATAGATCGTTGCCTGCCAATAAGCTGTTCCATTTCTTGCTCCTTGTTTGAGGCATTCAGTTGCTTCCTGGAATGGGTTGTCCGAGACGTATCTTGGGGGGGGACCCGATCATTCATTATCTGGACGATTTTTTGTGTTTCGGCCCGAAGGATTCACCGCTGTGTGAATCCACATTGCATGCCATTGAATGGATTGCGAAGCTGTTTGGAGTCCCCCTGGCTTCCGAAAAAACCGAGGGCCTGGCATCTTGTATTAGTTTTCTGGGGATCGTTATTGATTCAGATTCAGTGGGGGTAAAGGCCCCTCATTATTACATTAGATTGTCAAATGAGCATAAGGAAGATTTGTCAGTGTGGGACAATTTCCTCGAAGCGTATAATGGGCGTTTTGATAATGGAGGAGGTAACAGACAAAGTGGACTTGGAGCTGTTCAAGGATGCTGCAGGTAGCCCAGGTTTTGGCGCTTATTTCAAGGGCCAGTGGTGTGCAGGGGAGTGGCCCCAGAGTTGGAGAGTGGCAGGACTGGTAAAAAATGTAGCGTTGCTGGAAGTTTTCCCAATAATGTTTGTGGTGACACTGTGGGGTCATCAATTTTGAAACAAATGGATCAGTTTCCGCTGTGCTAACATGGGGGTAGTGTTGGCGATCAACACTATTACGGCATCTTCTCCACCAGTAATCAAGGTGTTACGGCAACTGGCATTGGAATGTTTAGTAATGAATGCCTGTATAACACCTTCTCACATTCCAGGTGAAAGGAATTCAATTGCTGATGACCTTTCTCGCTTCCTGTGGGATCGCTTTCGGTCGCTGGCCCCGGATGCAGAGGAAAGGGGGCTCGAGTGCCCGCAGCACTTATGGAAATTGGTATTTATGCAGCCCAACCATTAATTCAATCATCCGTATCCCTTAGCACATGGAAGGCCTATCAAGCTGCTTGGGGGCTGTGGGAGGGTCGGCTGAGGGGTATCAAAAATACATTGTCTGAAGAAGATCAGGTAGGCTTGCTGCTCCTATGGTTAGGGGATGGGGCTCAAGAAGATTGGTCAGTATCCAAGGTTAATCGGTTGATCGCAGGTTTGGCATTCGGCTTTAGGATGAGGGGGGGTAGGGGTCTGACAAAGAATTTCTTAGTGAAGCAAGCAGTTAAGGGTATTCGTAGGGGGCGGGAAAAGAATGATGGTCAGCACCCGGTTTCATTTAGGCTCCTGAAATATTTGGGAAAGGAGCTGGGAGGTATTTGTAGCTCGGAGTATGAGGTAAGGCTTTTCCTGTTAGCTTTTTCATGGCCATTTTTGGGGGCACTAAGGGTTAGCGAGCTAGTAGCTCCATCTAAGAAGAAAGGTGGGCGGGGTATTAGCAGGAGATGTGTTCACAACGAAAGAAGGTTTTGAATTTTGGTTGAGGCTTTCAAAAACAGACCAGTTAGGAAGGGGAAAAAAAGTATGGTTGGGAGAGGTGCAAGGGTCAGGGATGTGTCCTTTAAAAACTTTTGAGTCCTCCAGGGGACTGGGACAGAATTCGGACGGGCCATTGTTGTGTCACGAAGACGGAACATTTTTATTGCAGTATCAATACACCGGCATTTTTAGGAGGTGCTTGAACAAGTCGGGGTTGGAACCGCATAATTTTTGGATAGGGGCCGCTATGGAGGCGGTGTCTTGAGACCTGACTTCGGATATCGTAAAACGGATAGGGAGATGGGAATCGAGGCATATTTTGTCTTGCGTGAGACCGGAGTCGACAGTTAACTTGTGAAAAAAATGTGTATTGTTGTGTTCTTATCACATGTTGTTTTCTGGATAGGTTTCCCTCTATTGATTTGGATAATGGGCCACTCCTATGTTCACTGGGCGCGGTGTGGGCAGACGTGCGACGAGATGGAAGGCAACTCAGTGTTTCAAGGGATAAAGCCGTTATTCGTTGGCTTGGGTTTAGGGGTATGGGGTGGAACAGGTTGTTGAGGGAGGTAAATAATTTTGTCCATTTAGATCGCCCCCCAGACATACTGCTATTACACATAGGGGGTAATGACTTAGAGGTTCGGCCGTGAAGGGATCTAATCAGAGACGCAATTTATTACGGCTTTGGGCATCTTTTCCGGGGATGATAATGATCTGCTCTGAGATTGTTCCCCGAAAGAGATGGCAAAACACCTGGTCCATAGAGAGTTTGAATAGAGCACAGAAGAAGGTGAACAGGGCGGTTTCCAATTTTGTTTCCAGAAATGGGGGGCGTTAATTCGGCATTTTGATTTGGAGAATGGCTCGGAAGATTTTTGGTTGGCTGACGGAGCTCATTTGAATGACGTCGGAATTGATTTATGGTCATTAGCTTTACAAGGGGGCATCGAGCAGGCGATGTTTATGAAAGGAAAGGGGGTCTTGAGTACTTAAGGTTGTCAATTACTCTTGAGGTGGCGTGCTTTAGGGTCCTTGAAGTTGGTTATAAATTGGTATGGGAGTGTCAACAGGACATGGATCCCTCAGTTATAAGTGGTATTTGGGTCTGGTGATTTATGGAACTTATGACAAAGGAATATCGAGTCCCGGGTGTGGCGGTTTCAACCGTTTCTGAACCCACTTTCGAGGGGGTTCTTGGTGCTCCTGAGCTTGAGGTTCGCAGCTGAGTGTAAGTGGGGTTTGTGTCATTGGGGTCACCAGACTCTTCTTGGCTTCAAGGACCCTAACACAATTTGTTTATATAACACAGTTTTAATTGCAATAAGGGCCACTGTGGCCAATTGTATCCAAGCCATGATGTCTGTCGTTCTTAGGGTTAGAAATAAGATGGGGGCGAGGGCCAACCCACCAAGGTTTGGCAATACCAACCTCGACTGTGGCTCAGGGACCTCCCACTGGGTAGAGGTGCCTTAAGTACCCAGTGCCTCACAGCAATAGGCTGGGGATGCATTAGGAATGTTCCTTTAAGAATTAGGAAGTGATGCCGCCGCTCTAGGCATTCCACCAGGAAACATGCACACAGCAAGAAGAGGAACACAGTGCACAGCCTGGATGGCAGCCTTGCATGGTGAATGATAGGAAGCCATGGTGACACGCCGCCAGTGATGTTACAAAAAGTCTCATGTTTTTCATCATACTCACTTCAGAGTGCCAGATTTTTCAAAGATATTTATTTATCTATTAAAATGTTTTATTATTTATAACAAATATATTAAATTAAATAAATTCAATCAATAATAACAGAAAAACTGTACAGGAAATTTTATACATACCAGTAAACAAATAAGGGCTATGTAATGGTTGTATTTGCCCCGTCTTTGGGAGAAAAGTGTTTGAGACTGCCCTACTGTAAGTGGAAAATTACATATACAGTATATTTACACTTATGTAGTCTGAAAAACAGAATTTCCACATGCATAACTCAATCGCTCATTCCTAAACGGATGTCCACTGATTCATTCATAAAAAAAATCTTGAATGGCTTTGGTTTGCACTGTACCCTGCAACCGACACTTTAGTTATATTATATACATAATTTTAAGCACTCCAAAAAGGAATGTTGCTGTTCCTTGCTGAATGAAGAATTCCCATGCAGTCTACATACAGTCCTAGCTAGGTTTTTTAACTTTTATTTGATTAGATGTTTATGAGTCCTTGTCATTGCAATAGCTTGTTTCCTCTGGAGTACATTTCCATTAGAGCAGGGGTGGGGAACCTCGGGCCTGCGATTAACTTTTCTGTGGCTCCTGGGCAGATTACTGGGGACCACAGTACTCGGGTGTATTGCCAAGCTTTTAGCAATAAGGTTCGGATACGGCTTTAAAGAAGGCAACCACTTGTAATATAACGCAATTTTATTTATAATAGTTAATTTGAAAGATAAAATACAGAATCAAAGGAATAGTATGATATTATGATATTGCGTACACTTTTGTAGATTAAAGGTTACTAAGGTTAAATACTTATAAAGGTTACAAACTTACTATTGGATAGAAGAAGAAAAAGATTTCCCTAATAGCATATACATCATCTGTCCGGAAACTTCAGCTGGAGAAGCGTTCAGCGATGGGCAGAGAATGCGTACTAGGTCCTACACTGTGAAGAGCGTCCTCTTCACAGGTCCACAATGCTTCTGCCATAACTGAATTCTTCAACAGCTTTATACATTTTAGAAAAGGCTTACCCAACCTAATATTACGTAAGCATGAAAATTCATAGGTTGTTGTCCAACATTCCAATCCCGTGACAGTGGCCAGCTATCACAGATAAGCAATGCCGGACAAGACCTGTTCACGGACCATTCTACTTCTGTCATAATGTTTACATATGATAAGAGTAAATCCTACACAGGGTTACAAATCAGAACAAGGTTTTCTTCCCAGACAGTATATTGTGTTAAGAAGTTATGTATCAGTGAGATACATTCACAAATAAAGTATACCTTAACACAGAATATATAATCAGAATATTAATTAAAGGTTGGATACATCATAATGGGTTTCAGATAGCCACTTGTATTTTTGGTACTACAATAAGCTTCTCCATCTTAAGCCATATGCCTGTAGTCTTATTTACAATATTGTTCTGTCTCTGGTTCTACATCGGATGACAAACACAGCGTATACAAAGTCTAATTCCCTTCAGTAATAAAGATTAAACCTCAGACTTAGCAAACTTAACCTAATGCTTTAGTATGTCTGGACTAATGACCCCTAGTCTACTGAGGTAGAATATCTACAAATGCTGACATGTCTGGCTCCAATTATATTTCAACATGGATTTGAAATATAAAATAGCCATTTTCATGTTCATACTACAATCCACCCTTGGTTATCTGAAACCATATATTATTTATATCCAACGCCATATCCCAAAGGAATAACTTCAACAGATGCAATGTTTTGAGTCTTTGTAGTGATCATATCTTCAGTAATAAAATCTTCTCCAGTACAGTTTATACAAGCGTAATACGGGTTGTATGTATAATTCTGAAGCACATCTCCTTCTTCCACCTGCTCATCTTGGATAAATCCCCCTATCAATTTGGTCTATAGTCGTAAGGGGGTTGGTATAGCTACCCTACAAGTTTCCAACACATTTGTAGCCGTTGCAGTCTTTGCCATACAAAAATGGCTCATGTTTGTCAGTTGTGCCAAGTAACTCCATAAATTCTGCTTAATTTTCCATAAAGCCTCATTCTTCTCGTCCGGCGTTTCTCTTTCCCATCTGTATAATGATTGGGTAGTGACAGAGACCAAAAGGACCATGCCTGTAACACCGATTATCCACCATCTCCAATTTTGAATCTAAAAATGGAAATATATACATTAGTCTCTGAGATAACACTTGTTTGCAGGAACATGTTCCCACTTCTCTTGTCCTGGCTTCATCACTATTAACACATTGTCTGCCCCTTGGGCGATCACCTCTGCAGGTTCTGGAGGACCTTTATCTCCAGGTTGCTGCACCCAGATTTTTGCACCATCATTCAGAAAATGAGTGGAGCCAAAACCTCTGTCTCCTCCAACTGTTATTGCAGGAGCTGTTCCCTTGATTATTTTCATTTTCTGGATAGACAAAATTAATAATTGAGCTATCCAGTCTCCTTTTTGGATCAACAAGTCACTATCCCCACTATTCAACAGGAGTACCTTGATTTCATCTTGATAATCCTGATCTATCACTCCTCCCATCACTTGAATTCCTCTCAGGGCCAAACCTGATCTTGGAGCTATGAGACCAAAATGCTCAGGAGGCATTTGTAATCCTATAGCAGTTCTGATTGCCTTTACAACCCCTATTTCTAATCTAATTTCCTCATGAGAGTGTAAATCTAGTCCTGCTGCCTGTGGGGTGTCTCTATAAGGTCCCAGAGCCCCTGGCTCTAGTTCCCAATAGAGAACTGTCTGTCCTGTGGTAGTAGCTTTTAAAGGCATGATCTGTAAATTGGGGGTAATCATTCTCATTAATGGTGTTTCCTGTTCTTGAAGTGACTACCATTGTCACTCTGAATTTGCAATGGAATACCGTAATATAATATTATGGTTTGCATGGTTTTAATGGTACTGTTAGCATTGACCGTTTTACATGGACAAGCCATCATATACCCTGAGTATGTATCCATGGCCGTGCATACATACACACACCATCCATCTTGTGGAAGGGGGCCGATGTAATCTACATGCCAAATTTGTCCAGGTAGTTTACCTTGGGCTATTTGACCCCTAACAACATGGGGGACAGGTCTTTGTTGTGAATGTTGGCATACTGGACATTTCATAATTGTTTCCTTGATTGCATCTAACCTGATGGGCACCCTCTGGTCTGTGCCCATTGAGTCAGTCCAAGCAGCTCCTCAGTGGTGTCAGTCTTCACTGGATTCAGTGACTGATATTTTGGGATGTTCGTCTGCTACTGAGTTGAAGAATCTTTTCAGGGTATCTGAAGCACAAATAGCATCAACATGAAACGCAGTCACTTTAATTATTTGTACAATTGCCCAGATATCTTGCCACAACTCTTTTCCCCATACTTCTTTGCTATGTATACTTGTAGTCTGATAGTCCACTGCGTTCCACACAAGGTTGATACCTTAGTAACTAGCTGACCCTTCTGTAAACCACACTTGTTTCCTCTGCTCAGGAATCAATTGTTCAAAGGGTATTTCCTGCTCCTGAAGTCTCACATGGACTTTTCTTACCTTCTCATGCAATGTGGAGATTCCACTAACTCCTGGTTTTGCTCTGTCCTGAATTGCCTCAGTTTCCTTTCCTCCTAATTATGTAGTTATAACCTTGCACTCACTGAATTGTTTTGGAGTTCCATTAATCAAATTGGCCTCCGCCCCTGTATCTACAAACATTTGTGGGGCGTGGACAGCATGTCAATCACTTTTATCTGTCTCCCTCCATCGATCCTCCATTTCAGATGAAGACATCTTATTAGGAGAAAATGATGCCCCCTTCTGTTTGGCTTTGAATTCCTGTATCAAGGATTTAACTTCAGCATAAAGATCCTCAAACCCCGGTGCTGTGGGCTTTGCTGGCGACGAGGAGGGAGTGGGCCCTCTCTCTCCCCATGTCCTGCCCGGCCCCTGCTGTGGGGATTCAGAATCTTTTACTGTAACCTTTTTATTTTGTGAACTTCCTGATTTTTTATGAACCTTCCCTCGCCTCCTTCTGTATTTATACTGCGCTAAACATACAGCAGCCCTTTCTGCAACATGCTAATATCCATCACATTTATCCATTAGCAGCCTATTCTGACATTGCACCACTGTCAAAGCACTCTGCATTTCACACCTTTGCTGTTCTAACGCTTGCATTCTTTGCAGCAATTGAATCCGTTCCTCGTGCTGTCTCCTATAAGCATGTAACAAAATCCATCCTCTTCTGCTCACAGCACCCAATTCCTGTTTTTTTCCCACTCTCACTTTTTGCAAGCATGCAACCACATCATCAGGTTCAGCATCATTCAAATATTTGTCCCATGATTCACTTAATCCAACACATTGCGACCACTCTTTGGTCAAAATATGGTAAGGAGTCTGCTCCCACCCTGGAATTTCTACAGAAACACGACCTCTATTTTCTTAAAGAGAGGCATGTTGTACGCAATATCACACTATCACACAGAACCATTCTACTTTCCAATAAAACGAACTTCTGAGCCTTCTGCGTAGCCTGCCGACTACTCCAAATTATGTATTGCCAAGTTTTTAGCAATAAGGTTCGGATACGGCTTTAAAGAAGGCAACCACTTGTAATATAACGCAATTTTATTTATAATAGTTAATTTGAAAGATAAAATACAGAATCAAAGGAATAGTATGATATTATGATATTGCGTACACTTTTGTAGATTAACCCCTTTACAACCCAAGGTGGTTTGCACGTTAATGACCAGGCCAATTTTTACAATTCTGACCACTGTCACTTTATAGAGGTAATTACTCTGGAACGCTTCAACGGATCCCCCTGATTCTGAGATGTTTTTTGTGATATATTGTACTTCATGATTGTGGTAAAATTTCTTCGATATCACTTGCGTTTGTTTGTGAAAAAAACGGAAATTTGGCGAAAATTTTGAAAATTTTGAAAATTTTGAAAATTTGAATTTTCATGCCCTTAAATCAGAGAGATATGTCACACAAAATAGTTAATGAATAACATTTCCCACATGTCTACTTTACATCAGCACAATTTTGGAACCAAAATTTTTTTTTATTAGGGAGCTATAAGGGTTAAAAGTGGACAAGCGATTTCTCATTTTTACAACAAAATTTACAAAACCATTTTTTTAGGGACCACATCACATTTGAAGTGACTTTGAGGGGCCTTTGTGACAGAAAATACCCCAAAGTGACACCATTCTAAAAACTGCACCCCTAAAGGTGCTCAAACCCACATTCAAGAACTTTATTAACCCTTCAGGTGCTTCACACCAATTAATTGAACGTGAAAGGAAAAAATGAACATTTAACTTTTTTTCACTAACATTTTATTTTAGACCCCATTTTTTTTATTTTCACAAGGGTACTAGGAGAAATTGGACCCTAAAAGTTGTTGTGCAATTTCTACAGAGTATGCAGATGTCTCATATGTGGGGGTAAGCCATTGTTTGGGCGCACGGCAGGGCTCGGAAGGGAAGGAGCGCCAAATGACATTTTCAATGTAAAACTTGCTGGAATTGCCAGCGGACCCCATGTCGCGTTTGGAGTTACCCTGATGTGCCTAAACAGTGGAAACCCCCCACAAGTGACCCCATTTTGGAAACTAGACCCCTTAAGGAACTTATTTAGATGTGTAGTGAGCACTTTTAACCCCCAGGTGTTTTGCAAAAGTTTATGATGTAGAGCCAAAATCATTTTTTTTTCCACAAAAACGATCTTTTAGCCAAAATATTTTTATTTTCACAAGGGCACTAGGAGAAATTGGACACCAAAAGTTGTTCTCCAATTTCTCCTGAGTATTCTGATACCTCATATGTGGGGGTAAACCATTGTTTGGGCACACGGCAGGGCTCGGAAGGGAAGGAGCGCCAATTGACGTTTTCAATGTAAAACTCGCTGGAATTACCAGCGGACCCCATGTTGCATTTGGAGAGCCCCTGATGTGCCTAAACAGTGGAAACCCCCCACAAATGACCCCATTTTGGAAACTAGACCCCTCAGGGAACTTATTTAGATGTGTGGTGAGCACTTTGAACCCCCAAGTGTTTTGCAAAGGTTTATGACGTAGAGCCGTGAAAAAAAAATATTTTTTTTTTTCCACAAAAACGATCTTTTAGCTGCAATATTTTTATTTTCACGAGGGTACTATGAGAGATTGGACTCCAAAAGTTGTTGTGCAATTCTCCTGAGTACGCCGATACCTCATATGTGGGGGTAAACCATTGTTTGGGCACACGGCAGGGCTCAGAAGGGAAGGAGCGCCAATTGACGTTTTCAATGTAAAACTTGCTGGAATTGACAGCGGACCCCATTTCGCGTTTGGAGAGCCCCTGATGTGCCTAAACAGTGGAAACCCCCCACACAGAGGAGCCCGGCACTGGTGACCGGGAGCAGGAGCCCGGCGCTGGTGCCCGGGAGCAGGAGCCCGACGCTGGTGACCGGGAGCAGGAGCCCGGCGCTGGTGACCGGGAGCAGGAGCCCAGCACTGGTGACCGGGAGCAGGAGCCCAGCGCTGGTGACCGGGAGTCCGGAGCCCAGCGCTGGTGACCGGGAGCCCGGAGCAAGAGCCCGGCGCTGGTGACCGGGAGCCCGAAGCAGGAGCCCGGCGCTGGAGACTGGGACCGGAGCTGGAGACTGTGACCGGAGCTGGAGACCGCTGCAGGACGCAGAAAAAAAATGGTGGTAAGGGGGGGTAAAAAGAGGGGGGAGGGGGCATTGGGGTGGATGAGGGGAGAACAGACTTACCAAAGTCTTCTCTACAGGATCAGCAGCAGGCTCTGGAGCAGGAACCACAGCAGGTCAGGAGCAGAAGATCCAGGAGCAGGAGCAGAAGATCCAGGACACTGGAGCAGAAGATCCAGGAGCAGCAGCAGCAGCGACTGGAACAGTGAGAAGATGGTCTTGTGGTGTCACAGAATATTCTGTGTCACTACAAGGCCCAGCACAGACACATCAGATGTGATCGCTCTGTAGAAATCCTCACCAAGTTTGAGGGTCTGCAGGGCGTTCACAGGGTGATGATGGGGTGGTGACAGGTGGAGGTAATCTGATTGGAGCAATCATTGATGACATTGATTGCTCCAATCAGAGTTCCTGAATACAGGTGACCAGGCGGTCACAGGGAGGTGTCACCTCTCTGTGACCCCCTGTGGTGCATGCTGTGCCCCAGCCATCTGATTGGTGACACTGATTGCACCAATTAGACATAGCTGGAGCAGAGCACGCACCACAGGGGGTCACAGGGAGGTGACACCTCCCTGTCACCTGTATTCAGGAACTCTGATTGGAGCGATCGATGTCATCATCGATCGCTCCAATCACAGCAGTCTGGGGGCTTTGATTACATTACAGGGGGTCATGGGGCGGTGACAGGCAGGTCACAAGCCGGTCACCGCCCCATGGCCGCCCTGTCACCGCGCGGTTGCGCTACGATCGGTGCGATCGATGTGATCGGCGATCGCACCGATCATAGCAGTTTGGGGCCAGGGCTGGGGTGTCCTAGCAACAGCCTAGGATCGGTGCTCTTGGGAGCACCGATCCTAGGCTGCAGATCACTGTTTCCGGCATTCACATTGCCGGAAACAGTGAGAAATGCTGTGATTGGCTGTTCAGATTTGAACAGCCAATCACAGCGATCGCTGGTGCAGGGGGGCGGAGACACCCCCCGGGATGACGGCGCCATCTACCCAGAGGTAAGATGGCACCGTAACTTTAATGCTGTCACTGCGACTTAAGTCGCGGTGCCGCATTAAAGATATGACGTACTAATACGGGTCAGGCTCTTAAGTCCCAGGGCACAGACGCGTATTAGTACGTCATGGGCTTTAAAGGGGTTAAAGGTTACTAAGGTTAAATACGTATAAAGGTTACATAATTACTATTGGATAGAAGAAGAAAAAGATTTCCCTAGTAGCATGTACATCATCTGTCCGGAAAATTCAGCTGGAGAAGCGTTCAGCGATGGGCAGAGAATGCGTACTAGGTCCTATACTGTGAAGAGCGTCCTCTTCACAGGTCCACAATGCTTCTGCCATAACTGAATTCTTCAACAGCTTTATACATTTTAGAAAAGGCTTACCCAACCTAATATTACGTAAGCATGAAAATTCATAGGTTGTTGTCCAGCATTCCAATTCCGTTACAGTGGCCAGCTATCACAGATAAGCAATGCCGGACAAGACCTGTTCACGGACCATTCTACTTTTGTCATAATGTTTACATATGATAAGAGTAAATCCTACACAGGGTTACAAATCAGAACAAGGTTTTCTTCCCAGACATTATACTGTTTTAAGAATTTATGTATCAGTGAGATACATTCACAGATAAAGTATACCTTAACACAGAATATATAATAAGAATATTAATTAAAGGTTGGATACATCATAATGGGTTTCAGATAGCCACTTGTATTTTTGGCACTACAATAAGCTTCTCCATCTTAAGCCATATGCCTGTAGTCTTATTTACAATTTTGTGCAATCGTCTGTCTGGTTCTACATCGGATGACAAACACAGCGTATACAAAGTCTAATTCCCTTCAGTAATAAAGATTAAACCTCAGACTTAGCAAACTTAACCTAATGCTTTAGTATGTCTGGACTAATGACCCCTAGTCTACTGAGGTAGAATATCTACAAATGCTGACATGTCTGGTTTATATTTCAATATGGATTTGAAATATAAAATAGCCATTTTTCATGTTCATACTACATCGGGTCGGCACTTATGAGGAAATGACGTCAGAGTATTTTGGCGGATGTCTGTTTGCTGAGGCGGTCACCCCTTCAGCTGTAAGTTGCCTTAATTAATGAATTATGTGTATATACAGTGTCAAGATATACAGTACAGACCAAAAGTTTGGACACACCTTCTCATTTAAAGATTTTTCTGTATTTTCATGACTATGAAAATTGTACATTCACACTGAAGGCATCAAAACTATGAATTAACACATATGGAATTATATACTTAACCCTCCGTCACATACAATATCGGTTCTAACGAGTTCACATACAATGTGACTGTCAGGCGCAGGCTAGAAAAATACCTATAATATCTAATGTTTGCAATTTCAGTGCTCTAAAAGTGATCAGTGACCTTCATAGGGATGTAATAAAAGAGACTACTCATAATCAGGTGCAAAAAAAACCCATTTACTTAACATAAAACTAATAACTCTGAAATACAAACATTTCAAAACTCCCGCCAAATAGTCCCCAGTTCGACTCTGTCAAAAAACTCTACAAAGAAAATTTATGGAAACAAACTTAATTTTAAGGTACCTTAAGTACTATTAAACACATATTCAATCAGAATTAGATCCTGAAGTTTCCCCAGAAAAATTACACTTGCAGAGCAAAGAGCAAGAATTACACATCATTTTTGCATGTGTCAGGCAGATTGCATTATGACATTTGTGACATTCATAATTAGAAAGCCTTCTGATTCCGCTTTCCGTGGTGCAGGTGGTGCATCTCCTTCTTTTGGGAGGTGGTGCAGGTGGTGAATTTTCACTATCATCTTCTGGGCGGAATCTTTTGAGCTGAACTTGAAGGCGAGAGGGGATACCAATTGTTTTCATACTTCTCCTGCGTAGCTCTCCAAGCACTAGTTCATGGGCCAATTTTTTCAGATAGAATCGTCTACGGTGTGGTTCAAGCTTGTTTTCAAGGTAAATGACTTGTGAATTTATACCACCCAAATTCAACATAGCAAAAAATATGACCATTGGCCAGCGTTTGGTGTTTCTGCTGACGTTGAAAGCTGAGCACATCTGATCAGCTGTATCAACACCCCCTTTGGTTGCATTATAAAATGTAATTATCTCCGGGGTTTTTTGTGCCTCAGTCCCAGGATCGATGGCAATTTATTTTGCTTGTGGTACATAGGAAACCAAAACCTTTCCATTATGGAATGCAAACATACTGCTGTACTGTTGTCTCCCTTTCACACTTACAAACTGTGTAGGCAATTCTTTTTTATTTTTTTCTTACAGTTCCGACATATGAAAGCTTCTGCATTTTCAAATAATCAATCAGATCACAATTTGAAAACCAATTGTCAGCTGTTATATTGCGACCCGATCCAAAAAAGGGCTCAGCCAGTCTTTTTACAACATCACTGGGTTTGTTGCTGACACAGTAAGGACCTTCTGGTTGTTTTCCTGCATAAACTTCCAGGTTGTAAGTGTAGGTCTTACTGGCATCAACAAGGGCATACATTTTTATTCCATATTTGTTAGGCTTTGATGGAATATATTGACGAAAGGCACATCTACCACGAAAACCAGGGAGCATTTCGTCAATAGTGAGATTCTCCCCAGGGCAATAGCTTTTTTTACAGTTTTCAACAAATTTTTGGAATATATTACGAATTGGAGCAAGTCGGTCATGTGTTTTACGTTCGGTTCGGGTAGTTCTGTCCTCAAATCGAAGGCAACGAATTAGAAGCTTGAATCTGTTTATGGACATAACAATGCCAAATTTTTCAACTCCATCCCCATCTTTACTCCAAAGTTCCTCCAAACTTTGTCTATTTGCCCTATAAGCTCCTGCAAGGTATAAAAATCCAAAAAAAGCACGCAGTTCTATTTCATCTGTGGCCTTGATGGTTCTGTTGCAAATGAACTTGTCCTTTATAATGTCTATATATTGGTTGGTATATGTGACAATAGAGTCCAGAATGCCATCTGTGAATAAACTATTCCAGCATTCAACTGCAGTTTTTGCATTACTTGCAGTTCCTATAACTGCAGGAAGGTGAGTAATAATGTTTTGAGGTTCCCTACGTTTTTTCTGGAATGGCTTCTTGTTCCATTGTTTTTTTTTATCTTTTCCCATATAATAAGATTCTACATCTTCATCCTCATCACTGTCACCATCTTGCTCTGTTTCAGAATCCACTTCACATACTTCCACCTCATCATGAGAATCAATCTCACTTTCCTCTCCTAAATCCTCATTCAGTGTGGGGTCTGCATCATCTAACAGCATGTTTGTTACTTCCTCAACATCAAGGTTTTTTGATAAATTGTACATTTTCCTCTCCATTTCAGCAGATAATCTGAAGCAAGAGAAGGAATATGTGTTAGGGAACTACTGTATATGCCTGAGCAGCACACTTTCTTTTTTAATCTGCCTTATTTCTATGAAATATCCTCACACTTTGTGCTATACATTCATAAAACAAGCTAAATAAACAACTGTGATGAATAAAAACATAAAATACCAACCTTATTGAGTGTGACGTGTTCACATACAATGAGCCTGAGAGATTAGCGCAGCTATATCTGTCCTCCTGAAGCTCTGCAATCCAACTGTGGTATGAGGTTTCACAGAGCTGCTAGAGACAGGAGACTACCTGGAGGGAGGAGATTTCCTCACAATCTGGTGAGGAAGGAGAAATGAAAGTAAAAGAGATGTGCCTGTCAGGCCTATTGTATGTGACGGAGGGTTAACAAAAAAGTGTGAAACAACTGAAAATATGTCTTATATTCTAGGTTCTTCAAAGCAGCCACCTTTTGCTTTGATGACTGCTTTGCACACTCTTGGCCTTCTCTTGATGAGAATGATGAGATTATTAAGCCAATTATGTTATGCATTGTTTAAGGTCTAAGGGCACTCCAGGGTGGGTGGACCTAAGTCCTGCAGAGACTAGGTCTGTTTTTGTCTCAGCCATTTTGGTTTTTTAAATGTTTTTAATTTGTTTTTGCCCTGTTTTTCATTGTCAATTGTAATAAACTATTTTTGAAGGTGATCACCATTGTATACATTCCTCTTTTTTCTTGCTTTGTTGCGTATACTTGATATGTAGAAGTTATTCCCTTCTTTATATATGGATGCCAGGGACTCTATTTGGATGACATAGCTACATTTGATTTTACCACATCTTGCTATATCATATTCTCTATTTAGTGGTTCTACCTATTTGACCCATTGCTTACTTATCAGAGTAAAATACTGCAAGCGCACGTGACGGGAAAGTTCAAAGAGCTCTGGTGCATGCGCACTGCAGTACTTTAGTCAGCCCTCAACCGGGCAGAGTAGTACGTTTGTGCAATAGCGCGATGTCGGGGACCCTGTGTGGATGACGTAGGGATGTATCATCCACATGAAGCACAGAAGGAGGACAGCATCGAAAGTAGGGAGGCACCGGTCCAGGACCAGCGAAGCCCTCGGAGCAGACCGCCCCGCAGATGAGTATAATAAAAGGTGTTTTTCTTTTGTTGGAGTCCGGATCGGGGGCATATACACGGCATATTTGTATGCTGTTTATGAGGGCTGAAAGGTTGTGGCCGTATCTCATATGGGGCAAAGCTGATGACAGGCTCCCTTCAATGCCTATATTTTTCTCTCTTCACTTCACCAACTCATACTACAGTGGTTCCGGAAAGTATTCAGACCCCTTTAAATGTTTCACTCTTTGTTTCCTTGCAGCCATTTGGTAGATTCTAAAAAGTTAATTTTTTTTCTCATTAAAGTACACTCTGCACCCCATCTTGACTGAAAAAAACAGAAATGTAGAAATTTTTGCAAATTTATTAAAAAATAAAAACTGAAATATCACATGGTCATAAGTATTCAGACCCTTTCCTCAGACACTCATATTTAAGTCACATGCTATCCATTTCCTTGTGATCCTCCTTGAGATGGTTCTACTCCTTCATTGGAGCCCAGCTGTTTTTAATTAAACTGATAGGACTTGATTTGGAAAGGCACACACCTGTCTATATAAGACCTCACAGCTCACAGTGCATGTCAGACGAAATGAGAATCATGAGCTCAAAGGAACTGCCCAAGGAGCTCAGAGACAGAATTGTCGCAAGGCACAGATCTGGCCAAGGTTACAAAATAATTTCTGCATTACTCAAGGTTCCTAAGAGCACAGTGGCCTCCATAATTCTTAAATGGAAGAAGTTTAGGACCACCAGAAGTCTTCCTAGACTAGGCCGCCCAGCCAAACTGAGCAATCGTGGGAGAAGAGCCTTGGTGAGAGAGGTAAAGAAGAACCCCAAGAACACTGTGGCTGAGCTTCAGAGATGCAGTAGGGAAATGGGAGAAAGTTCCACAAAGTCAACTATCACTGCAGCCCTCCACCAGTCGGGCATTTATGGCAGAGTGGCCCGACGGAAGCCTCTCCTCAGTGCAAGACTTATGAAAGCCCGCATAGAGTTTGCTCAAAAACACATGAAGGACTCCCAGACTATGAGAAATAAGATTCTCTGGTCTGATGAGACGAAGATAGAACTTTTTGGTGATAATTCTAAGCGGTATGTGTGGAGAAAACCAGGCACTGCTCATCACCTGCCCAATACAATCACAACAGTGAAACATGGTGGTGGCAGCATCATGCTATGGGGTTGTCTTTCAACTGCAGGGACAGGACGACTGCTTGCAATTGAAGGAAACATGAATGTGGCCAAGTACAGAGATATCCTGGATGAAAACCTCTTCCAGAGTGCTCTGGACCTCAGACTTGGCCGAAGGTTCACCTTCCAACAAGACAATGACCCTAAGCATACAGCCAGCAAAGGAGTGGCTTCAGAACAACTCTGTGACCATTCTTGACTGGCCCAGCCAGAACCCTGACCTAAACCCAATTGAGCATCTCTGTAGAGACCTGAAAATGGCTGTCCACCAACATTCACAATCCAACCTGACGGAACTGGAGAAGATCTGCAAGTAAGAATGGCAGAAGATCCCCAAATCCAGGTGTGAAAAATTTGTTGCATCTTTCCCAAGAAGACTCATGGCTGTACTAGCTCAAAAGGGTGCTTCTACTCAATACTGAGCAAAGGGTCTGAATACTTATGACCATGTGATATTTTAGTGTTTCTTTTTTAATAAATTTGCAAAAGTGTCTACATTTCTGTTTTTTTCAGTCAAGATGGGGTGCAGAGTGTACTTTAATGAGAAAAAAAATGAACTTTTTAGAATTTACCAAATGGCTGCAATGAAACAACGAGTGAATAATTTTAAGGGTCTGAATACTTTCCGTATCCACTGTAGAGTGTATATGACTCGCCCCCAGGGCCGTGGGGTACTCGGCAGCCGGGCCTTATGGCTGCTTTTGGGGGAGATCACGGTGGCTGGCCCGGTCCGTGACCCAGGGCAGTCAGTGCAAAAAGGGGATATTTATAGGGGATTTGTCGTGACGCCACCTGTGGTGTCTGGTGAGGATCACTAGCGCTGCGACAGTCCACTGAGGCAGGTGTTAGGGCAGCTTGGGATGGAACGACTCCCCACAGGTGGAGCAGGCCTCAGGGCAGTGTAAACGATGCAGGTTGCGCTTGGCGTTGTGGTGCAGGGGGAGCGATGGTGCAGCAGAAGTAACGGACAGAGACAGGGGATTTGCTTCATTACCTTTACTGGTGCTGTTGTTAGGTACGGTCCAGGGTTCTCCAGGTGAAGGGCGCACTTTTGGACTTCGCCCCAGTGAGCGGGTATAGGGCCTCCTGATCCGTGTCTGTCTCTGTGTTTGTTCCTGGCCAGCCTGCAACTGAGCCTAGACTATGTGTCCTGCTTTTACTTCACCTGTTGCTCAGAAGTAGGACCTCTGGTTGGTAACCACTTTCCATGGACGTCGGGGCCTTCGTGGTTCCTGGTCCTGTAGGTGTCTAGCTTCAGGTTTGCCAGGGACTTGTAGTCCTCCTGGGATTCCGGGTTATCCCTACTGGGTGTAAAGGGTCCCTGTAGGCTCAGACCCGGTGTCCGGTTTGTATAATGGGGTGAGCTTACTTTGCTCCTCTGACTCCACTCTCTTTTCCTCCTCGCCATCGACCACACTCGGGGCCCTCACTACTCGGCAGTTGGCGTGCTGCTTCTTCACCACTCTCTGAGCGTCGGCACGCTCTCTGCTCACTCTGAGCTGACTGACTGACTGAACGAACTCACCTGAGCTACCTGGCTCCACCCTCCCTTTATATATCCCTAACAGGCTACCTCTGCTGGTCTGAGGTGGAAGGTGGAGGTGTATGAATGTAGTGAGGGCCTCTTGTGGAGAAGTCCATCCATGCAACCTTCTGGGATCTGTGGCACCAATGCGCAGCAGGGCGCCACATATACATATCACTATACCATATACCAACATATAATAGATATCTCGCAGTGTGAAGCTGTGCATGTGTATATAATATATAGGGGGGAGTTCACACTACATAACATGTAATGTATACATAGCACTATACTATATACCATCATATAGTAGTATGAAGCTGTGTGAAGCATGATGCTGCAGTTGGTTTCTTATTCGGCAATTTATTTTTTTCTGTTTTCTACAGATTTAAAGCGCACCTGTCAACAGGACTGTCCTCAGTAGGCTGTGTGCCCACGATCCAGAGCCACTGCAGGTTTGACTCTGCGGACTTATGCAGCGTCAAATCCGCAGCGGCCAGATGTTACAGCATAGTGGATGGGATTTCTAGAAATCCCATGTCCACTACGCGTCTGTGGCTCACCCGCAGAAACAGAACGCAGCATGTCAAGTTCACTTGCGAGACCGCTTGCAAGCTTTCCCCATAGACCTAACCTCTATGGGGAAAGTCCGTAAGTTAAAAACAAAAAAAAAAAAAAGTGCCGCTCATTTGCATATCCGCATGTGGCTCCTCCGCAGCATCGGGGCCACAGGCTGGGAGGCATCATGGGCACACAGCCTTAACCACATACACTGTTAGGTAGGCGACATTAAACTGATTAAAATGTGTAATCTTTACTTTCAGTTTGGAGAAAATTATATGCTTGCGCTTTGAGGCGGCCTGTGGGGGGCGCTCTATCTGGTGCTCTGCTTACATATTCATCTGTATGCTCTCATTACAGGTCACTGTGCCTTCACTGACCTGCCTCCTATTTTACCTAGCCCCGCACTACTAGATGCGTTATGTAAAATAGGAGGCTCCACAGGCCGCCCCGGAGCACGAACATATTATTATCTCCAAACTGAAAGTAAAGATTACACAAGAACCACAGGACGGATTTCATCAACCAAGGTATCATTTTAATTAGTTTAATGTCACCCACCTAACAGTGTATGTGGTTTATTGAGCACAATCCTGATGACAGGTGCGCTTTGACAAAAAAAAATGCATTAATAAAATACAATGCAGCAAGGTGCCCTGATGTGAATATGATTAAAAGCAGCTGCAAATGTTATAAAAATGGCATAAAAATGGGCATCAAAGTGGGCAATGAAGGACTTTATTGAAAGGGTTAAATTTTTTTGGGCCACTGATCTCACGCCACCATTACATAGTGGTTGCCCGCATCAAATACAATTCCCTCAGACCTGGCCAAAATAAGTTTTGGGCATCAAAACGGACATCAAAGTGGGGATATAACCAATTTTCACATATTTGAATAAGTAACTGGTGTTTTACAAGGGTTAAATGACTTTGGGCCACTGATCTTACACCACCATTGCATACATAGTAATGTACGCATCAAGTTCAGGTCACTCTAGCCTGTTTAAAATGTGCTCTTGGCATGAGAACTGGCATCAAATCAAATGGGGCAAATAGCCACCTTTCACAGATTTGAATAAGTAACTGGTGTTTTTTAAGGGTTAAATGACTTTGGGCCACTGATCTCAGACCAACTTTACATAGAGGCCACGTCCACTGGACAGTCGCGTCACTAGTCACAAGTTGGCAGCGGCGCGTGTGCAGTAGTATCTATCGCCAAGAGATGCTCTCAATCTGGGCAAGCGCCGTCCACCTTGCGCATATTAAAAGCATCGCTTGTTGATAGATGCAACTGTACACACAGGGCGGCCATTTTGCTGGAGACTATTTTTTTTGGCTCCAACAAAAAGGCCGCAGCGCATGCACAGTATTATCTATTACCAAGCGTCAAACAAGGTATCATTTTAATTAGTGTAATGGCGCCCACCTGACAGTGTATTTACTTTACTGAACACAATCCTGCTGACAGGTGCGCTTTAACCACTTCGCGCCAGAGCCTGTTTTTGCCTTCGTGACCGGGCCAATTTTTTCAATTCTGACCACTGTCACTTTATGAGGTAATTACTCTGGAATGCTTCAACGTATTCCCCTGATTCTGAGACTGTTTTTTCATGACATATTGTACTTCATGATAGTGGTAAAATTTCTTCCATATAACTTGCGTTTATTTGTGAAAAAATCGGAAATTTGGCGAAAATTTAGAAAATTTTGCAATTTTCAAACTTTGAATTTTCATGCCCTTAAATCAGAGAGATATGTCACACAAAATAGTTAATAAATATCATTTCCCACATGTCTACTTTACATCAGCACAATTTTGGAACCAAAATTTTTTTTTGTTAGGGAGCTATAAGGGTTAAAAGTTGACCAGCGATTTCTCATTTTTCCAACAAAATTTACAAAAACATTTTTTTAGGGACCACATCATATTTGAAGTCAATTTGAGGGGTCTTTATGACAGAAAATACCCAAAAGTGACACCATTCTAAAAACTGCACCCCTCAAGGTGCTCAAAACCACATTCAAGAACTTTATTAACCCTTCAGGTGCTTCACAGGAATTTTTGGAATGTGGAAAAAAAAAATTAACATTTAACTTTTTTCACAAAAATGTTACTTTAGACCTAATTTTTTTTATTTTCACAGGGGTAACAGGAAAAAATGGACCCCAAATTTTTTTGTGCAATTTCTCTTGAGCGTGCTGATACCCCATATGTGAGGGAAAACCACTGTTTGGGCGCACTGCAGGGTTCGGAAGGGAAGGAGCGCCATTAGACTTTTTGAATGTAAAATTTGTCTGAATAATTAGCAGACGCCATGTTGCGTTTGGAGAGCTCCTGATGTGCCTAAACAGTGGAAACCCCCCACAAGTTACACCATTTTGGAAACTAGACCCCTTAGGGAACTTATCTAGATGTGTGGTGAGCACCTTGAACCCCAAGGTGCTTCACAGAAGTTTATAATATTGAGCTGTAAAAATAAAATTTTCACATTTTTCCCACAAAACCGTTTTTCATCCCTTAATTTTGCATTATCATAAGGGTAATAGGATAAATTGCACCATGAAATTTGTTGTGCA
Source organism: Phyllobates terribilis (assembly GCF_046119375.1). Lineage (NCBI taxonomy): Eukaryota > Metazoa > Chordata > Amphibia > Anura > Dendrobatidae > Phyllobates > Phyllobates terribilis. The sequence goes on along the minus strand of NW_027362855.1, from coordinate 4,999,100 downwards.
ATTTCTCCTGAACACGCTGATACCCCATATGTGGAGGCAAATTACTGTTTGGGCGCATGGCAGGGTTTGAAAGGGAAGGAGCGCCATTTGACTTTTTGAATGTAAAATTTGTTTGAATAATTAGCAGACGCCATGTCGCATTTGGGGAGCCCCTAATGTGACTAAACAGTGGAAACCCCCCACAAGTGCCACCATTTTGGAAACTAGACCCCTTAGGGAACTTATCTAGATGTGTGGTGAGCACCTCGCACCCCCAGCTGCTTCACAGAAGTTTATAATATTGAGCCGTAAAAATGAAATTTTCACATTTTTCCCACAAAACCGTTTTTCATCCCTTAATTTTGCATTATCATAAGGGTAATAGGATAAATTGCACCATGAAATTTGTTGTGCAATTTCTCCTGAACACGCTGATACCCCATATGTGGAGGCAAATTACTGTTTGGGCGCATGGCAGGGTTTGAAAGGGAAGGAGCGCCATTTGACTTTTTGAATGTAAAATTTGTTTGAATAATTAGCAGACGCCATGTCGCATTTGGGGAGCCCCTAATGTGACTAAACAGTGGAAACCCCCCACAAGTGCCACCATTTTGGAAACTAGACCCCTTAGGGAACTTATCTAGATGTGTGGTGAGCACCTCGCACCCCCAGCTGCTTCACAGAAGTTTATAATATTGAGCCGTGAAAATAAAATTTTCACATTTTTCCCACAAAAAATCTTTTTCATTCTCTAATTTTGTATTATCATAAGGGTAACAGGATAAATTGCACCATGAAGTTTGTTGTGCAATTTCTCCTGAACACGCCGATACCCCATATGTGAGGGAAAACCACTGTTTGGGCGCACGGCAGGGTTTGAAAGGGAAGGAGCGCCATTTGACTTTTTGAATGTAAAATTTGTTTGAATAATTAGCGGACGCCATGTCACATTTGTGGAGCCCCTAATGTGTCTAAACAGCGGAAACCCCCCCACAAGTGCCACCATTTTGGAAACTAGACCCCTTAGGGAACTTATCTAGATGTGTGGTGAGCACCTTGCACCCCCAGCTGCTTCACAGAAGTTTATAATATTGAGCCGTGAAAATAAAATTTTCACATTTTTCCCATAAAAAATGTTTTTCATCCCCTAATTTTGCATTATCATAAGGATAACCGGAGAAATTGCACCATGAAATTTGTTGTACAATTTCTCCTGAGTACGCCGATACCCCATATGTGGGGGAAAACCACTGCTTTGGTGTACGGCAGGGTTCGGAAGAGAAAGGAGCGCTATGTTGGCTGGGATAGGCAGCAGACACCATGTCACATTTGAAGAGTCGCTGACATGCCAAAACAGCAGAAACCTCCACAAATGACCCCATTTTGTAAACTACACCTCTCAAGGAATTCATCTAGGGAAGTAGTGAGTATTTTTTAATTTTTAAATTTATACCATTGGGCAGTGAAAAAATCATAATTATATTTTTACCACAAAAAAATGTTTTACCCTCAGATTTTACATTTTCACACAGGGCAATGGGTAAAAATGGTGCCGAAATGTGTCACACAATTTCTTCTAAAAGTGTCAATACCCCATATGTGGCTGTATCGTACCGCTTAGCCATACGGTGAGATCTGGGGGGGACGGAGTGCTATTTGACAATTGGAGAACAAATTATTGTAGAATAGGCATTTGGATTTGGGAGCACAAAATTTTCTGAATTTCTTTTGGGGGGCAAGGGTCATTTTGCTTTTCCAGAGCCTTTCTGCTACCAGTAACTTGGAAGTCCCTTATATTTTTAACAGATGACGGACCTGAGTGGGGACTAGCTTTTTTTGAGGACTGAGTTGAAGCTTTTATTGGGAACATTTTACGTAACATTTATCCGGCGCTCTAGGCTGAGCACTTACATCGGGGTTTCCATCTAAATTTCCAAGTGATGTAATTCAGATGAAACCCCTGCAGGATCCATTCACTGTAATGAGGCAGCAGAGTTACTCTGGACACCGTCTGGCCTCTGTGTAGAGGTGTCCTTTTTTTCAGAAGTGCACAAAACTGTGGCCAACCGCACTTTTATGCACGCCTAAAACAAATGACACCGTGGGATCCCAGGCTAGACGGCGTCCACAGTGGCCTATATCTGTCTCATTACAGGGAATCTTCCGTCATGGGTTCCGGCTGAATCATGTATTTCAGAGATTTACACGGAAACTCTGGTGTAAGTGCTCAGCGCAGAGCACAGGATAAATGTGGGCAGAGCCTTACTGGGATCTTTGGGGACATAATAAACAAATCAGTAGCAGGTGAAGAATTGGTTTTATTTATTTTTTACGCCGTTCCTAGTGTGATATAACTGATTAGATTACTTTATTCTTCGGGTCGGTGTGATTACAGAGATACCAGATTGATATCGGGTTTTTATGACTGACAGCTGTCACACACTAAAAGACGCTTTTTTTGCAAAATCTAGTTTTTGCATCACCATATTTTGAGAGCTATAATGTTTCCATATTTCGGCCGACAGAGTCATGTGACGGCTTGTTTTTTGCGGGACGAGTTGACATTTTTATTGGTACCATTTTTGGGGACGTGACATTTTTTGATCGCTTTCTATTCCGTTTTTTGGGAGGTAAAATTAACAAAAACAAACAATTCAGGAATTGTTTTTTGAGGTTTTTTTTTATGCCGTTCTGCGTGTGGTAAAAGTGATCAGGCAGCGTTATTCTTCGGGTCAGTACGTTTACAGCGATACTACACTTACTGTATTTTTTTTATGTTTTGGCGCTTTTACACAATAAAACTATTTTATAGAAAAAAATATTTTTTTTGCATTGCTTTATTCTGAGCGCTATAACTTTTTTATTTTTCGGCTGATGGAGCTGTATGGCGGCTTTTTTTTTGCGTAACAAGATGACGTTTTCAGTGGTACCATTTTTATTTCTATTTTGTTTTTTGATCGCATTTTTTTCCACTTTTTGTTTGGCAATATGATGAAAAAGCATATTTTTTTGCTCCGTTTTTTATTTATTTTTATTACGGTGTGCACAGAAGGAGTTAATTAGTGTGACAGTTTTATAGCTCGGGTTGTTTCGGACGCGGCGATACCAAATATGTGTACTTTTTTTGGTTTTGTAAAAATATACGGATTTATTGGTTTAATATTTTATTTATTTATTTTTATTTATTTTGTGATTTTTTTATTAATAGTTTAAAAACTTTTTTTTTACTTTTTTTCACATTTTTTCTTAGTCCATGTATGGGACATTAATTTTTATTTTTCTGATCTCTGATCTCATGTAATGTAATAGACATATATTACATTACATGAGATCTTCCCTGACTGTTTCAGTCAGAGTCTCCTGTCTGGCTACAGCTGCAGCTGAGCCAGACAGGACACCATATATGGCAGAGCTGGAGGCGGTCATGTGACCTCCAGCTGCCATAGCAACCCCAGGTCCTGGAAGGACTCTGAGGTCTTCGGAGAGGTAAGTTGACGACCCCCTCTCCTCCTGCTGTCTCCTATATGCCGCGATCACTATAGATCACAGCATATAGAAGACAGCTAAGGGTTAACATCACTGGGACCTGATCTAATCAGGTCCCGATGATGTTCCCTGTCAGAGCTAACGCTCTGCACCGGAATCGCAGCGCTTGCAGGACCCTGGGGGTCCTGAGCGCTGCGAGACCACCCACCGTTTTTAAACGTCGGCGCTGCACAGAGCCCGGCAAGCGCCGACGTTTATCTACAGTGGGCGGTCGGGAACCGGTTAAATTCAGAAAAGATCAGAGACCCAAGCACGATCCTGAAGTATGTTTCTTATTCAGCAATTTATTTTTTCAGCTTGTTTTTACAGGTTTTACGACAAAGAAAATTACATTTCTAAAATACAATCCAGTGCGCTGCCCTTATGTGAATACGCTTAAAGGATCCTGTCAGGTTCCCCATGCAGTCCAACCCAGCAGCATTCACCTATGTATCAGCAACTTCTGTGCTTAACTAGCCCCGTATAACGTTACTGAGTAAAAACAAGCTTTAAAAAACATTCACATAGTCCCCATTTCCTATGCTAATGAGGGATTTGGCTAGTCGAAGGGGCGTTAGTTCCCCAGACTAGTCAGCTCTCTTTCCATGTTGTCACGCCCCTGTTGGCATGATTACATAATCTGCACGAACAGCGTCATCGACGCTCATGCAAATCATGCACATGCACCGCTCATTCCAGCACCGTCACTTCTTCTCTGAGGCCATGTGTGCGCTTCCCGGCTACAGAGGCGCACTACGCATGTTCATAATCCATCTTCTAAACTTCCAGAAGTAAACCTGGCTTCAGAGACGCAGTGACGCTGCTGGATTGAGCAGCGCATGTTCAAGATTTGCAGGAGTGGCAATGATGTCGCTCGTGCAAATTATGTTATCACGCCAACATAGCCTGTGTGGGCTTACTTATTTGTCTGCACATTTGTGCACTTTATACCATTATAATACAGGAAGGTTTCTTAAGTAGTGGGTTCCTCATGTAGTGGACCTTTCCACTATTTTTAATGGTGTTTTAATATTTTTTTGGTATGTCCATTATTTGTATATGTGTCAGGAGATATTAAAAATAAATTGATGTAATTTATATCCAAATAATTTTTTTGATTATTTATTTTTTTCTGGTGATCACTGCCTAGGGGCATGTCCTCTTTCTCTTCTTGAAATTTGTATTGTTAACTTATGACATGTTGCAGGTAGATCCCGGTTATTGGATGGTGCCCTCCTAAAATGGTAGTTGTATAGTTATATTTTGGAAGTGGTCCTTCCTTGGACCATTTACCTTCTAATTTTCTGGAGTGTTGGCACATTTGGCCCCGTGAAATATGGATATTTCAGCTAGGGAGACAGCCTGGAGTAATCGGGCACTGGGTGTTTTTGAAACGGAATCGCGACAGGGAACCGAGGGTGCTGCCAGTGATTCGGATTTCCAATCACTAACCAAAGATTTAACCAATTTACATAAATCTTTGACTAAAGTTTGGTGGAATGTGAGAAGTTTAGAGGAGTATAAGAGACTGGGTCTGGTGCCCTGGGGCCTCCGTGTACAGATCTTCCCAGCATGGGAAGCGGATGATGTCTTTCAAAAGACCTGGGAAATAGGTCTCCTCAAATGCTCCACCATTTTAATGGACATGTTGATTGAGCACGGTCAGGTGCTACTCAATAAGCTTAAAGAGGACATCAGGGGGCGAGAAAATAAATTGAAGGATTTTGATAATGACACCCTTGTTGCACCTTTCAAGGAACACCTCAAGGTGTCCATTGACCAATTTGAAAAAGATATTATAAATGGAAAGAAACAGTAGTTCCACAGAGACAAAATGAACTTTGACAATGGAAGGACCTTCAAGTGGGGCCATAGGGGAAATAGACGTCGGGGTACAGTGGAGGCCAGACCTCAGGTGGATGTAAATACACGATTTGAACAAGAAGAAGAACAAGGAGAACAAGAAGCTACTCCTGCGACAAAAGGGAAGAGGAACAGGGGTTACAGAGCCTGGTCCCCGTCATACTAACGGGAAACCCGCAACAGAAGACGCTAGACTTAAATACAAATGGTCATCCCAAAAACAATGAAGGTAATTTACAAATTATTAATTTATCAACTTATACACTTACCGAGGTTGAGAGGTCTGTTTTAACAAGGGGTTAGTCTTTCTCACCCATGAATACCCTAAATAAGTTTGAACTGGTTAAGGATGTGCATTTATTTTGTCGACAACTGACTTTCAAACTCTTGTACCATCAGCCTTCACTCATTGATGATCTACCATCTGATGAAAAATGGACATTTCAAGATCTCTTAGACTTACTGCAGGAAAACGAAGAACCTCGATCACGCAACAGATTCACAGGTAGAATTCCCTCACAGGCCACACCATCTTTCTCCATGTTTCCAGTGGTACAAATCTTTTTTGACAATATGTGCAGGGACATCCAAACTTTAAAAATTGACCCACATAGAAATAACAATTTAAGCAGGGTAGAGAGACAGGCACTCACTAAATTGACAACAAATCAAGAGTTCATCATCCGGGAAGCGGATAAGGGTGGCAATATTGTGTTATGGCCCAATGCATTATATATTAAAGAAGCCAGTCGGCAACTATCTAACACCACCTGCTATCACATGTTACCGTGAGACCCAACCATGTTTTTTAAGGATAAATTAGACACCTTGATTGGGAAAGCTGGACACAACAACATCCTTAACAAAAAAGAGATGGATTTCCTTACCACCCCCCACCCAATAGTGCCGACTTTCTATCTGTTACCCAAAGTGCATAAATCCTTGATTGAGCTGCCCGGTAGACCAATTGTGTCAGGCATTGGCGGCCTTTTCGAATGCCCGTGTATATATTTAAACCATTTCTTACAACCACTGGCCTTATCTCTGAAGTCCTATGTCAGGGACTCCTCCCACCTCATCCAACATCTCAATGGACTGGTCATCCCCGACAACACCATCTTGGTTTTATTGGATGTAGAGTTCCTCTACACAAGTATTGCACATGACTTGGGTATGAGAGCAGTTATGTACTTTTTGGACCATCGTTCCACGGGGGGACCGAAAACACGACTCATTTATTTTGGATTTGCTGTATTTCATTTTTGACAAAAATTATTTTGTCTTCGATAGAAAATTCTATCGACAGATTGCAGGCACCGCTATGGGCCCGAGGTGTGCGCCCTCATATGCAAATTTGTACTTAGGGTGGTGGGAGGAAACGGTAGTGTATGGACATGAGGCCTTCCAAAACAAGGTTTTCACATGGCTAAGATACATTGACAATGTGTTTCTGTTATGGTCGGGCACCCGAACTGAATGTGAGGCTTTTATTAATGATTTAAACAACAATGCATTCAACATTAGACTTACGTCGAATCTCTCCAGTGTGGAGATAGACTATTTGGATCTAAAGTTAATAAAGACGGGTAACCAAATTTGTACTACTCTTTTCAGAAAAACCACTGCCACAAATAATTTATTGCATTATACAAGTTTCCTCTCATTGCATTTACGGAACGGGATCACGAAGGGACAATTTCTCCGAGCATGGAGGAACTGCACCACGGTTGAGGAGTTCCAGCTACAATCCAAGGATCTCTCGCGACGATTTCAAAAGAGGGGCTACCCATGACGTGTCATTTCTGGCGCATTCCAGAATGCAAGAGGTAGGAATCGCGATGATTTATTACGGACACAAGAGGTTAGATCTTCTAGGCCCTTGAGTTTGATCACCACATTTAATAACCAGTGGTTTGATATTCGGAATATCCTCACAAATAATTGGGGAATTCTTCTTAGTGAGCCGAAATTGATCAAACATATCTCAATGACCCCCAATATAGTAGCTCGCAGAGCAAGGAACCTAAAGGACAAACTGTGTCGGAGCCATTACACGCGACCTTCTACCAGACTTGATAGAGGGGGGGGGGATTTCTGGTACCTACCCTTATGGTGGCTGTAACATGTGCCAATATGCAGTGGCACAGGATGGTATAACACTTTCCATTTTTCCTTACCAGATCCAACCAAAGGCTTACTTTAATTGTAGATCACGAAACCCGGTCTACGCCCTGATTTGCGGTTGCTCAAAGATATATGTCGGACAGACATCACAAGAACTCAGGAAAAGGATTCAACATCACATCTCAAACATTTCTACGGCTAGGAGGACCCGTGACAAGGACAAAACAATAACGTCCATGGAGGCACACTTCTTGGACGTTCATAATGGCTGCTTGGCCGGATTACAGGTAATTGGATTAGAACAGATAAGAACGAACATAAGGGGAGGAGACCGCACAAATGCCCTTTTGAGGTGTGAATCTAAATGGATCTTCAATCTGCAAAGTTTGGCTCCTGAGGTTTTAAATGGCGAACTCCTATTCACAGGTTTCTATAAACAGCTGTGAGATGATTTGGTACACACCCTCATCCCTTTTGTATCCTCTCTCCCTTAAGGTTTACGTTTCGAGCAGTATGGGTTGGTGCCCATTGGGTCAAAACCAACATTCACCTTGTGGCATATATTGGATGAACAGAAAAGTGGACCTGTGATGGATGAAGGGAGGAAGTTTACTGATTGTGTGACATACAGCTATGGTGTGACCAAAAGGAGAGAAAAGAAGGGATAAGGAGTGCTCATTTAATCAGCACTACATTGGACTGTGGACCAAAAGTTTGGAAAAATTGAACCAAAAATGGTCGCCACTTCACAGGATTCATCCGGAATTTAAGACAAATTGGAATGAGAAAGACCAATAGGACAAATACGATGGTCTTGCAGACTTTATAGAAAATTAATTGGGTGATCATTCCGTATTTTCACATTTTTTATTCATTTAGTGGGAAACCTGTCTCATCTCTGCTGCTGCCTCCGGCTTGTGCCTCTGTTTTCTGGATATGTCTGTGGTGGCCAATAGCGATGACATTGCTTGGAGCGTATACATAGCGGTCAAGCATAACGTTGCCTTATATCATCATCTGTTAAGTCTCCTTTGTGAGATGACCCAGGTGTTCACCCCGCCATGTCACATGCAGGTCAGTGCATTGCATTGACGATTAATAAAAATTGGTATATTTATCTCCAGTGAACATATGTTTATTGAATATGCCTTGTGGCTGGGTTACGGCGTGGTGGTGGGGGGGTTGTAATTTCCTACACAATACATGATACCTATATCCTTCAGCTTCATGGATCTGCTGGGGAATCAGGGAGATTCCTAGAAGCTTCCGGAATATATAACAGCTATACAGAGTTTTGATATCGGAGGGGTTTGGACGCACATGTCCACAATCTTGTGAACAATAAGCACCCTTTTTGTATTCCATTGCATCAATGGATTCCTCTAGAGATATTACTAATGTGGTCCCAAAAATCCCCCTCTCCATAATCTTCGACTAGGTAAAGGGATATGGGTCATCTCGTTAGATCCCTGGGATATGCCTGTGGTGGTAAACAATGATGACAATGCCGAGAGCGGCTGTATCGGCCCGACAGAATTATGACATCTAATTATCCTTGTGAAGTGTTTTGGGCACCCATGCCACTATATCTTGTGGGCCTGTACATTTCATTGAGGATCGGTCAACTGAATGTATCCCTCCATAATTTTCATGTGCTGGTGATATGGGCCTTTATTATTATTTTGGGCATGTGATTGATGTATTGTGTACACAGAGTCTATGATGGGGTAGATGTATGTATACTTCTATTTTTACCACAGATTTTTTTTGAGGGATTTGGTTGCCTGTTGTAAAAAAATGTATAACAGACCTGTGTCAATGGACACAAAGTAGATATAAAGGGACACTTGAAACCAGGGGATAGTCTAACTTTCCCCTGTGATCTCAGGGAGGCTGCCTCCTCCTTTGGATATGGGGGTGGCGTTCATTTACACAATCTTGTGAGCTATATGTGATTACATTAAGGAATGTGTCTTTTTCAATAGAATGTGTTCTGCATTTCCACTCTGCGATGCCCGGAGCTCCGGCGTCTTCCGGAATACAGCTGATCTTTCGGTAATTATTTGATCTTGGGCTATATACATAGTGACACAGGGAAATGTACCTTTAATGTCCCTGATGAAGCCACCGTGAGTGGTGACACGCGTTGGGCACTGAGGTCCCATCTACACCTTCCTATTAACAGGCTGATTTGACTGGGTATTTTCTATCTATGGTCATGCTGCATAATTGGTTCTCTATTTTTGTGAGGGGCAGCATTGGTCACCGTAACTGAATATATGATTGATTATGCAGTGGTTATCTTCAGTGTGAGGTAAAGGGTGTATCTGTAACAGCAAATTTACAACTATATTGTCTTATTGACCCATCACCCTATACACAGGGATACCATATTAACTCGCACATAGGTACCTGTTGCTGCACTTTACGTATATATTTTCTTTTGTACTTTCTATCTATATAGAATAGTTTGGGTTTGTGCAATATTGACCATTACAGACATCCACATAGCCTGTGTGGGCTTACTTATTTGTCTGCACATTTGTGCACTTTATATCATTATAATACAGGAAGGTTTCTTAAGTAGTGGGGTCCTCATGTAGTGGACCTTTCCACTATTTTTAATGGTGTTTTAATATTTTTTTGGTATGTCCATTATTTGTATATGTGTCAGGAGATATTAAAAATAAATTGATGTAATTTATATCCAAATCATTTTTTTGATTAGTTATTTTTTCTGGTGATCACTGCCTAGGTGCATAACCCCTTTCTCTTCTTGAAATTTGTAGTGATAACATGGAAAGGAGGCTGACTCTTCTCGGGTAACTAACACTCACTAGTCGAAGCCCTCATTAGCATAGGAAAGGGGGACAATATAAATATTTTTTAAACTTTGTGCTCTGTGGGGATTCAGAAGTCTGCAGGCACACAGAGTGACTGCAGACTTATCGATTTACAACGGACAACGCCTTGAAAATGAACCTGTCAGCAGGAATGTGCTAAGTAAACTACATACAGCATCATATTGGCGCTGTTACAGATTAAAATGATACCTTGGTTGATGAAATTCGTCCTGTGGTTCTTTACATTCAGTTTGGAGATAATGATATGCTCGTGCTCCGGCGCAGTCTGTGAGGTGGGCTCTATCTGGTGCTCTGCTTACATATTCATCTATTCACCTGCCTCCTATTTCTATTTTACATAGTGTATACATTATGTGGGGAAAAAAAATGACATCAAGCAAAATGGCGCCGGTGCCTGCACAATACCATCTATCTCATGCTTATAGATGCTGCTGCGCACGTGCCACGGATATTTTGTCGGAGTAAAAAAATTATTCTCCAGCAAAATGGCCACGGCGCTTGTGCAGTAGCATCTATTGGCAAGCGATCCTCTTATTCTGCGCAAGCGGCGCCCACCAGTAGGCAAAGCCTCCGCAGAGTAAGAGCATCGCTTGCCGATAGATGCAACTGCGCATGTGCCATGGCTATTTTGCTGGAGCCAGATTTTTTGCGCCAACAAAATGACAGCGTCGCGAGTGCAGTAGTATCTATCGCCAAGCGATGCTCTCAATCTGCTTCAAGCGCCAGCCGCCAGTGGGCTGGGCTTGCGTAGATTAAGAGCATCGCTTGTTGATAGATGCAACTGTGCATGCGACGTGGCCATTTTGCTGGAGACAAATTTTTCTTTTGCTCCAACAAAATGGCACGTGCGCAGTAGTATGTATGGCCAAGCGATAGATGCTACTGCGCCTGTGCGGGCACCATTTTGCGTGATGTCATTTTTTTTTCTATCCCCCACATAATGTATATACTATGTAAAATTGGCAGATAATTGAAAGATCAGTGAGCTGTCATAAGAGCATATAGCTGACTGTATAAGCAGAGCACCAGATAGAGCCCACCCCACAGGCCGTCCCGGAGCACGAGCATATCATTATCTCCAAACTAAAAGTAAAAATTAACCCCTTTCCGACGTGTGCGGTAATAGTAAGACAAACGTCAGAACCCCCTATTTGATGCAGGCTCCAGCACTGAGCCCGCAGTTTTCCAGGTACACGACAGCTGATATATACGGCTGACATGTGCCCGCAACAGCTGCGGGTGGAATTGCGATACACCCGCGGCTATTAACTAGCTAAATGTCGCTGTCAATCTCTGAAAGCGGCATTTAACTTGCGTTTCCTGGAAGAGCATCGTTGGATCCGCCCATCGGCAACCACGTGAATGATCGCGGGTTGCTGATGGGTTGGCATGACAACCCGGGTCTGCAGGAAACTGTAGCCATTGTCATTGCCAGATTGCTATGAGCGCCGCCCAGCAGTCAGCGCTCATAGCCGGTGAGCATTTCTGCTACACACATGTGATCTGATCATCGCCTGTGTGTAGCAAAGACGATCAGAAAACTGCAGCTTCTAGTCTCCCATTGTGAATATTGAAGCATGCAAAAAGTAAAAAAAGTTAAAAAATATTTTAAAAAAATTAAAAAATATATAAAAGTTTAAATCGCCCCCCTTTTGCCCCATTCAAATAAAACAATAAAAAAATCACACATACACATATCCACGTTCAGAATCACTTGATCTATCAATATAAAAAAATAATTAATCCGAACGATAAACAGTGTAACGAGAAAAAAATTAAAAAACCTAGAATTACTTTTTTGGTCGTCGCAACATTGCAATAAAATGCAATAACCTTGATTAAAACATCGGATCTACCCCAAAATGGCATCAATAAAAATGTCAGCTTGGCGCGCAAAAAACAAGCCCTCACCCGGCCCAAGATCCCACAAAATGGAGACGCTACGGGTCCTGGAAAATGGCAGTATTTTTTTTTAGCAAACTTTGGATTTTTTTTCACCACTTAAATAAAAAAAGAACCTATACATGTTTGGTGTCTTCGAACTCGTAATGACATGGAAAATAATAATGGTAGGTCAGTTTTAGCATTCAGCAAACATGGTAAGTACAACTGGTCTCTCAAAAAAATAAGTCCTCACATAGCCATATTGACCAAAAAATAAAAAAAAGTTATGTCTCTGGGAAGAAGGTAGAGCAGAAAACGAAAACACAAAAATGAAAAATGGTTTGGTCATGAAGGGGTTAAACAAGAACCACTGGACGGATTTAATCAACCAAGGTATCATATTATTCAGTGTAATGGCGCCCACCTGACAGTGTATGTGGTTTACTAAGCACAATCCTGCTGACAGGTGCGTTTTAAGGTCAGAAAAGATCAGAGGCCCAAGCACGATCCCGAAGTACGGTAGGTTTCTTATTCAGCAATTTATCTTTTTCTGTCTTTTTACAGGTTTCACGACAGAAAAAAATACATTAATAAAATATAATGCAGCATGCTGCCCTTATGTGAATACGCTTAAAGGGAATCTCTCACCCCCTGGGACTTTTCAGACCGCTAATATGGGTATACACGTTACAGAAATGTGAATCTATACTTACCTGTATGGCCCATATTAGCGGTCTGAAAAGTGCCAGGGGGTGATAGATTCCCTTTAAAGGGAGCCTGTCAGGTCCTCTATGCCCTCCAACACAGCAGGATTCACCTATGTATCAGCAAAATCCCTGCCTAACCAGCCCCGTATAATGTTAATGAGTGAAAACAAGGTTTAAAAAGCATTTACAAGTTCCCCATTACCTATGCTAATGAAGGTTTGACTAGTTGATAGGGTGTTCCTTCCCCAGACTAGTCAGCCCTCTTTCCATGTTATCACACCCTGTTGGTGTGATTACATAATTAGCACGAGCGGCATCATCGCCAGCTGATGCAAATCTTGCACATGCGCCGCTCATTCCGGCAGTGTCACTGCTTCTCTGAGTCCGGGTGGACGATTCTCGGCTACAAAGGCGCACTGGGCATGTCCGGAAACCATCTTCTGAACCACCGGACATGCGTAGTGCGCCTCTGATGCGGGGGAGTGTCCACCCGGCCTCGGAGAAGCAGTGACGCTGCCAGAATAAGCGGCGCATGTGCAGGGTTTGCATCAGCTGGCGATGATGCTGCTCGTGCAAATTATGTAATCACACCAACAAAGAGGGCTTACTAGTCTGGGGAACTAGCCAAAGCCTCATTAGCATAGGAAACAGAGACAATAGAAATGATTGCTAAACCTTTTTTTCACTCAATAACAGTAGGGCTGGTTAGGCAGGGAATGTGCAAGGTCTATTGCCTGCTCTTATCACAGCCGTTCACCACACAGCGCCTCCATCTTGCAACATACTATCCTGTTTTGGGCCGCCATTTTAGATTTAGGCTATCTGCCCACGTTGCAGAAATGAAGCAGAAAATTTCTGCAAGTCCTCTCCCGGAAAAACGCATGCGGAATTCCGCACGCGTTTATCGCGCGTTTTCCACATGCGGAATTGCCTTGCGTTTTTTATTGCATTGCCAAAGGCAATTCCGCTTGCGGAAACGCAAAATTAATGGACCTGCTGTGGATTTTTGAGCGCAGCATAAACGCTGCGGAAAAATCCGCAGCATGTACATAGAACTTGCGGAATCCCCTTGGGGACCATGGGGAGCGGATTACCTAGTGTTTCACAAGCGTTTACGCTGCGGAAATTTCGCAGCATATACGCTTGAAAAACGCTACGTGGGCACATAGCCTTAGGGGTTCTGGCCATCTCTGGATCTTCTGGCAGCAGAGGAAGATGATGTCTGTAAAAACGCTAAAAGAAGCACACACAAATCACAAAAAGCCGTTTTGCCACTAAACACGCAGCATTTGCGTTGAAACAAAAATAAACAAAAAATCGTACACATAATTGGAATTGTCGCATCTGAAACGACCAGATCTATAAAATTGTCACATTATTTAATCCGTATGGTGAACACAGTAAAAACAAATAACACCAAAAATGTCGCTTTTTCATCATACTGACACACAAAAAATGGAATAAAAAGTTATAAAAAATACATATGTGGCACCCCAGGGGGTCTGGTTGCCACAGTGGTAGTAATACCATGTCTAGGAGCAAAACAGGAGTTTCCTGGTCAGGGAACACACTACGTGCAACACCTCCTGCTCCAGACCAGAAAAGGGGAGGATCCTGCCCTATATAACTGGATCTGGAGGCGGAGTTAGTCAGTTGAGTCTGAGACAGGGCTGTAGTCGAGTTGAGGACACTAAGGAGCAAGGAGCTGAGGACTGGAGCTTGCAGAGCTCGTCCTAGCCGGAGTAGATACAGAGAACCGGACACCGGAGTCCGAGGCTGTGGGACCCTTCAAGCCCAGCAGCAGATACCGCAAGGCAGGAGATTGCAGGTCTCCTGGCCTACAGAAGCCCGGAGGCTCAGTCACACGAAAGGACCAGTACCGCCACAGAGGAGCGAGGAATACACGGGATCCGAGTCGCCAGCCATACGGGTGAGCAGCACGTCACACTCAGGGACGTGGGCTACAACACGACTATAAGCGGGATAGCCAGAAGAGTACAGTCAGTACGGCAGGCCTACAACTCCATCTGGCCAGGGGAATTCTAGGATTGCTCCCAGACTGACCAGGCCCTCATCCCTAGCAAGTACTCCCATTGAGGCCTATATAATTACCACCAGAAAGACCCCAGGATCGCACTGCAAAGACTCTGTGTTGTTATTACTGATCCAGGTACTATCACCACCATCATCCACTCATGCTGCCCTGAAGCTACACTCTACCTGTGGGGAGTTACATCACCCTGCTGGGCACACCACCAGCTTCAGAGGACTGCCCCGCAGTGGCGGTTCCTAATAACCGCATTGCACAGGTGGCGTAGTCGAACTATACACTTAGACTACCCTGGTTTGACCGCCCTGGGTCATGAACCGGGTCGCCGGCCACGGTGACTACAACCCCCAGTGTCTACAAGGCCCGGCTCCGGGTGCCCCCACGGCCCAGGGGGCGCGTCACATATATAAAGAAAAATGGTATAAAAGAAAACTCAAAATTGTCCCGCAAAAAGCAAGCCCTAATATAACTTACTCTAGAAAAAAATAAAACTTATAGCTCTCATAATATGGCGGTGCAAAAACAAATGCATTTTTGTAAAATATTGTTTTTAGTGTATAAAAGTAGCAAAGCATAAAAACTATATAACATCAACCACGCAAAAATAAATTAAAATTGCTGTTTTTTCTTCATTCTGCATCTAAAGAATTTGAATAAAAAGTGATCAAAAAAATGTTATGTGCCCAAAATGAGGCTTCGCGCAAAAAATAAGCCCTCATGCAGCTCTGTTCACCAAACAATAAAAAAATACAGCTCTCAGAATTTGGTGATGAAAAAAATATTTTTTATAAAAAAGCATTTTACCCTGTGATGGCAGCAAAACATAAAAAATATATATAACGCTGGTTTTGCTGTAATTGTACCGACCCAAGAATAAATCCACCTTATCTTTTATACCGCACTAGGAACCGAGCAAAAATAAGGACTATTGTACTGCTATTTTTTTGTTCATTCTACCTACCAAAAATCAGAATATAACTCGGGTCACATTTATCCTGCACTCTCCATTGACCGCTTACATTGGGGTTTCCGTTTAACCCGTTAACCCCCAAAAGCCTGTTTTCACCTTCCTGACCAGGCCAAATTTTACAATTCTGACCAGCGTCCGTTTATCTGGTAATAACTCTGGAACGCTTCAACGGGATCCCGGTGATTCTGAAATTTTATTTTGCTAACTTATTGTACTTCATGCCAGTGGTAAAATTTGTTCAATATGACTTGCGTTTATTTGTGAAAAAATCAGAAATTTTGCAATTGCAAACTTTTCATTTTTATGCCCTTATTACAGAGAGTTATGTCACACAAAATAGTTAATAAATAACATTTCCCACATGTCTACTTTACATCAGCACAATTTTTTGAAACTTTTTTTTTGAAACAAAATTTACAAAACCACTTTTTAGGGACCACATCACACTTGAAGTGACTTTGGGGGGCCTATATGACAGAAAATACCCAAAAGTGACACCATTCTAAAAACTGAACCCCTCAGGGTACGTGCCCACGATCCGTAATAGCAGTGCTGCGTCCAAAACGCTTTGTTCCATATTGGAAGCACAGTGGTGGGATTTATAGAAATCCCATGCCCACTGTGCTTCTATTTGATGCCGCGTAAACTCACCCGTGGCGCCGTTTTACGAGCCGCAGCATGTCAGCGTTTCTGCAACAGAAATTTCCCCAATAGAATGTATTGGATGCGGTAAAACCGCATGTGTTTAATGAACACCTGCGTGATCTGTCCCAGCTTTTTGGATGCACCGAAAATACGTTGCGCCAAAAGCACTACTATAGCCTGATCGTGGGCACATAGCCTGAAAGTCCTCAAAACCACATTCAAGAAGTTTATTAACCATTCAGTTGCTTCACAGGAATTAAAGCAACGTGGAAGAAAAAAATTAACACTTTACTTTTTTTCACAAAAATGTTACTTGAGCCCCACATTTTATATTTTCACAATGGTAACAGGATAAAATGTACCCCAAAATTTGTTGTGCAATTTTTCCAGAGTACTCCGATACCCATGGCTGGCTGCAGTTTTTCGTGGGCCCTGGGTGAAAGAGTCTCATGGGCCCCTTTTACACATACCATGGTACATGATGCAGAGATACAGCAGAGAAATATACTGTAGGTATAGTACAATGCCAAAGATTTCACTTATTTCTTACATTACATGAGTGAGATCTATTGTAAATAGCTCAGAAACTGGTGAATTCCCGCAGCGCACAGTGCGTGACCTGGGGGGATTCTAAAGTCTTCATTTTAGACCAGACAGTATAGTCCTCCATACAGTATTATGGGCACCACATATCCCTCCATACAGTATTATGGGCACCACATAATCCTCAATACAGTATTATGGGTACCACATATTCCTCCATACAGTATTACGGGCACCACATAGTCCTCAAACAGTATTATGGGCACCACATATTCCTCCATACAGTATTATGGGCACCACATAGTCACCCATACAGTATTATGGGCACCACATATTCCTCCATACAGTATTATGGGCACCACATAGTCCTCATACAGTATTATGGGCACCACATATTCCTCCATACAGTATTATGGGCACCACATATTCCTCCATACAGTATTATGGGCACCACATAGTCCTCATACAGTATTATGGGCCCTATATATTGCTTCATGCAGAATAGTGGACCCCATATAATGCTCCATACAGAATAATGGACCCCATATAATGCTCCATACAGAATAATGGGCACCATATAGTGCTCCATGCAGAATAATGGGCCCTATATAATGCTCCATACAGAATAAGGGCGTCCATATAATGCCTCATACAGTATAACGAGCCCGATATATTGCTCCATACAGTATAATGGGCCCCATATAATGCTCCATACAGTATGGGCCCCATATAATGCTCCATACAGTATAATGGACCCCATATAATGCTCCATACAGAAAAATGGGCACCATATAGTGCTCCATGCAGAATAATGAGCCCCATATATTGCTCCATATAGTATAATGGGCCCCATATAATACTGCATACAGTATAATGGCCCTATATAATGCTCCATACAGAATAATGGGCCCCATATAATACTGCAGTATGGGCCCCATATAGTGCTCCATGGAGAATGGGGCTCATATAATGCTCCATAGAGAATGGGCCCCATCAGTGGCGTACCTACTGGGGGGTAAAGGGGGCGTCACGTTGAGGGGCCCACCCTGTTAAGCAGAAGGCGAACGCGGCTCTCTGAGGTGACGCTGCTGTTCTCTTTCTGAGCTGAGACTCTGCAGGCTGCACAGCACAGCAGCCAAATGCAGAGTCTCAGTGCAGTGCACGGTGAGGGCTGAAGTGCTGCTAACCTGATCTTCTACAGGCTGGCAGCGCTGCGGTTAACCCAACACCATCAGTGCTCTGATTGGTCCACGCTGGACCCTGGGTCCTAGTGAGCTGCTGCCGTTAGGTTGTGCAACTTGTGCCAAGACAGGGCCTGGCCCGGACCAGTCACCATCACCTTCATATGGAAGTGCTGCTGGAACTAGTTTTTTTAGTTTTAAAATAAATGACAGCATATGATGTTACTGTGGGAGATAGTGGGGTGAATGTGAGGGGAAGAGGGGGAGCTGAATTGGGGTAGTGGGGGTGGGGGGTGGCGCTGGTGTTCTGAGACTATGTGCAATCTCATGTTATAGCTGCTGTTTGCAGAGGGTGGAGATAGGGAGGTAGGGGACTTAGGGCTCTGTCACATGTCAGGATCTCCGGTACGAGTGGTGACAGTTTCCACACGTACCGGAGACACTGACACACGCAGACCCATTCAAATCTATGGGTCTGAGCAAATGTCAGTGTGTTTTCACCGACCGTGTGTCCGTGTGCTCCACACACTGACATGTCCGTGTTTTTGCAGATGCACGGTCCGCAAAACGTACCACACGGATTTTATTATATTATTCTTATTTTTACACAGGGACACTGCAGGAGCAGACACTACTACTACCCTCATCATTGTCACTGTTGGTGATGATCGCAGCGATGGCAGGGAACCATGATGAGGGCAGCGTTCGGCAGCGCAACCTGTACACTGATTCCCAGGCGCCCGTACGTGCAATCCTGATGCGGCACGCGGGCCGCACACGGATGCACCATGTATAACACACACCGGCATGCGAGAAACTGATATCTCCATTACCATTTTTTCCGGTATCGGAAATATACGGACGTGTGAAACTGGCCTTATTATACAGTATTTACAGTTTAGGTCTTATTATAAGCCCCTGCCTGATAGTATAACAATCCCCCATACAGTAACCTGTTATGATCTGCTACAGGGACTAAGGAAAGACAGGAGATCTGTCCCTACAATAGAACTAAACTAGATCCCTACGATGTAACGGGGAACCTGATCCTGCGATCAGACCCGCTAAAGTCCTCGGCTAGTCTGTACGAAGACCTATAGATGTGAGGGAGGGATCCCTACAAGAACTAGGGACTGGGATAAGTTTGGACACCTCCTAGCAGAAATAGTAGCAGTCAAAGACAAACACACAACAAAAAGCATAGAGGTCAGAAGACCTAGCAAAACTAACAGAGAACGGCAACAGAGCACCAAGCTAGCTCAAGAGTAGTAAATACAATGAAGTCCAGCAAGGCCAGGAGGGCGGAGCCGGATTAAATAGGCAAAAATGGTCATGTGACCAGCAAACTAAAAAAAACCTAACAGGAGAGTTCTAACAGTACCCCCTCTTCTAAGAGGATCCTCCGGATCCCCTAGGCCCAGGCTTACCAGGAAACCTCCTGTGAAAAGCTCTGACAAGTCTGGAAGCAGAAACATCATCCGCCCTCACCCATGAGTTATCCTCAGGTACGAAACCCTTCCAAGCGATGAGATACTGCAAACTCCCTCTACACCGTCTAGAATTTAGGATGCGGGAAATTTCATATTCCCCGTCCTCCACCACCGGAGGAACAGTGGCAGAGGCGTCACCATCCGACACATCAGCTTTTTTCAACAGAGAAACATAAAACACCGGGTTAATCTTCCAGGACGTAGGAACCTCCAACCTAACAGCAGATTGGTTAACTATCTGAAGCACCTTAAAGGGCCCTACGAACTTGGGACCCAATTTTTTAGAAGGAATCCTCAATCGCAGATTCTTAGAGGACAACCAAACCATGTCACCAACAGCAAACAAAACCTCTTGCCGTTTCCTATCAAAGTACCTCTTAGATTTTTTGTTAGCCTCCTGAAAATTACCACGCACATCCGTCCAAACTCTCTCCAAATCACCGGAAAAACTCTCCTCCTCAGGCACAGCCGAAACCAATTTGGAGAATGACCCAAAAGACGGATGTCTCCCAGAACAACAAAAAAAAAGGCGAACACCCAGCAGAAGAGGATGTATGGTTGTTAAGAGCAAATTCAGCAAGTGGCAGAAACTCAGACCACCCCTCTTGATTGTCTGCCACAAAACAACGCAAGAACTGCTCAACATCCTGGTTCTTCCTTTCTGTCTGGCCATTAGACTCAGGATGATATCCGGATGAAAACGACAAATGAACTCCCAACCTGTCACAAAAGGCACGCCAAAAACGAGCCACGAACTGAGGTCCCCTATCAGAAACAATGTCAGTAGGAACACCATGTAGTCTGACAATTTCCTTGACAAAGGCCTTAGCGAGTGTCTTAGCGCAAGGCAGTTTGATGAAGGGAACCAAGTGACACATCTTGCTAAAACGGTCCACGACCACCCAGATGACTGTGAAACCTTCAGAGGGGGGAAGGTCAGTAATAAAGTCCATAGCCAGATGTGTCCAAGGTGCACTAGGAACCTCCAGAGGGCAAAGCAACCCCGCAGCAGGAGCATGCGAAGACTTGGATCTAGCACACACAGTACATTGGCGCACCCACTTAATGACTTCCTTCTGCCATCCAGGCCACCAAAAACTGCGACCCACAAGTCTCTTGGTCTCAGAAATTCCTGGATGACCTGCCAACCGAGACTCATGACACTCAACAAACAAATCTCTCCTAAACGTCCTAGGGACAAACAACCTCCCATGGGGAGTGTTAGATGGGGCATTCTCCTGAGCTTTAAGAATCTCATCCTCCAAAACGGAGTCCAAAGCAGCAATCACAACACCTTCTTGTAAAATGCTCTCCTCTTCCTCCTCAACACCGACCATGGGAGAAAAGCTGCGAGACAAAGCATCCGCTTTAACATTCTTGGTACCCGGGATGTAAGTAACGGAAAAATTAAACCGCGAGAAAAAAAGTGCCCACCTAGCCTGACGGGCATTCAAGCGCTTGGCAGCATCAAGATAGATCAGATTTTTATGATCAGTGAAAACCTGAATGGGAAATTCAGCACCTTCCAAGAGGTGACGCCAGTGTTCAAATGCGAGTTTAATCGCCAGCAATTCCCGATTACCAATATCGTAATTAAGTTCAGTCTCAGAAAATTTTTTTGAAAAAAAGGCACAGGGATGTACTCCATCCTTGTTTTCCTGAGACAACACCGCACCAATCCCCACCGAAGAAGCATCAACCTCAACCAAAAACGGCTTAGTCACATCAGGCTGCATAAGGATGGGAGCAGAGGTGAACCTCTCCTTTAGAAACACAAAAGCTTCAATGGCCTCAGAAGTCCACTGAACCGCATTAGCACCTTTCCTGGTGAGATCGGTCAGCGGTTTGACAATAATAGAAATTTTTTTTTATGAATTTTCTGTAATAATTGGCGAAACCCAAAAACCTCTGTATCGATTTCAAACCAATAGGCCTAGGCCATTCCTGCACAGCTTGAACTTTAACCGGGTCCATCTCAAAACCTTCACTGGAGATAATGTAGCCCAAAAAACTAATTCTCTGTACAGCGAACTCACATTTCTCCAGCTTAGCAAAAAGCGAATTGTCCATTAATAACTGTAATACCTCACGTACGCTCCGCCAATGAGACTCCAGATCAGGCGAATAAATCAGAATGTCATCCAAATACACAACCACATTTTTGCCGATTAAAGGTCTAAGGATGTCATTAATAAGATTCTGAAAAAATGCTGGAGCATTGGTAAGACCAAAAGGCATCACCAGATTCTCAAAATGACCCACAGGAGTGTTAAAAGCAGTCTTCCATTCATCACCCTCCTTCATGCGCAACAAATTGTATGCCCCCCGGAGATCAATTTTAGAGAACCACTTGGCCCCCACTAACTGGTTAAATAAATCAGGAATCAATGGCAGTGGGTAAGGATTGCGTACAGTAATTTTATTAATCTCACGAAAGTCCAGACAAGGACGTAAACCGCCATCTTTTTTTTTTACAAAAAAAAATCCAACAGCCACAGGAGACTTGGAAGGCCTAATGTGACCGGCGGCCAAGCTTGTTTGTATGTATTCCTCCAAAGCCTTTCTCTCAGGAATAGTAAGATTAAATAAACGACTTTTAGGAAGAGTCGCTCCAGGGACAAATTCAATGGTACAATCATAGTCTCTATGGGGAGGCAAAATTTGTGACTCCTCCTCAGAAAAAACTCTCCAAAAATCCTGAATAGGTACAGGTAATTCCCCTTTTTCCACCGCAGCAATACGTCCGTTACAACACTTGTATTGAGCGAGACCGGAAGCAGTCTAGTCGGAATGTGGCCAGGTGTATGCAAATCGCATACTTGAGGTCACATGACAACCCGCTCCCCGAACTAGAGAGCCTAGACAGTGTGCTGTGCATGCAATGTGAGGATTCACAAGTCTGCGGTCACATAGTCACAGCAGACTTGTAGCTTCAGACTAGACAATCCCTTTAATAATAATTTCATAATAAGCAGCTTATTATTTGTATAAAGTTATTAAAGGGGTTGTGCGGGCTTGGGATAAAAATCTGCAGTCACTCTATGTGACTGCAGACGGGCAAATCATGACAGGGTGCGGTGCACCTGCTGTCATGAGCCCCCAATTTCAACAGTGGGTTCGGGCGGTCATGTGACCACATGGATGCTATTTGCATATGTTGACTAAGTTCTCTCAATACAAGAGAAATGAGACAAGCTGTGAGAGTCTAGACACTGCTCCTAGCAATAAGAACCAGGTGTCAACTGTTATGTCAGATGAACACCTGGTGGCAATCACACACACACAACTCCTGTGTGTGCAGAATCTTCAGGACATAGTGTTAGGTGTTAGTCTGGTGCTGGATTTGAAATGGGTCCAAGACCTTCTGTGGTCTCCCATATCAGTCCAGCCAGGGATAATTCTACTAAGCATCACCATCAGCCCCAACGCCTAGCTGGTCCACGAGCACTGTTTGTCTCCCAGGCAGTTGTGCCTAGCAATGTTAAGCCTAGGTTGCAGAGGGAGACAGGGCTTGTGGAATCTAAGTCCAGGATTTGCCGCACTGAGCATGTCCGTGACCTGGCGGATCATGATTGGTGGGTTGGCACCCACCTGACCCGGTGACCTGGCACCGCCTGATTGGTCCACGGGTAACGTCACCAATGGCGCGTCGGTGGGCAGGGCTTAGTCTTTAAAAGGCCCACCCACCAAGATGGCGACGCGCTCAGATCATTTGAGCTGGCTGTTTGTGGTGTGCACGCTTGCTCTTGGGCTCCTCGTAGAGCCATAGCTTTAGTTAGGCAGGTTAGAAAAAGTAGGCAGGCAGCTTCGTCTTGCAGACTGGCTCTGACCAGGGGGTTTGCCTTTCACCCCAAGCCGTCTGTAGTAGCCGTTCTCCCTGTTCCGCCTGTGAGCTATATAGAGCGGGTTTGCTCAGTCCGGTAGCATGCCGGCTGAGTGCTCGAATACCCGGCGGGAATCACACCCGCACGCTAGCGCCAACTCCTATAGCGTAGCGCCTGTATCGAAGATAGGGCTACTGCTTCTCCCACGGTCACACGTCTCCCAGCGGTTCTTGGAGATTGTGTGAATCGTTATACTAGCGCCAAACCCCATAGCGTAGCGCCTGTATCAAAGACAGGGCTACTGCTTCTCCCACGGTCGCACATCTTCCTGCGGTTCTTGGAGATTGTGCGAACCGTCTTACCCTTCCGTGTGCATTAACACGAAGGACTAAGATAGTTGATAGGTGCGTCGCCGGTCGCTCTCCCTCCGTGCAGCTAACGGAGATAGAGCGTACCGCTTTACCCGTTCCTGTGTGAAGAAACACGGAAGGGTTTAACATTTAAGTTGTCGCTTGCCTTTCCACCCGGAAAGTGTTCGGCAGCAGTCCTCCAGGCTGCATCGCGGACCCCGGGGTCGGTTGCGTTCCATTAAAATTAAGTTGTCTGCAACCGCCCTTCCCTTCCTTGACTTATGGATAAGTCCAAGGTTATGAAGGGCAAATCCCCCCCAAAAAATGTGATTCAGATAGAATGCCCGACAGAGCTACACACTTATAAGGCAGATGGAGTCACTTTATACTCAGTCTGGTCTCTGTTTCGGCAACGTCTTATCATTTTAAGTGTCTTTTTAGCGCACACATGTGGTCGACCACAGTTCTGTGCACGTCTAAAGACGGATACCATGAAACAGATGAGTCCAAAGTGTCTCCATCTGCCTCATTACAGTGAGTGGTTCCGTGGGGGATTTAGTTTATATCGCTTTTTTGCGGGATTTACACGGAAACACCAACTTAAGTGCTCAGCGTAGAACACAAGAATGTGATCCCTCCTTACACTGAAAGCGACCAAAAATGTTATGTACCCCAAAATGTTACCAATAAAAACCCTAACTATCCTGCACAATGCCAACCTCCACTCAGGTCAGTCATCTGTCACTGGAACTATAGGGGGTTCCCAAGTTTGTGGCAGGCACTGACATATTGCACTGCTGTGGCCGCTGCACTTTCCTCTTCCCCAGCAGTATAGGCATTTTCTCTTCCTCCTCAATGGAGGTGAAGTCTGGGAGGAGATCAGACAGTGTCCTGAAGTGAGTGTCCCTCACTGCTGAGTATTTGGGGCACCTCAGCAAGAAGTGGACCTCATTCTCCATGACCTCCTGGGGGCACTGCTGGCAGAGTCTGCGCTCTTCCGGCATGTAGTTCTGTCAGTGCCTCCCGGATTCGTTGAATAGACTGTGGGCGCTCAGTCTGTACTGGATCAAGATCTGTCGCTCTTTGGGGTTTGCTAGTTTCTCTAGCTATGGGGCCAGTTTGTATCCCTTCTGTAGGTTCTGGTATTCTGGCATGAACAATGCACAGTGTGCTGTTGTGTTTGCTGCATTGCTGGTTGAGGAAGCTCGGCATCAAGATGAGTCACGGATGCTAGAGAGGCATTCCAAACGAAAGCGTCGCATGTGGACCAGAGAGTGGCTGCAGAAGAGGTCCGATTTGTCCCACATGCAACTTGTAAGAGAGCTTCAGGAGAAGAATCCTCATGATTTCCACAACTATCTGCGGATGTCAGAGGAATCCTTCATACATTTACTGGAAAGAATTACTCCACTTATTCAACGGAAGGATACAGCGATGCGTGCTGCCATCCCGCTGTATCGGGGTTATGAGTCCTCGGTTCCAGTTTTTGGGAAAGTAGCCAGTCTGCAGTACAATATTGAATAGTTTTGCTATCGCACCCTGGATGTCTGGGAGGCTGTATTTCATCATTTCTGGGAGTATCCCATCTGGGCCGCTGGCTTTTTTTTTTACCTTTCATCAGTGTGATCCTTTCTGTTATTTCTGGCAATGTAATTGGTGTGTTCAGAGGGTTTTGGAAGTCTTTGAATTTTTTCTCCATATCCTTCACAAACTCTTTGTGTGCCACGTTCAGGTCATCACTTGGGATGTCTTTGTAAAGGTCCTTGAAGTACTGGAGCCATATGTTCCTGGTCTGGATATGGAGGTTGTAGCTTTTTCAGTTGGATCCTAGGTGGTTCCATAGTTCCCAAAAGCTGTTGTCTTCAAGGGCATCTTGGAGTTGGAGGAGTTTTGTGGAAATGTGGTTTTTCTTTTTCCTTTTGAGGATGGATTTCTAATTTTGTTGTATGGTGTGGTAAGCTTCTCTCAGAGTGGGGTTGTTTGGGTCTCTGTGTTTGTTTTTTATTTGAGGTCGTTCTTAGGACCTTCCTTATAGCTTTACATTCCTTGTCAAACCAGTTTTTGGGATTTTCTTTAATCAACCTCTTGTTGCTGCATCTTTTTGAGTTGGACATTTCTGCCATGGCATAGAGTATGTTGTTAAGGTCCCTTACTGCTAGGTGTACGCCTTCTGCGTTAAGTTCATACATGTTATTTTGGAAGCGTTGGAACTTATCCTTGATCTCTGGTCTGTTGATGGCATCTCTATATTTTGGGGCCAACATCTTGGATCAGTTGAAGGAAATAATAGTTTCCGACAACATGTAGGGTATTACCGAATTCGGTAGAAATTGCACAATAAATTGTGGGTTCCATTTTTACCTATTAACCCTTGTGTAACTGACAAATTTGCAGCAAATACAAAAATGTTATATTTACATATC
The DNA here is from genome assembly GCF_046119375.1 of Phyllobates terribilis. Classification (NCBI taxonomy): domain Eukaryota; kingdom Metazoa; phylum Chordata; class Amphibia; order Anura; family Dendrobatidae; genus Phyllobates; species Phyllobates terribilis. The sequence continues at coordinate 4,972,678 of NW_027362855.1, read as the reverse complement.
CCAATGTTATAAAATTCTGCGAGGCACCTGTCAGTTCAAAATACTCACTACACCCCTAGATGAATCCCTTAGACAGTGAAGTTTCCATTATGGGGTCTCCTGGGTGGGTTTCTGCTGATCTGGCACCTCAGGGGCTTGTCTCATGGACCCACAATCTATAATAATAATCTTTATTTTTATATAGCGCTAACATATTCCGCAGCGCTTTACATACATTATCATCGCTGTCCCCATTGGGGTTCACAATCTAAATTCCCTATCAGTATGTCTTTGGAATGTGGGAGGAAACCCACACAAACACTGAGAGAACATACAAACTCCAGCAGATGTTGTCCTTGGTGGGATTTGAACCCAGGACCCCAGCGCTGCAAGGCTGCAGTGCTAACCACTGAGCTACTGTGCTATTCAAACAATCAGCATTCTAAAAGTCAAGTTGCGCTTCTTCCCATCTGATCCCTGCCGTGTGCTCAAACAGTAGTGTACAGTCATGGCCAAAAGTTTTGAGAATGACACCAAAATTATATTTTCACATGATCTGCTGGCCTCTGGTTTTTATTAGTGTTTGTCTGATGTTTATATCACATACAGAAATATAATTGCAATCATATTATGAGTACCAATAGGTTATATTGACAGTTAGAATGAGTTAATGCAGCAAGTCAATATTTGCAGTGTTGCCCCTTCTTCTTCAAGACCTCTGTAATTCTCCCTGGCATGCTCTCAATCAACTTTTGGACCAAATCCTGACTGATAGCAGTCCATTCTTGCATAATCAATGCTTGCATTTTGCCAGAATTTGTTGGTTTTTGTTTGTCCACCCGTCTCTTGATGATTGACCACAAGTTCTCAACGGGATTAAGATCTGGGGAGTTTCCAGGCCATGGACCCAAAATCTCTATGTTTTGTTCCATGAGCCATTTAGTTATCACCTTTGCTTTATGGCAAGGTGCTCCATCATGCTGGAAAAGGCATTGTTGGGCGCCAAACTGCTTTTGGACGGTTGGGAGAAGTTGCTCTTGGAGGACATTCTGGTACCAATCTTTATTCATGGCTGTGTTTTTAGGCAAGACTGTGAGTGAGCCGATTCCCTTGGCTGAGAAGCAACCCCACACATGAATGGTTTCAGGATGCTTTACAGTTGGCATGAGACAAGACTGGTGGTAGCGCTCACCTCTTCTTCTCCGAATAAGCTGTTTTCCAGATGTCCCAAACAATCGAAAAGGAGATTCATCAGAGAAAATGACTTTGCCCCAGTCCTCAGCAGTCCACTTCCTGTACCTTTTGCAGAATATCAGTCGGTCCCTGATGTTTTTCCTGGAGAGAAGTGGCTTCTTTGCTGCCCTCCTTGAAACCAGCCCTTGCTCAAAGAGTCTCCGCCTCACAGTGCGTGCAGGAGCACTCACACCAGCCTGCTGCCATTCCTGAGCAAGCTCGGCTCTGCTGGTAGTCCGATCCCGCAGCTGAAACAGTTTTAAGATACGGTCCTGGCGCTTGCTGGTCTTTCTTGGGCGCTCTGGAGCCTTTTTGACAACAATGGAAGCTCTCTCCTTGAAGTTCTTGAAGATGCGATAGATTGTTGACTGAGGTGCAATCTTTGTAGCTGCGATACTTTTCCCTGTTAGGCCATTTTTGTGCAGTGCAATGATGGCTGCACGTGTTTCTTTAGAGATAACCATTGTTAACTGAAGAGAAACAATGATACCAAGAACCAGCCTCCTTTTAAAGTGTCCAGTGATGTCATTCTTACTTAATCATGACTGATTGATCGCCAGTCCTGTCCTCATCAACACCCACACCTGTGTTAATGGATCAATCACTAAAACGATGTTAGCTGCTCCTTTTAAGGCAGGACTGCAATGATGTTGAAATGTGTTTTGGGGGTTAAAGTTCATTTTCTGGGCAAATATTGACTTTGCAAGTACAGTAATTGCTGTTAAGCTTATCACTCTTTGACATTCAGGAGTATATGCAAATTGCCATTACAAAAAATGAAGCAGTAAACTTTGGAAAAATTACTATTTGTCTCATTCTCAATACTTTTGGCCATGACTGTACAACCACATATGGGGCGCTGCCATGTTCAGTAAAAATTGCATAACATATAATGGGGTCCATTTTCTCATATTATCTCACGTGTAAATTATATATTTGGCACTAAAACAGTATTTTAGTGGAAAAATTTTAATTTTTTGTTTTCACATCTAAATATTATAGTTTTGTGAATCGCCTGTAGGTTAAAAATGATCAATACACCCCTTTATCAATTCCTTGAGGGGTTTAATTTCCAAAATGGGTTCACTTATAGAGGTTTCAGCTGTTTGACCTGTCAGGGGCTCTGCAAATGCGACTTGGCATTAACAATCTATTCCAGACAAATTAATGCTTCAAAAATCACATAGCGCTCTTTCCTTTCCGAGCCATGCTATGTGCCAGTTTTTGTCACATATGGGGTATGTGTCGTGTGTGTCAGATGTGACAGACAGTCGCCCTGGAGTTGTTTGCAGAAGATCTCTTTGTTTGGCATTACAGACACCTTCTTAGCTGTCTCACTCTAGGACCCAGCGGCTACCTCCCTCCAGCTAATTGACACCCAGGCCTGGCTGTTTAAATACTTGCTGTTTGATAGAGGGAGGTGCCGCTGATATTCACTTGTTCTCTTGAGAAGGCTTGGAGCTGTTGCAGTCTGCTTACTTTCTCTTTTGTTCTTGGAGGACGTTAGGAATAATCTCTCTGAAGTCGGCTCAAGCTAAGTTACTTTTCCTCGTGTTTGTTTCCCTTGTTGTCTTTAGTTGTTAGTGCTCATCCATCTTGCGTGACAGTATCTTCATGTTCAGAAGAAATTGCATAACAAATTTAGGGTTCTGTTTTCTCCTATTATCCACTCTGAAAATTTCAAATTTGGGGTGGGGATAAAACCATATTTTAGCAGAAAAAAGTAATTTTCATCCACATTTTAAAAAGTTATGTGAAGCACCCAATTGGTTCACCAAGCTCAACAAACCCCTAGATGAATTCCTTGATGGATCTAGTTTCCAAAGTGGAGCCACTTGTGGGGCTTTCTGCTGTTTTGGTACCTCCGGGGCTCTGCAAATGAGACATTGTTGTCAAATTTACATTCAAAATACCAAATGTCGCTTCTTCCAAACCCTGTCGTGTGTCAAACAGAACTTTTTGACTACATGTGGGGTATCGCCTTGCTCAGAATAAATTAGATAACAAACCGTGCTGTCACCTTTTTTATGTTACCCCTTGCAAAAGTAAAAATTTGGGGCTAAAGCAACATTTTCGTGAAAAAAAATATGAAAATTTTCAATGTGGAGACCAAATGTTATCAAATGCTGTGTAGTAGTTGTGGATTCAAAATGCTCACCATACCCCTGGATAAAATCCTTGATAGGTATAGTTTCCAAAATGGGGTCACTTCTAGGAGTTTTCTGCTGTTTGGGCACCCTAGGGGCCATGGAAATGCAAGATGATGCCCACAATCTATTTCAGTCAAATTTGTGTTCCAATATTCAAATGGTGCTTCTTCCCTTCCAAGCCTGGCCCTTTCTCCAAACAGGGGCTTCTGACCACATGTGGGATATCAGTGTGCTCAGAAGAAACTAGGTAACAAATTGTGGAGTCCGTTTTCTTGTACTATTCCTTTTAAAGAAAAAAAATTGTGGTTAAAGCAACATATAGGAAATGATGTACAGTATGACTAAGCTTTGAGCATATAAACATTGAAAGTTCTTACAAATTATGATATTTTCACAAATAAACCCAAAACCTATCAATCTAAATTTACAACTAACAAAGTAAAATGTGTCATGAAAAAAACAAACCTCAGAATCACTGGAATACGTTGAAGTATTCCAGAGTTATTACCACATGAAGTGACACTGGTCAGATTTCAATTCTATGGCCTAGTCAATAATGTTAAAATTGGCTCGGTCACTTAGGGATTAAATTTCCCTCCTCCAGACTCGTTAACAGAACCAACATTTTTTTGGATGAGGAATGAAGAGTGCCGCATTCATTTATATTTGTGTCTTTAAGACTCAAATACAAATGAATCTCTGAACTCGTCGGCACTTCCTGGGTGTCACGGGTGTGTCAGAGGTGACAGACAGTTGCCCTGCAGTTAGTTTCAGGAGATCTCTATGACGCGCCCCCTGGGCCGTGGGGGTACTCGGCAGCCGGGCCTATGGACACTGGTGGGGGATATCACGGTGGCTGGCCCGGTCCGTGACCCAGGGCGGTCAATAAAAAGGGGGTTGATTATTTATATCGGATTTATAGAGTTTGTGACGCCACCTGTGGAATGCGGCCAAAGGGAGCCGCCGCTGCAGAGCAGTCCTCTGAAGCTGATATTACTGCAGCAGGGATGGTGTGGCTCTCCACAGGAAGAGCTAGCTCCAGGGCAGTGTGGATGATGATGGTTGCGCTGGGCGTTGTAGTGCAGGGGGTGATGGCGCAGACAATAATCACAGAGACACTGGGGTGAAGTCTTCCGAGTTTACTCACAATTGTTAAGTTCCTCAGGTTGCACTGTCCAGCTTACAGCCCCCCACGTCGCGGGGATTCATCTCTTCCTCAGGTAGGTTAGGAGCACTTGACGGAACTCCGCTTTCTTGTGTTCCTCTCTATACCGACTTCACGCTGGGTCTTCTCCCTCCTGCCCTGCGCTTCCCCACTCACAGTCCCGATCGGGTGCTCTGAAGTCCTTCTGTCAACCTAGAGTTTCCGGACCTGCTTGACCCTCACGGTGACTAGAATGAGGCTTTGGCAACTGAACAATAAAAGCCAGAAGCCTCCGTTTTTTCCAGCCGATACCTGAAGTAACACGGCTGGTCCAGGGGCCGGTCCCCTTCTTGCGGCCTGATCCCTCTGTCCTCTGACAGATTCGGGGCGTACGGGTGCCGTCCTGCCCTCGCCGTACCCCCTGGGATCCCTTTACTAGAATGGAGCCTTCCTCCTCTACTCCCCTCCTGGGCCTCTAGCACTAGACCCCACTTGTGGAGCAGACTCTGCTCCCTGACTGACCAACTTCTCCTACGGTTCTGAACTGCCACCCAAAGATGGCTTCCCATTATATATCTCCTACAATGGTGCTCCCTTAAACTGCTTCCTCCACACACACCCACTACTGGTTCCCCCTACCTTTGGTTCCCCCCACTCCAGCCAGGGACAGAGCTCAGCACTGTGCACATGCTTCTTGCCCTTCCAGCCGGCCTGGAGCAGTGTAGTGTTGAATGTAGGTGTTGGGGTTCCGGGCAGCACTCCCTCCTTACCTGAGAGAAGGAGACACCACACCTCTGGGTGAGGTGCAGTAAGTCTGTGGCGACTGAACCCTCAGGGGCGCCACATCTACATTTGGCATTACAGACATCTTCTTGAGACTGTCTCTAGGACCCATGCTGTGTTTCAGAAGGAGTTGCCGGCGATATTCATTACTCCTAGTGAAGTCCTCAGTAAAAGCAGTAACTTTTCCTCTCTGGTGTTTGAGGATGTGTGCACATTTTTCTGGAGTCGACTAAAAGCCTTTTTGTCTTTAGAGTTCAGTGGAGATTGACTAGTGCTCATCTCCTCCCTTCCCTATCTCCTCCCTACACATATCTAATGTTTGTGCACACAGTATATTACATCCAGTATATAGGAGAATACATGACTGGTGTATGATATTCTGCCTGCAGACATCAGATGATAATAAGTGACTCTTTTACACTATACTATAAGTAGTGTTGAGGTAATTTGTCCGGCGAATGTTTTAAAGCTTTATATTCGGCATGAATATGGCACATTCGGATTCGTGATCGCAAATGCGAGTAAGTTTTCTTAAAATCGGAAAAGTCTGATGAATTTGCACGGGATCACGGATACAGGGCAACCACAGCGTTGTGAACAGTTTTGTTAGCAGAGTATGATGAGCGGTGACATGAGCCGGGTGAGTGTGAGGGCTGTGCAGAGGGCCAGTGTATGATGAGCGGTGACATGAGCCGGGTGAGTGTGGGGGCTGTGCAGAGGGCCAGTGTATGATGAGCGGTGACATGAGCCGGGTGAGTGTGGGGGCTGTGCAGAGGGCCAGTGTATGATGAGCGGTGACATGAGCCGGGTGAGTGTGGGGGCTGTGCAGAGGGCCAGTGTATGATGAGCGGTCACATCAGCCGGGTGAGTGTGGGGGCTGTGCAGAGGGCCAGTGTATGATGAGCGGTCACATCAGCCGGGTGAGAGTGGGGGCTGTGCAGAGGGCCAGTGTATGATGAGCGGTGACATGAGCCGGGTGAGTGTGGGGGCTGTGCAGAGGGCCAGTGTATGATGAGCGGTGACATAAGCCGGTTGAGTGTGGGGGCTGTGCAGAGGGCCAGTGTATGATGAGCGGTGACATGAGCCGGGTGAGTGTGGGGGCTGTGCAGAGGGCCAGTGTATGATGAGCGGTGACATGAGCCGGGTGAGTGTAGGGGCTGTGCAGAGGGCCAGTGTATGATGAGCGGTGACATGAGCCGGGTGAGTGTGGGGGCTGTGCAGTGGGCCAGTGTATGATGAGCGGTGACATGAGCCGGGTGAGTGTGGGGGCTGTGCAGAGGGACAGTGTATGATGAGCGGTGACATGAGCCGGGTGAGTGTGGGGCCTGTGCAGAGGGCCAGTGTATGATGAGCGGTGACATGAGCCGGGTGAGTGTGGGGGCTGTGCAGAGGGCCAGTGTATGATGAGCGGTGACATGAGCCGGGTGAGTGTGGGGGCTGTGCAGAGGGCCAGCGTATGATGAGCGGTGACATGAGCCGGGTGAGTGTGGGGGCTGTGCAGGGGGCCATTGTATGATGAGCGGTGACATGAGCCGGGTGAGTGTGGGGGCTATGCAGAGGGCCAGTGTATGATGAGCGGTGACATGAGCCGGGTGAGTGTGGGGGCTGTGCAGAGGGCCAGTGTATGATGAGCGGTGACACGTGCCGGGTGAGTATGGGGGCTGTGCAGAGGGCCAGGGTATGATGAGCGGTGACATGAGCCGGGTGAGTGTGGGGGCTGTGCAGAGGGCCAGTGTATGATAAGTGGTGACATGAGCCGGGTGAGTGTGGGGGCTGTGCAGAGGGCCAGCGTATGATGAGCGGTGACACGTGCCGGGTGAGTGTGGGGGCTGTGCAGAGGGCCAGCGTATGATGAGCGGTGACACGAGCCGGGTGAGTGTGGGGGCTGTGCAGAGGGCCAGCGTATGAGCGGTGACACGAGCCGGGTGAGTGTGGGGGCTGTGCAGAGGGCCAGTGTATGATGAGCGGTGACATGAGCGGGGTGAGTGTGGGGGCTGTGCAGAGGGCCAGTGTATGATGAGCGGTGACATGAGCCGGGTGAGTGTGGGGGCTGTGCAGAGGGCCAGTGTATGATGAGCGGTGACATGAGCCGGGTGAGTGTGGGGGCTGTGCAGAGGGCCAGTGTATGATGAGCGGTGACATGAGCCGGGTGAGTGTGGGGGCTGTGCAGAGGGCCAGTGTATGATGAGCGGTGACATGAGCCGGGTGAGTGTGGGGGCTGTGCAGAGGACCAGTGTATGATGAGCGGTGACATGAGCCGGGTCAGTGTGGGGGCTGTGCAGAGGGCCAGTGTATGATGAGCGGTGACATGAGCCGGGTGAGTGTGGGGGCTGTGCAGAGGGCCAGTGTATGATGAGCGGTGACATGAGCCGGGTGAGTGTGGGGGCTGTGCAGAGGGCCAGCGTATGATGAGTGGTGACATGAGCCGGGTGAGTGTGGGGGCTGTGCAGAGGGCCAAGCGTATGATGAGCGGTGACACGTGCCGGGTGAGTGTGGGGGCTGTGCAGAGGGCCAGCGTATGATGAGCGGTGACATGAGCCGGGTGAGTGTGGGGGCTGTGCAGAGGGCCAGCGTATGATGAGCGGTGACATGAGCCGGGTGAGTGTGGGGGCTGTGCAGAGGGCCAGCGTATGATGAGCGGTGACATGAGCCGGGTGAGTGTGGGGGCTGTGCAGAAGGCCAGTGTATGATGAGCGGTGACATGAGCCGGGTGAGTGTGGGGGCTGTGCAGAGGGCCAGTGTATGATGAGCGGTGACATGAGCCGGGTGAGTGTGGGGGCTGTGCAGAGGGCCAGTGTATGATGAGCGGTGACATGAGCCGGGTGAGTGTGGGGGCTGTGCAGAGGGCCAGTGTATGATGAGTGGTGACATGAGCCGGGTGAGTGTGGGGGCTGTGCAGAGGGCCAGTGTATGATGAGCGGTGACATGAGTCGGGTGAGTGTGGGGGCTGTGCAGTGGGCCAGTGTATAATGAGCGGTGACATGAGCAGGGTGAGTGTGGGGGCTGTGCAGAGGGCCAGTGTATGATGAGCGGTGACATGAGCCGGGTGAATGTGGGGGCTGTGCAGAGGGCCAGTGTATGATGTGCGGTGACATGAGCCGGGTGAGTGTGGGGGCTGTGCAGAGGGCCAGTGTATGATGAGCGGTGACATGAGCCGGGTGAGTGTGGGGGCTGTGCAGAGGGCCAGTGTATGATGAGCGGTGACATGAGCCGGGTGAGTGTGGGGGCTGTGCACAGGGCCAGTGTATGATGAGCGGTGACATGAGCCGGGTGAGTGTGGGGGCTGTGCAGGGGGCCAGTGTATGATGAGCGGTGACATGAGCCGGGTGAGTGTGGGGGCTGTGCAGAGGCCCAGTGTATGATGAGCGGTGACATGAGCCGGGTGAGTGTGGGGGCTGTCCAGAGGGCCAGTGTATGATGAGCGGTGACATGAGCCGGGTGAGTGTGGGGGCTGTGCAGAGGGCCAGCGTATGATGAGCGGTGACATGAGCCGGGTGAGTGTGGGGGCTGTGCAGGGGGCCAGTGTATGATGAGCGGTGACATGAGCCGGGTGAGTGTGGGGGCTATGCAGAGGGCCAGTGTATGATGAGCGGTGACATGAGCCGGGTGAGTGTGGGGGCTGTGCAGAGGGCCAGTGTATGATGAGCGGTGACACGTGCCGGGTGAGTATGGGGGCTGTGCAGAGGGCCAGGGTATGATGAGCGGTGACATGAGCCGGGTGAGTGTGGGGGCTGTGCAGAGGGCCAGTGTATGATGAGTGGTGACATGAGCCGGGTGAGTGTGGGGGCTGTGCAGAGGGCCAGCGTATGATGAGCGGTGACACGTGCCGAGTGAGTGTGGGGGCTGTGCAGAGGGCCAGCGTATGATGAGCGGTGACACGAGCCGGGTGAGTGTGGGGGCTGTGCAGAGGGCCAGTGTATGATGAGTGGTGACATGAGCGAGCCGGGTGAGTATGGGGGCTGTGCAGAGGGCCAGTGTATGATGAGTGGTGACATGAGCGGGGTGAGTGTGGGGGCTGTGCAGAGGGCCAGTGTATGATGAGTGGTGACATGAGCCGGGTGAGTGTGGGGGCTGTGCAGAGGGCCAGTGTATGATGAGCGGTGACATGAGCCGGGTGAGTGTGGGGGCTGTGCAGAGGGCCAGTGTATGATGAGTGGTGACATGAGCTGGGTGAGTGTGGGGGCTGTGCAGAGGGCCAGTGTATGATGAGTGGTGACATGAGCCGGGTGAGTGTGGGGGCTGTGCAGAGGGCCAGTGTATGATGAGTGGTGACATGAGCCGGGTGAGTGTGGGGGCTGTGCAGAGGGCCAGTGTATGATGAGTGGTGACATGAGCCGGGTGAGTGTGGGGGCTGTGCAGAGGGCCAGTGTATGATGAGTGGTGACATGAGCGGGGTGAGTGTGGGGGCTGTGCAGAGGGCCAGTGTATGATGAGTGGTGACATGAGCAGGGTGAGTGTGGGGGCTGTGCAGAGGGCCAGTGTATGATGAGTGGTGACATGAGCTGGGTGAGTGTGGGGGCTGTGCAGAGGGCCAGTGTATGATGAGTGGTGACATGAGCCAGGTGAGTGTGGGGGCTGTGCAGAGGGCCAGTGTATGATGAGTGGTGACATGAGCCGGGTGAGTGTGGGGGCTGTGCAGAGGGCCAGTGTATGATGAGTGGTGACATGAGCCGGGTGAGTGTGGGGGCTGTGCAGAGGGCCAGTGTATGATGAGCGGTGACATGAGCCGGGTGAGTGTGGGGGCTGTGCAGAGGGCCAGTGTATGATGAGCGGTGACATGAGCCGGGTGAGTGTGGGGGCTGTGCAGAGGGCCAGTGTATGATGAGCGGTGACATGAGCCGGGTGAGTGTGGGGGCTGTGCAGAGGGCCAGTGTATGATGAGTGGTGACATGAGCCGGGTGAGTGTGGGGGCTGTGCAGAGGGCCAGTGTATGATGAGCGGTGACATGAGTCGGGTGAGTGTGGGGGCTGTGCAGTGGGCCAGTGTATAATGAGCGGTGACATGAGCAGGGTGAGTGTGGGGGCTGTGCAGAGGGCCAGTGTATGATGAGCGGTGACATGAGCCGGGTGAATGTGGGGGCTGTGCAGAGGGCCAGTGTATGATGTGCGGTGACATGAGCCGGGTGAGTGTGGGGGCTGTGCAGAGGGCCAGTGTATGATGAGCGGTGACATGAGCCGGGTGAGTGTGGGGGCTGTGCAGAGGGCCAGTGTATGATGAGCGGTGACATGAGCCGGGTGAGTGTGGGGGCTGTGCACAGGGCCAGTGTATGATGAGCGGTGACATGAGCCGGGTGAGTGTGGGGGCTGTGCAGGGGGCCAGTGTATGATGAGCGGTGACATGAGCCGGGTGAGTGTGGGGGCTGTGCAGAGGCCCAGTGTATGATGAGCGGTGACATGAGCCGGGTGAGTGTGGGGGCTGTCCAGAGGGCCAGTGTATGATGAGCGGTGACATGAGCCGGGTGAGTGTGGGGGCTGTGCAGAGGGCCAGCGTATGATGAGCGGTGACATGAGCCGGGTGAGTGTGGGGGCTGTGCAGGGGGCCAGTGTATGATGAGCGGTGACATGAGCCGGGTGAGTGTGGGGGCTATGCAGAGGGCCAGTGTATGATGAGCGGTGACATGAGCCGGGTGAGTGTGGGGGCTGTGCAGAGGGCCAGTGTATGATGAGCGGTGACACGTGCCGGGTGAGTATGGGGGCTGTGCAGAGGGCCAGGGTATGATGAGCGGTGACATGAGCCGGGTGAGTGTGGGGGCTGTGCAGAGGGCCAGTGTATGATGAGTGGTGACATGAGCCGGGTGAGTGTGGGGGCTGTGCAGAGGGCCAGCGTATGATGAGCGGTGACACGTGCCGAGTGAGTGTGGGGGCTGTGCAGAGGGCCAGCGTATGATGAGCGGTGACACGAGCCGGGTGAGTGTGGGGGCTGTGCAGAGGGCCAGTGTATGATGAGTGGTGACATGAGCGAGCCGGGTGAGTATGGGGGCTGTGCAGAGGGCCAGTGTATGATGAGTGGTGACATGAGCGGGGTGAGTGTGGGGGCTGTGCAGAGGGCCAGTGTATGATGAGTGGTGACATGAGCCGGGTGAGTGTGGGGGCTGTGCAGAGGGCCAGTGTATGATGAGCGGTGACATGAGCCGGGTGAGTGTGGGGGCTGTGCAGAGGGCCAGTGTATGATGAGTGGTGACATGAGCTGGGTGAGTGTGGGGGCTGTGCAGAGGGCCAGTGTATGATGAGTGGTGACATGAGCCGGGTGAGTGTGGGGGCTGTGCAGAGGGCCAGTGTATGATGAGTGGTGACATGAGCCGGGTGAGTGTGGGGGCTGTGCAGAGGGCCAGTGTATGATGAGTGGTGACATGAGCCGGGTGAGTGTGGGGGCTGTGCAGAGGGCCAGTGTATGATGAGTGGTGACATGAGCGGGGTGAGTGTGGGGGCTGTGCAGAGGGCCAGTGTATGATGAGTGGTGACATGAGCAGGGTGAGTGTGGGGGCTGTGCAGAGGGCCAGTGTATGATGAGTGGTGACATGAGCTGGGTGAGTGTGGGGGCTGTGCAGAGGGCCAGTGTATGATGAGTGGTGACATGAGCCAGGTGAGTGTGGGGGCTGTGCAGAGGGCCAGTGTATGATGAGTGGTGACATGAGCCGGGTGAGTGTGGGGGCTGTGCAGAGGGCCAGTGTATGATGAGTGGTGACATGAGCCGGGTGAGTGTGGGGGCTGTGCAGAGGGCCAGTGTATGATGAGCGGTGACATGAGCCAGGTGAGTGTGGGGGCTGTGCAGAGGGCCAGTGTATGATGAGCGGTGACATGAGCCGGGTGAGTGTGGGGGCTGTGCAGAGGGCCAGTGTATGATGAGTGGTGACATGAGCCGGGTGAGTGTGGGGGCTGTGCAGAGGGCCAGTGTATGATGAGTGGTGACATGAGCCGGGTGAGTGTGGGGGCTGTGCAGAGGGCCAGTGTATGATGAGTGGTGACATGAGCCGGGTGAGTGTGGGGGCTGTGCAGAGGGCCAGTGTATGATGAGTGGTGACATGAGCCGGGTGAGTGTGGGGGCTGTGCAGAGGGCCAGTGTATGATGAGTGGTGACATGAGCCGGGTGAGTGTGGGGGCTGTGCAGAGGGCCAGTGTATGATGAGCGGTGACATGAGCCGGGTGAGTGTGGGGGCTGTGCAGAGGGCCAGTGTATGATGAGTGGTGACATGAGCCGGGTGAGTGTGGGGGCTGTGCAGAGGGCCAGTGTATGATGAGTGGTGACATGAGCCGGGTGAGTGTGGGGGCTGTGCAGAGGGCCAGTGTATGATGAGTGGTGACATGAGCCGGGTGAGTGTGGGGGCTGTGCAGAGGGCCAGTGTATGATGAGTGGTGACATGAGCCGGGTGAGTGTGGGGGCTGTGCAGAGGGCCAGTGTATGATGAGTGGTGACATGAGCCGGGTGAGTGTGGGGGCTGTGCAGAGGGCCAGTGTATGATGAGTGGTGACATGAGCCGGGTGAGTGTGGGGGCTGTGCAGAGGGCCAGTGTATGATGAGTGGTGACATGAGCTGGGTGAGTGTGGGGGCTGTGCAGAGGGCCAGTGTATGATGAGTGGTGACATGAGCCGGGTGAGTGTGGGGGCTGTGCAGAGGGCCAGTGTATGATGAGTGGTGACATGAGCCGGGTGAGTGTGGGGGCTGTGCACTGTGCACTGTGCAGAGCTGAGAACAGGTCAGATCAGTGAGCACTGGTTGTTTTTTCCTGTGGGCGGTAACTTTAACTGAGGAATGCAGTGCCAGCCAATCATAGCGCAGGAAGCATCTACACTGTCCAGACTTAAGGGCTTCTGCAATTGGCTGCAGAAATCACATGTCCTCCCAATATAAAATGCGGCCATGTTCCCTCACCACCATTATAGCCATGTCAATGTTGGAGACAGATGCAGCTCAGTGTTCTCCTGTATAATGAGAGATATTAGCTAGATAGATAGTGTAGATAATTCCTGGCCTGTGTACCTCTGCAGCTGCTGGTGCAGCACATTTTACTGAGATTCTGACAGACACAGAGGGCCCATGCCATACAATAGTGCTGTGCTCCGCTGGTATTCAGCTCTATGTCTCAGTTTACCTTGAATGCTGTTTTGCACTTGCTAATGTGATCAAGCGCAGTGACCTTATCATTTAGTGGGGATGAAATTGTGCTCTGCACAGTCTGCAGAGCTTCTTATTGCAGAGCACAAAAGCTGTTTTTTTCTGTTATTGTGATATTGAAAGCTGTGCGCACTAAAGTTTTTTTTAGTGTCAGATCCTATTTTAGTGGAGTTGAACTTCAGGTGGATGCAGAATAAAATTTTTTTTTTCTTTTGCTACGCTCAGTCCAAAAACTATTTTTTCCTGTTCCAAAAGTCATACAGTGCTATAAGCCAGCTACTACGTCAGTGGCGGTCAAATTCAGCTCCTATGCACAGTCAAACCTATATATATATATTTGTGGTTGGCAGGCAGAGTCCACCAAAGTTTTTTTACTGTGTCAAAGTTGATCCAGTCTACAAAAGGCGGATCCTATTTTAGTGGTGTTGAACTTGTCCTGGTTTAACAGTAGAAAAAAAAAAAAAAAAACTCTTACTAGACCCAGTCCAAAAAGTATTTTTTCCTGTGCCAAAAGTCATACAGTGCTTTATATATTTTTGTTGGCAGGCAGAGTCCACCAAAGGTTTTTTATTGTGGCAAAGTTGATCCAGTCTGCCAAAATGCAGGTCCTATTTTAGTGGTGTTGAACTTGTACTGGTTTTACATAAAAAAAAAAGAAAAAAAAAAACTCTTACTAGGCCCAGTCTAAAAAATATATTTTCCTGTGCCAAAAGTCATGCAGTGCTATAAGCCAGCTACTACGTCAGTGGCGGTCAAATTCAGCTTGTGCGCACAGTCAAACCTAGATATATTTTTGGTTGGCAGGCAGAGTCCACCAAAGGTTTTTCACTGTGGCAAAGTTGATTCAGTCTGCTAAAAGGCAGATCCTATTTTATTGGTGTTGAACTTGTCCTGGTTTTACATTAAAAAATAAAAACTTCTCTTCCTAGGCCCAGTCCAAAAACTATTTTTTCCTGTGCCAAAAGTCATGCAGTGCTGTAAGCCAGCTACTATGTCAGTGGCGGTCAAATTCAGCTTCTACGCACAGTCAAACCTATATATATATATTTGTGGTTGGCAGGAAGAGTCCACTAAAGGTTTTTTACTGTGTCAAAGTTGATCCAGTCTGCCAAAATGCTGATCCTATTTTAGTGGTGTTGAACTTGTCCTGGTTTAACAGTAGAAAAAAAAACTTCTTACTAGACCCAGTCCAAAAAGTATTTTTTCCTGTGCCAAAAGTCATACAGTGCTTTATATATTTTTGTTGGCAGTCAGAGTCCACCAAAGGTTTTTTATTGTGGCAAAGTTGATCCAGTCTGCCAAAATGCAGATCCTATTTTAGTGGTTTTGAACTTGTCCTGGTTTTACATAAAAAAAAAACAAAAAAAAACCTTCTCTTACTAGTCCCAGTCCAAAAACTATTTTTTCCTGTGCCAGAAGTCATACAGTGCTATAAGCCAGTTCCTACGTCAGTGGCGGTCAAATTCAGCTTGTACGCACAGTCAAACCTATATATATTTTTGGTTGGCAGGCAGAGTCCACCAAAGGTTTTTCACTGTGGCAAAGTTGATTCAGTCTGCTTAAAGGCAGATCCTATTTTAGTGGTGTTGAACTTGTCCTGGTTTTACAGTAAAAAAAACCAAAAAACTTCTCTTACTAGGCCCAGTCTAAAAAATATTTTTTCCTGTGCCAAAAGTCATGCAGTGCTATAAGCCAGCTACTACGTCAGTGGCGGTCAAATTCAGCTTGTGACGCGCCCCCAGAGCTGTGCGGTACTCGGCAGCCGGGCCTTTGGATGCTGGCGGGAGATATCACGGTGGCTGGCCTGGTCCATGGCCCAGGGTAGTCAACAAAAAGGGGAATATTATTTGGGATTTTAAGAGTTTGTGACGCCACCTGTGGATTGCGGCTAAAGGGAGCCTCCGCTGCGGAGCAGTCCTCTGAGGCAGATGTTAGGGCAGCTTATGATGGAACGGCTCCTCACAGTTGGAGCAGGCCTCAGGGCAGCATGGGTGTAATGGATGGTGGTGCAGGGGAGAGACGGCCAGGACGGTTCAGGAAGAAATGACAGACGCTCACACGGGGGTGCGCTACGGTACCTTTACTGGTGTCGGTGCAGGTATGGTCCAGGGTACTCGGTAGGCAGGGTGCATTTCTGGACTCTCCCCAGTGAGCGGGTATAGGGCCTCCTGTTCCGTTGCTTCCACTTGCTAAGCTTCTGACCTGCCTGGAGCTAGGCCTGGCTTAATTACTGTCTCTCTCTTGCACCTGCTGACTTGGTGGTAGGGCCTTCTCTTGGAGTTCACTCTCCCTGGACGCTGGGGCCTCCGTGACTCCTAGCCCTGGTACTGTAGTCAGCGTTGGTAGACCTGGGACTTGTAGTCCTCCAGGTGTCCGGTGAATCCTACTGGGTATGAAGGGGCCCTGTAGGCGTGGACCCGGTGTCCGGTGTATATTTCGGGGTGGGCCTGGTACGCTCCTCTGCCCCCTTTGTTACTCCTTCTCTCCTCTCGCCTTCGGCCACACTTAGGGCCCTCACTAGGCTTTCAATGCGTGCTGTAGGCCTAAACTTGCCTCACACAGCAGCCTGCATGCTGCTCTCTCACTGAGCACAGTCTCACAACTAACTCTGAACTCTAACTAACTGAGCTGCCTGGCTCCACCTTCCATATATATATGTCGCTAGCGGGCTCCCTCTGCTGGTATGAGGTGGAAGGGTGGAGGTGTGTGAATGTAGTGAGGGCCTCTTGTGGAGAAGTCCATCCATGCACCCTACTGGGTTCTGTGGTACCTGTCGTAGCAGGGCGCCACATTCCCCCTAGTACAATTCAGTACTCCTGGACTGAAGCATTTTTTTCAAAACAGGCAACAACAATAACAATAACAAGTACAATAACATTAATACATTTCCTTAAAGTCTCAGTGAGATCCAATAACTGGTGTCCATCTCATTGGTGAAGATGAGCAGCATGAGGGACCCGTCCGAAAACCCTCAACGTAGGTCCTGGGCGTGGCTGGAGGGCATAGGTGATCCAGGTGATGGACCACGTCTTCGGCCACGCCAAATGGGTTTTTGTTCAGTGGTCACTTAAGAGGCACTCCAGGGAGTGCAACTATTTATATGGACAGTTTTTGGGCTGCTCACAGTCCTCAGCCTACAAGTCTTTATACCCTTACGGGTAACTAAATGCACATATAAATTTCAGTTTATATAATAAACAATGACAGTAATCAATGCACAACTGGGTAACTATTTACACTGCAGGTATTCCTAACTTATTCCTTATACCTGACAGGGACCTGGCCTTTTGTACTGCGGGTTGACCTATGTAGTACTGGGGTGTTGCTGATGTCCGTGTTTGCACTGTCTGCTACCCTGTCAGACCTATGTGTGGGTAAATTGTAGAACTGTCTTAACCCTTCTATGGGACTGGCAAGTACGCTGGTCACTGGGCCTTCTGGTGATCCTTCTTCCGGGGATTCTTCCTGAGCAGGCTCTTCCGGGGCACTTACAGGTCTTACTTGCAGTGGAGGGTCTTCTGGCTGTTGGTAGAAGTACATCACAGGTATTATTACAAATCCATCCAGTTGAGGCCAATTTGCCGGGAAATCTCCTGAGGCAATATGGAGTACTTCTTCTTTGGGTTCTTCAGTCACTACAAGAGGTACTTCTTCCTGTGGCTTCAACAGACCTGGGCACAACTTCCAATGGTCTCTTGAGACTGTTGCTCCATCTTTACTGATTAGACAGGTTTTCCTATTGTCGAACCTGGAATCCAACACAGTGTAAGGCTTTCTTTCCCACTGGTCATCAAGCTTGTGGCTTCTTCTCTTTCGCTTCAGCACAACTTCTCCAGGTGCTAAGGGTTCTGCTGGTGCACTCTTGTTGTACTGTGCTTCCTCCTTATCTCTCATCCTATTTAGACTGTCTTCGACACAGGCTTGTACTCTCTTATACTGCTCCAGTCGGGTCGTATCCCAGTCTCCAGTGGACATATCTGCTTCCGGCTCTACCACTCCAAGCTCCAGGTCCGTGGGCAACTTTCCGGGTCTTGCTCTCATGAGGTACGCTAGGAGTACAATTGGTGGAACTCACAGGTATTTGATTGTACAGATCTACCAGGTCAGGTAGTTTGTCTTGCCACTGATTCCTTTCTTCTAGAGGTAACGTCTTCAGCAGGTCTATGACAATATTGTTCATCTTTTCACATAGACCATTGGTTTGAGGGTGGTACGGCGTAGTCCAAATCTTCTTACACCCGTACAGATGGCAAAACTCTTTGAACAGCTCGGCTTCAAAGGCAGGGCCTTGATCCGTCAGCACCTTATCCGGGTATCCATGGGGCCTGCAGAAGTATGCTTGAAACGTCCTTGCTGCAGTTAGGGTTGGAGTCAAATAAGAGTCTAGTCTCCAATTGTTTAAAAAAAATTTTGTTGCCTATGTTTGGCGCATATACATTGTAGATAGAGAAGGTTCCACAAGACGTAGATAATGTTAATTGAATCAACCTCCCTTCTCCATTCTGCTGCTGACTTATGACCTGGTGTATGAACTGCTTAATAATAAGGATTAAGACTCCAGCCTTTCTATCTACGGACGGTGAACCATAGATACCCCCAACCCATAATTTTTTCATCTGCATCAGGCAAATTTTTTTTTCTTGTAGAAGGGCTATGTCAGGCTTTAAACGTTTTAAATGTCTAAGGACTTTCATCCGTTTTTGGGGAGAGCGCAAACCTTTAACATTCCAAGATACGATATACATATTGAAAGACTGTAAAGATAGACATGTTTGGTGAACAACTTACAAAATAATGATGACATGTAGTTAGATTACGTACTAGCGAGCAAAGCTCGAACATGTGAAACAAACTCAAAAAACAATATACAAAAGTTTTAAAGAACTGATCTAGCTAGAGCGTAAACATTTTTAACTGCTCGCTAGGGAAAAGACTATCTCCTGGGCTTCACTTCTGCCCGACCATGTGTGCAATATAACAGATTACATTTAAATTTAGATTCAAATTCAAACCTAACTCCCCCCTTAATTAAGGTAATTTATCAGAATTTTCTCAAACAATTGCCTCCATAAAAGACTTTCACTCCAGGGCCACCAGGTGTATAAAAGGAGAAACTCATTAAATCAGCGATTGTTATAGCTCTGGTCTCCTTTGTCTCCTTGTTTTGCGGGTCTCCTAGGTGACCGTGAACTAGAGGGAGTTTTCGCCTGGAGGATCTGTTCAGGACTGGCCCCAGGGCCCAGGAGACTGTTGACAAAAGAGTCTGCCTTATCAGGTGAGATAAATTCCCGGAAAGAGCCATCAGTGTCTTTCAGGCGTAGAGTAGCCGGGTAGCGTAGTTGAAAGCGTATTTTTTCTTTGTGCAGTCTGGTGCATAAAGCGCTGAAGGACTTCCTTTTCCTGGTTACTTCATTTGAGTAGTCTTCAAAAAGCAGGATTTTATGGCCTTGAATGATCAATGGGTGGTTTAATTGTTTGTAAGCTCGGATAATGTCAGCTTTATCATTGAAATCCAAAAATTTCATAATGACCTGTCTTGGCCTGGTAGTATTGTGGGCTCCAGAGACAGAGGGTGGAGGACCAATTCTGTGGACCCTTTCTACCTTTTTACCTTCAGATAATTTTAGGGCTTTTGGAACTTCGTTCTCACATAGTCCCTCTGCAGACCGCTGAGGGAGCCGCCTGAAAAATACTCGAATTTCCCATAGACTTACATTGGGCTCGTTGCTCGGATCGAGCACCTGAGCATTCCCATTTGCTCAACCCGAGCAATGAGCACTCAAGCATTTTGGTGCTCGCCCATCACTAATTATTACTTAATAATAAATTGGTGAATTAGCGAGTGTTTCTTGTTTTTATTTAATTGTTTTTAATGTCTTTCAGGTTCCCATTTTTGGGCTACTCCTGATTCGCTAGATTACGCCAGATCTTTAGGGTGTTTTTTTTGCTTTTTAATAAGTTAGTGAGTGAAGTGTGGGGGAGTGTTTTCTAAAATAAACTATTTTATCCTGTGTGTGTTTTTTAATTACTGGGTTAGTAATATATAACAAACTGTGAGGAAAACAATGGCCTGGAAGGGGTATATTGATAATGTATTTACAAAATGGGGAGAACCGCAAAAGAGACCCCTCTCTAACAAGTCATGAAACTTAGCCTTTATTTTATATTTGATTAAAAACGCCTAGGGGTATATAAAAAACTTTGTCCCTAATCTGCCTTTAGTATTTTATAGTGGTATTCGTATTTCCACACACACTTAGCGGCACTTGGGTGCCTTCTTTCAAATGGTAAAAAAGGAAAAACTGTACTCATAGCACAAGGAGCAATGCTCTTCTGGGAAACACTGTCAGCAAAGTTAGTTTCTGGTCTTGGCTTTTATCCTAAGTCATGTAATAAGGCTCGTTAAAGGGTCAATATTGACTTTGAAGATTGATACTTCCAATAGGTGGCACTAGAGTTCTGGTTCTATTCCTCTCTGAAGAGACAATTTGCATATTTCCCAGAAGATCATTGCGGCTTGAAAAGTCTCCTCACTTTGACATGCTTAGCATGTAGCTCTCCGCAACGAGAAACGTTACTTCTTAGATAATGGTCTGATGCCTCTCACCCAGCCAAACCAGAACTCACAATTTGTTCTGACAAGGGGCAGTACCCCAAAACACAGTGTCAGCAAACTGAGTTTCTGGTCTTGGCTTTTATCCTAAGTCATGTGATAAGCATCGTTAAAAGGTCAATATTGACTTTTAGGATTGCTATTTCCAATAGGTGGTGCTAGAGTTCTAGTTCTCTTCCTTTCTGAAGAGACAATTTGCATATTTCCCAGAGGAGCATTGCGGCTTAAAAAGTCTCCTAACCTTGACGTGCTTAGCATGTCGCTCTCCGCAAGGAGAAACATTACTTCTTAACACAATGGCTTGATGCCAGCTGACATTATGAAGCTGACATCAACCCCATAAACTATTCCCTCGTTTGAAACCATACAAGGGCAATTGGGAAGAGTCGGGCAAAGTGCCCGAATTGGCCCATCTCATAGATGGGCCAATTCTGGGGCGACTGCGGGCTTAGGCAGGGAGGGGGCCAATATTCATAGACCTTTCCAGCTTGGTATTATAAACCTGCACCTGTCTGCTTTACTTGGGCTGGTTATCAAAAATAGAGGGGACCCCACATCATTTTTTTTAAATTATTTCTTTATTTATGATATACATGCGTTTTTTGCATTGCCGCAAGACAAATTGACATGCTGCGGCTCAAAAACACGCACTGCAGGTGACTTTATGCAGTGTAAAAAAAGAAGCACAGTGGACATGGGATTCTGTTAATCCCATCCACTGTACTTGTACTGTACAACACAGTAAAAATACGGTGCGTCCAAAATGCTACTATTCCTGATCGTGTGCACACAGTCTGAATCTACAATATTCATATTCCAATAAAAACAAGTAAAACCATTGCATTAAAAGGATACTTCAAACTTTTGATTAGTACTGAGCTTAAAGAAAACCTGACAACTGATACATGCTGCCTAATTCTTTTTCTAAGCTTCTTTTTCTTTCCTTTATACATATGAAATACAAATTATGTTAATATTAAAGGGGCTGTGCCACGATAAAGAATACAGTTAACCACCAGAAAAGGTGGAAATAGTTTTGCAATTTATAGGGATTAAAAATTATGCTTCATTCCAAAGATACCAAGCTTTTTTTTTTTTTTTAAATTATGTTCATCTTTTATTTCTATTTTTGTATGTTGTCAAAATTTATTACAAGGAGTCATTAGAGGATTCATCAGATGTGGTTGGTGATTGCTCATGAGCCAATGGCGGCAATTGCTCTTCAGCTGTGAATAGAGTGCTAGCTTCAGTCATGAATTTCTTTCTGTAAAACATACACATCAAGGTCTCTTAGTGTGAAAAAGAGAAGAAAAATACCATTTTAAATGATAAAACCTTTCAAGGTGGGAGGAATAGTCCTGGCAAATGTAGAGTAAAGACGTGTTCATTGTTCTTCTGGGCCATAATCCAAACAACAACTACTCGGAGATTGCATTTTACCTAACCAGATGGGTGGCAAAAAGGGAAGAAGGACAACTGCACCATCACAGGACACTACAATTACCAAAAAGGCAACATCCACAAATCCCGCACTGATACCTCAGGCGGCGCTCCTATATCAGAGCAGTTTATTTGGTGTGCAATGTATCGTCCTTCAGGGAGAACTTCTTCCCAAACCATTTCAAGGTCTCAAGCATAACCAACTCCTTTTGAGTCCCAACACGCAGCTCCAATCATGCATTCCCCATCATCCTTACCGAGGCCAAGCCTGCTTCCAATATCACAGGCTGCTGTCCCTGGATCACTAACTCCCAACCCGGCAGTGGACATGGTGCCAAGAACCACCATCATGCCACAAGATCAACTTCATGAGATAGTTCAGGCATCTTCTATTGTGTCATAGCTACTTGTGTGTCCAGTATTTACAGTTGAAACCAGAAGTTTACATACACTATATAAAAAGACATATGTATGTTTTTCTCAATATCTCATGAAATCAGTATAAACCTTTTCTGTTTTAGGTCAATTAGGATTGTCATAATTTTTAATATTTGTCAAATACCAGAATATTGAGAGAGACTGTTTTAAGGCATTTTTATTACTTACTGCAAAGTCAAAAGTTTACATACGCTAAGATTACTATTCATTTAAACAATTCTGGACTGCCCATATGATGATGTCATGTGTTTGGAAGCTTCTGTTTTTGGCAACATCCGATTTAATTAGAGACACACCTGTGGATGTATTTTAATGCATACCTGAAACACACTGCTTCTTAGTGAAGCATCATAGGACAGTCTAAAGAAATCAGCTAAGATATCAGGAAGAGAATTGTGGACTTGCACAGGTCTGGCCCATCCTTGGGTACAATTTCAAGATACCTGAAGGTGCCTCCTTCATCTGTACAAACAATTATACGCAAGCAAAAAGAAGATGGGAATGTCCAGCCATCATCCTGCCTAGGAAGGAGACGGGTTCTTTGTCCCAGAGATGAATGTGCTTTGATCCGACATGTGCATATCAACCCAAGGACAAAAGCAAAAGACCTTGTGAAGATGATGGCAGAAGCTGGTAAGGTTGTGTCAATATCCACAGTAAAACGAGTAGTGTATCAACATGGTCTGAAAGGCCACTCTGCCAGGAAGAAGCCATTACTCCAAAAGAAACATAAAAAAGTCAAATTAACGTTTGCAAATGCACACAGGAACAAAGACCTTAATTTTT